>NC_081571.1:38748879-38920919 GCF_022355385.1 Mustela nigripes | reverse complement strand
AAAAAAAAAAAAAAAAAAAAAAGGAAATGAAAAGAGTAAATGAAACACCCCAGGCCTAATTAAATAGAGGTCTTGCTTGTGAATAATTGACAAACAGACATAAAATTGAAAGAGCAGAGCATAGCAACCATGTGTTACCATCATGAGCAATGTATAGCAAGATTTGGTTACTTGAGTTAAATAGATTGAATTAATTAATGCACTAAATGCTGTCATGATAGAAATATTTTATACACTCTTTTATTTGTGTTTTTGTCTTAAATGTAAGGCTGACAGAAAGGGGAAGCATGAGTAGCACAAAACTAATGAGAAAATATGCACCTAATGTAACTTCAAAATGGCTTCACTAGAGTGGGAGACAAAGGTTGAAGTATCATCGCTCCCGGCACAAACAGCTACTGTCTGTGGCTCTCGGAAGAGTTCATTCATTGGCCTCATTGAACATTGGCGCCGAGTGGCTCGATTGGTGACTCTTGTTTTCGTCTCAGGTCATGGTCTCAGAGTCCTAAGATGGGGCTCCCTGCTCAGCGGAGAATCTGCTTCTCCGCCCTTACCCCTGGCCCTTCCTCATGCACACCCTCCCTCTCTCTATTTCAAATGAATTAAAAACAACAACATTGTTTCTTCAAATTAGCCTGCCAAGTGATTTTACAACAAAATATGTAAAGATTTTATTAACAGCTAATTAATATGTTAGAATAGCTAATTAATATATTAGAATAACAAATGTTATTTTGTATACAGCAAATTTAAAAAACAAAACTCCATGTTCTCATGCAACTTTCTTTTTCATGCTTTCCTTCTATTCCATTTTATTGAACCAAGGCTATAAATGTGTATTTTTAAACTTTCCCATTTTGTTGGGCATTTAGGTTGCTTTCAAAGATATTCCCATTCTTACAGGTGAAACCTGACTCTTGTCAATTTCTCAGGATTAATTGGAAGCCTAAACATAGTAGCATACTTAGAATTACTATATGCATTTTTTCATCATTATTTCATATAGTTCACAGTAATGGGAAGCAAAAGAAAAAAAGTTTTAACCAAAATTCATCTGAGCACCCAACCTTGGTTTGGGTCTCTATATCTTTATATATCATTATGTATCATTATATAATGATATAAATATATCATTTATGTATCATTAATTTTTTTCCTTGATGTCATCTGAAACTGTGCATAGAATTTAGGCAGTGATGACTCAGTGTCCTGCTTGGTGACCAGTACATTGTGATAGGGCCTTAGCGCCCCCCTGTATTTGTTCATGGGCACTGTGAGAGTAGCTCACAGTCAAAGGAGGAAAATTGTTCTTAGATAATAAACACACATTGTGCTCAGGGTACCAGTAAAGAAAAGGTGACAATTGTTCTACATGTTGCTAAAGTAGCTTGTGCTACCTTTTCATTCCCATTAGAGATTAGCTTGGACAATAGAACACTCTTTTCCACGTGCTCATTGTTCCCTGTCGAGAGATCCTGATTTCGAAAAATGTTAAAATTATGTTGAAATGGGCTTAAAGTTCAAGAGTCCGTATTTGCTCCTCTTTTTCTGAAGGGATTATTTTGTAGTGTTTATGGTGGTCAAGGGCTCTAATTTTAAGTAAAACTCTATTAAATGTGGTTTATTCCTGAGAGCATTTCCTAAATTTCATCTTATGTTTTTTTAAGTAGGAAATTTCCTTCATTTTTGCATTTGAAAACATAAAGGTTTAAAAAAATTAGTGAAATTTATCTTTAGTAGATTGTAAGGTTTTTCCACAAATGTTTTGGTGTTAAAGTGTTTTACCTTTTATATATTATAATTTTGTCCTTTCAAGGCATTTAATATACTCTCTTTTAGTCTCTGCAGAAACGCTGGAAAAGAATTTGAAGCAGATGGGAAGGCAGCTTCAACAGCTTGAGAAAGATTTGGAAACCTTTCCCCCTCCTGAGGACTTGCATGATAAGTTTGTGACAAAGATGTCCATATCCTTCCGATATCTAAATAACTTAAGTCACTAGTCTACTAGAGTTACAATTTATTTAATGTTGTAGGTATATTTGCATAACCAGTGGTTATTCTGTAGTGCCAAATAGCAGTTTAACTTTCGCCTTCTTGTGGGAAAATTTATCAGTGTCTTTGCCTATTATGAATAATACGGAAATGTGCTTTCAATTCTTTTTTAAATCAATTTGGATATTTTCTCTCATCTTTGCCCTTTCATTTGCCCTCTTTCTTTCTGATGTTCATGGTAAATTGAAAGGACGTGAAAACTGAGTTTTAGGAAGTTTGAATCTAACTCATTCTGTGATTTAGATGATTCTGAAATGTTTTAGGAAGGAAACAAAGGCTTTGTGAACTGGTATAACTAGTCAGCTTAATTTCATGGGTTGTTATACAACATTATCTCATGTTCCAGAAACTTTAATATTTCCTTTAGAAATACTGCCTAGTTCCAAAATGAAAATGGAATTTGTCGTGATCACTACTTGTATAGGTCTTCTCCAAACCGAAAATAAAATGTGTGTGTGTCTGTGTGTGTGTCTGTGTGTGTGTGTGTATAAATGAGACTTGTGTCCTTAATTTAAGGTTTCTTTTGAATTCGATTATCTTTGGTTTCACTAACTTTGTGGCTTAATCTCTAATGAGTAATTGAAGTAATAAACTTTTTTTTTTAATTTCCTGAAATGAATGTTGAGTTGCTTTGCAAACCATTCTGTGAGATTAGAGACTGATATCTTTTGTGTTATAATAAAGTATTACTACTATGCATTATTAAAATCCCATATGGACCTCAGAATTTTATATGAAAGGATAACCCACTTCCAATGAGCTCTTATAAATAGACATTCCTAATATTTTAAACTGAGATACTTGAAATCAGATAACTACTTTTCCTCTTCCCATATCTGCTCCCCTGAGATTTATAAAATCACAAAATTATTATTTGGTTTGTCGTAGATTTTATTGTATATGCTTTCAGCTTAATTGTGAATTAGTTCAATTTTTAGCTTTCTTTGCTCTCTCTCTTGGGAAATATCATAAAAATGCACTCCAGCAACAATCAATTCAGGCTAATGTGTTTGTTTCCTTTCATATCTCTCCTACCCATCCAGTTTCTTGTTTTATTAGATAGGGCACTGTTATCACTACATTTGAGAAGGGTTTTTTTTTTGTTTGTTTGTTTTTTGTTTTTTTAAACTAAAGGTGAAATCCGTATTTACCCATCAAAAAAATACTTTCGCAGCACCTTCTTATTTGGCAATGTATGATTTTTAAAACTAAATTGGTTATTGCAGTTACATTGGCTTCATCATTCTTAGCTCCCCCCCATCATTTTATCATGTCAAAATATTTATATGCGACAGTTTATTTTAATCATTAAGCACTGTTAATTGAAGTACTTTCATTGTTCCCTATAGAGAGAACACATTTTAGAAAAGGGTTTACTTGCATGCAGTTTCTGGTAATACACTGTGAGCGTACTAATTGGGAGGCTTGGGTTTCTGGAACCTATAACCTAAGATAAATGCCTGAGCTTGGAGTGAAGGTGGTAGAATCCCGCTCAGCAGAGGATCCCAGGACCTATCCACACTTGTATTCATATGACACAAGAAACTGAATGATGTTAGCTTCTTGAAAGGTATGCAGCTCATAAAAAGCAACCAGCAGGAAATCAGAAACAGGAAGGATGATGCTTTGTTGGAAACAATTTTTCATTCTGAGTACAATTATACTCCATGGACAAGAAAGCTACTACATCCTGTCGCTAAATATCACAACCTAGAAGCCTCTAATGAACTGATTAGCATTCATGTATCTCTTGGAAGTCAGATATATGAACAGTTGGTGTACTTTGCTATTGACAAAGCTTATAATCATAAATATTCTTTGCTGAGATTAGATTGCACTCGTTTGCTTTTCATCTTGGTTAGACATACTAGTTTCGAAGTAATTAAATTCATTCATTGCAAAGCTTTGTTTACTTTAATTAGGACTGACAACAAGTCACATTTTGAATATTAAATGGATTTATATAGATCTTATTAAAATGGCAAATTGTGAGCCTCTTATCAGATCTCAGAAAATGAAAGAATTCGGAAACTAAAATGCACAATGAATAAAAATGTCTTTAACTAAAGTTTGGGTTCTTAACGCTCAAACTTTGCCTTAAGTTTTAGTGCTTATTAGTTAAAACGCGTGTCTAATTGTTTGGTTCATCAACCAATTCTGAAAGAATGTATGTATTATTTAACTTGCTAGGGATGCATTTTTTACAAGTAAATATTTAAACAATCATGACTTAGTAACTTAAATAATCCGTTAATTGAATTGTTTTAAATTATAATGATAGAATCTGTTATATGAAATTTCGCTATTAGCATTCACTTACAGTATATTGTAATTTTATTCTTCCAGTGACTGCTTTTTACTTATATAACTACTGAGTATAAAAATGTGAATTTAATACATCCTTTTAAAATGCATGTAGTTATTTCATATACTCACATTGACTTTTTAGTAATACTTATGTTACTTTCCAATTGCTAAGCCTGGGTCAGAAATACGATTGGAGTTGACCGTTTCCACTGTAAATATTTGCTTGAAAAATTTGGGACATGAATTTAAGGTAGGGCCACCAACATAGTTACATGCAAACTATTACATGTGAAGTATCCACACTTACCTCTTCTATGTGAGAAAATTAGGAAAATACCAGGATTGGTGTCATGTGGTGCCTGTTCATTTCTTTTGAACTTTAGATTCTAGAATACTTCTTATATTAAGGAAGATAACAAATAGATCCTAAAGCATTGCCTTGAATTTCTCCTTGCCCGGAATTTACCTTTTCTTCTCTTCCTACCCCATCTCCTGAGTCTCTTAGAAAAAGTCATTTTGCCAGACATTTCTATATTTTTGTATTTGTCACACTTATAATCACTTGGCTTTTTCTCATGTTATAGTCTTTAAATTTCTTCACTGCAATCTTACTTTATTTTCATACTTTTTTTTCCTTGTTCTCGTATATAGCAATGTGTTAGGCACTTTTGAAATTATTACACAGATGCTAAAACTATTCCAATAAATTCCTTGAAAGACTTAGATCTTATAGCTGTATTCCACACTGTGTAAAACACAGCATCTTTTAGGTAAAAGAATTCAGTACCTTTCTATGTGATTGAACAGCAGTTAGAAAGTAAAATAGAGGAATGGGATCTGTGAAATATAAACTCGTATAATACATGTCCATTTGCAAGAGTGGGAGTTTGGGTAATTGGGTGTGATTTGTAATAGAAGATTTTTCTCTTGAATTTCCCCTCTCTCCCTTCCTCTCTTCCTTCTTAACTTCCTCGTCTTTCCTTCCTTATCTTCCATTGAAATTCTGTTTTTTTGTTTTGTTTTGTTTTTTGGTTTTTTTAAGATTTTATGTATTTATTTGACAGAGGGAGAAACAGAGAGAGAGGGAACACAAGCAGGGGGAGCGGGAAAGGCAGAAGCAGGTTTCCTGCTGAGCAGGGAACCCGATGCGGGGCTCGATCGCAGGACCCTGAGATCATGACCTGAGCCGAAGGCAGCTGCTTAACAGTGGAGCCATCCAGGCACCCTTCCATTCACATTCTTAACAAACTTCTAAAACTTGTATTAAAATATCCTGCTCCTCATCCAAATCGGTAATGATCTTTTCCTTCCCTGAAGCCTCACTGTGCTACAGCTACAGCACTTGGTGCTCGCGGCTCTTTTGTTGTAACACTCCATTTGTTCCAGGCCATGTCCCCTTAGCCAGGAGTTGTCCGACAGCCTGATGTAAACTAGCCTCTCTCTGTCTGTATAATATCACACACTTTTATTTTCATCATTACACTTATCACTCTCTGACGATTCATGCATTTCCTTCTTTATCCTCTGTCCCCACTCTCCAGAAGGTATGTGTCATGAAAGCAGGGATTCTGCTTACCTCGTTAAGTAGTGTTTTCTCTATTGCCCAGAACAGTGAGATGCAGTGGAGCTTAGTGAATACTTACCGAATGGCTGGCTTGCTGCCTGGCCGGCTGGATCCTGACTACTTAAGATCTATGAAAGGTTTTAGCTGTAGGGGACCGACTAAAGCTGGTCCTTGTAAGATGTGTCAATGGAAGTGATAGCTATCATAGTGGGGGGAAAGCACAATAATCAGGGCAGGACAGGAGACTGAATGTGGAATGTATTTGTGCTGGGTGGTTTCACCGTCGCTCAGTGAGAGAATAGCCCATCAGCAATGATGTGGAGTGCCTCATTAATGTAACCGTTTATTCTGACCTATCAGACAATCCTTTTAAACTGAAAATTAATTTGACATTTTCCCAAATTGTTTCTGTTCAGTCACAATTTTGCCATTCTTGTGGGTAATTCCAGTTATTCAAAGCTCCACTTCATTCCTTTGGGAGCAAATTGTTTCATAGATAACAATGATAAGAAAATTAACGTAGAAAGCTCTCTAGCTGTTAAAACAAGACCATGTCATTCCCATGGTTTTGGCTCTTGGTTTTCTTTCCCATCTTATCTTTTTAGTTTATATAGAATTGCAATATTTTTATTAAGAACATTCAGGCAGGCGCCTGGTAGCTCATTCAGTTAAGAAATTGACTTGATTTCGGTTCAGGTCACAATCTGATCTCTTGTGAGATTGAGTCCTGTGTCGTGCTCTGTGCTGGGTGTGGAGCCTGCAGAAGATTCTCTTTCTGGAGGCACCTTGGCATAGTTGGTTAAGCACCTGACTCTTGCTTTCAGCTCAGGTCTGATCTCAGGGTCATGAGGTGGAGTCCTGTGTCGGGCTCTCCACTCAGTGGGGAGTCTGCTTGAGTTTCTCTGTCCCTCTCCCTCTGTGCCTGTATCCCCTCTCAAATAAATGAATATTTTTTTTTTTTAAGAAAACTCTCTCCTTCTCTCACCCCCTCAACACCTTCTCTCTTGCTCTCTCTCAAAAAAAAAAAAAAAATGCTTAAGCATATTTCTAATGTTTTATTGACTTGTGATTACTATCTGAAAATCCTAAGAAGTGTTATTGGGTAATACTTAACAGCTTGACTTTAACCTGTTGACCAAATTGATTCTTTTTTTAAGAAATATTTATTTATTTGAGAAATCACACAAGCAGTCAGGTTGGGGAGGTGGTTGGTAACAGCAGACAGAGAGGGAGAAGCAGGGAGCCCAATGCAGGGCTTGATCCCAGGACCCTGGAACCATGACCTGAGCTGAAGGCAGACACCCAACAACTGAGCCACCCAGATGTCCCCAAACTGATTCTTGAGAACGGGCATATTCCCTGGTATTAGGATAAAATGACTAATATTTGTGAAGTGCCTGTTACTAAAATGCAAAGCCTTACTATGCAATGAGGGAGAAGAAGAGGAGTAGCTTTAGGACCATGCAATTAGCAACACTCCCTAAAGTAGTACACTTAGCGTGTTGTCCAGCACACCTATTTTCAGGGATTCTCTTAGGCCTTAGCATTACATCCAAATTGTATGTGTGTGAATGTGTAGATATGAAATTTTTTGAATGGAAGTTCCATAGCTTTCATCACACTTCTGAGGAGGCCTGTTACCCTTGCCACCAAAGTTTAAGAGTGATGACACACTAGCGGAAAATGAATAATTGGCACCAATCTTTTGACAGATGAGTAGACTTAATGCAGCCAAGAAGATGGAACACAGCATCTACAGACGGGACTGATTGTCAGAGGTGACTGTCCTCTAGAAATGTGGTGGGACCCAAGCCCTAGTAGGGAGTTGGACTAACAGGAACAACTCAACTCTGTTCTAGCAGAATACAATGGATTACAAATGCTGTGTGTTCAATGGAACGAACTTAGAGCCATAGAGATGAGAGAAAAAGGCTTTGCAAAAGAGGAAGAATTGAAGGAAGCTTTAAATGATAGGTTTGGACAAGCAAAGGCAGAAATCAGTTTCTCTTTTAGACAAGAGTTGAGAATAGATAAATAATCCATATGGATATAGCCTGTGTCTGGGACATAAATAATTTTAGGTGAGAGTTATAGATTGAATAAATAAACTAATGCTGATTTCTGACCTTACTATATAAATGATGGAATGATTATTTCATGTTACAAATGAATCACCATATGGTCCATTTAATGTTAGTTCCTGAATGTGTTTCAAATGTTTTTTAATTTACATAAATTCACTTTACAATATTTCATGAATATGGATATTTCCTACGACAAAGTGATTGAAAATCCGTCACGTGTGACTGTATTGTTATAATTTCTTACGATTTTGTGATTTGAGTAATTATACAAAATCTTTTGTTACTCATCCAAGCATTAAAAATTGATACTGCACATACATTCGTTAACTGCTGCTACTGTTCTGAAGTAGATTCTAGAAAATATAAGGAGGCATTTTGCTATTCAGATTAATATAAACTGAGCCACAGGAAGATCTAAAGATTTTCTTAAGGTTGTTAAAAAATATCAACTCTTGCATTAGAATCCAAACTTCCTACATTCTAGTTTATTCGTTTTTTCCTAAAATACTATATATAAAAGAAAGAAGAGCAGAGTATGGCAGGGGAAAGAAGAAAAAAGAACGAACCAGCTTTAGAAGGGTAGTAGGTAATCTGTGGTCTGACCCTAGACATGGGTATAAGTGAGCTGTGATTGCCTGGGATGCCTTTCCTTTTGGGGAGCTTGGGTTCTAAGTGTCAGAAATTTTCTGTGCACCTTGAATATCACTACCCATCCGGAACCAGTGCTGTCTCTTACTCAAAGTGAAGAGCTCAGATCAGTTTCCTTATTTTATCTTCTACTGGGGAATACTCTGATCAGAGGAATCCTATCTTTTAAAATTGAAAATTGTGGAAAATCTTTCCTTTAGGTTATAAATATTCCATGTTCGGTTTTGTTTTCTTGGTCTTAATCTAGTTGTTTTTACTACTGACTTGTAAAAAAAATACATTTTTTTTACATTAAAGACAACAAAATGGCTTTCATAAGCTTAATTCTATATGTTCCATATCTTTAAATGTCCCAACGAGCCATAGAGGAATATGAACAATACTCTTAACAGTGTCATCTTTTCAGAATGAGGTATGGTATATCTAACTGCATTAGTGATTTGTCACACCACAAAGGAAATGCTATGGTTTGTTTAAAAAATGTTTTCTAATGCTATCATTACATTCACTGTTAGCCTTCTGAAAATCAGTGTGCTTTGAGCTGTGTTGTCATAAATAAGAGAGAGAAGAACATTTCTGTATGTGCAGGTATATGTGCCAGATCATAATTTTAAATAATGTAATGCATAGAATAAGGTATGTACCAATTTTCCAAAGGAAAGTTAAAACATGAAGTTATGTTCATTTGGAGTTCTTAATGTAACTCTTAATTTATTTTTGGATTGATTTTAGAAGCTTAAAGCTTAAAATGAGTAAGTGGGCAATAAAAAAGCTAAGTGTTTACATTTACTACAAAGTGGTATTCATCTCTCAAAGAATTTGGCATTATTAACTCATTTCTCCTTGGAACAGCCCTGTAAAATAAGTAGTGTTCTCATTCCCATTTTATAGATGAGGAAATGGTAGCACAGGGAGATAGAGGCACTTGCCCATAGCCACTTACCACCAGGTACAGGAGTCTGAAATTGACCCCAGTTGGTCTGTTTAACCTCTGTGTTCAGAGCCCATGTAGTTGATTTCAGTATTGTGGAAATTACTCCATTTCAGCTACCAAGCTCTACTTTAAATCATACTGCATGATCTGAATAACATATATACACAAGTTGGAAGTAGAATTTCCTGGAACTCAGTTGTAAAAGAAAAATTTTAAATACTTAAATTTTCTGATAATTTTGACAAAGTTATGAGATTGAAGTTAGGATTTCACTGCTGCACAGGATGGATTGAGTTGTAAGAGCAGTGACTTGTTAGAGGTACTTCTGGCATTTTGGAGATGTGTAATAGTGCCTAACAGTTCAAACACTAGACTCCCAGATTTTTCCTTAAACGTTACTTTGTAAATTTCTGAATCCCTTAACTATAACATACAGCTTTGTTATCACTGCAAAAGAACAATACGAGAAGCTTTTAAAGTTACACGAAAAGATGGAGAAGTTATACCAGAGTCTGATGGGATACTATGCCATCGATGTGAAGAAGATGTCCGTGGAAGACTTTTTTAATGACTTAAATAACTTCAGAACCACATTCATGGTATGTTAAAATTTTCATTTGTTTTCTAAAAAGGTGTCTGTGTCTATACCATCGCGTCAATTATTACTTTAATTTCATTACCTTATTCCACTCTTGTTGTCTGTAGTAAAAACCTACCTTTCCCTATGTTGAAAGTTAGCTTTAAAAATTTCTGATTTTAATACGATTGAAAAATAGAAAGTTTGTTCTCTTTTTGGCCTTCCCAACATTAAGCTGTAATTGGAAATTTTGATTGAAAATGTGACAAATTCTGAAGTTTTTCATAAAGACTCCCCTCCTGGCCAATTATAGAGCACTTTTATAATATGTTTTTGGCTATGAATTTGTTTCTTTATACTTAAGATCAATTTGTATTTTTGTGGTGTAATTTCACCAAATTCCATGAAGCTCTTATGAAGCTCTTTTTCTTTTTTTTTTTCCTTTTCTTTTCTTAATGCATTGTACAATAAGCTACCTGTGATTTGCCTCTGAATGGATTTTACA
The DNA here is from genome assembly GCF_022355385.1 of Mustela nigripes. Lineage (NCBI taxonomy): Eukaryota > Metazoa > Chordata > Mammalia > Carnivora > Mustelidae > Mustela > Mustela nigripes. Next base: position 38,910,248 of record NC_081571.1, on the reverse strand, counting down.
TTCCTAGGGTTTCCTTTAGATACTTTAATAGGGAGGTCAGGTCTTTGATGTGGAATCCTTTCATTTAGGCATTAAAAAGATCTTTTGAAAAGTATTAGCTGATTAGATGAGGAAAAAGAACCACACACATATTAAAGTGAGAAAGCATTGTTGCCTCCCCAGGGAAACTGGTGATACATTTTTGCAATAAAAAATTATGTTATTCTTAATAGATGGGTAAGTCATTTCTCTATTTCAGCAAATGTTTGTGGGAATTAAAAAGTTTCTTGAAGAGTAAAGAAAACTTGAATTTTAAAGAAGCGTTTCTTTTTACTCCTAGGAAAAATTTATTGCTGAATGTATTGCACTTGGTTATGGTGAAATAGTCCTTTAATCAAAACTCAGTATTTTAAGGGAAAACTGGTCTACAATAAATACACGTTTGCCCATAGCTTTAGTTTTTTCCCTCTACAAATTCAAAATGATTCTTTAGTTTTTCACTACCAGAAGTAGAAAAATTGGATTCAATTGATAAGTATATTTATTATGTCTCTATATGTGTGAACTATTATACAGTATATTTCACTTTTATATCTTATGAGGCAACATGGCTTTAGTGGAAGTAGCAAAGGCTTTGCAGTCTAAGAATGCTAGGCTTGGATTCCACACTAATTATGTGACTGTGAACTGATGTAACCTTACTGAACCTCAGTTTCCATATTTGTAAATAGAAATATTAATTCCCTTCTCATAAAAGTGTTTATTAAACCAGCTACTACATATTAAATATTTATTGCAGCTTCTTGCACATGGTAGTTGTTAAATGAATTAGTGTCTGGTGAAGGATTAATTTAGTAGGCTTGAGGTATTCCAACCCTGCGTATCTCAAAGAAAGTACACACCCTCCCTTGGCACCTGGGAGGTCACCTGTAGCCCTTAGAATACCCTGTCTCCCACAGATCAGATGTTTTTGGATGCCTGGGGCCTTGGACCAACCTATATATTGTTTTGTTTTGTGGGTTTTTTTTTTCCATTTTATTTTATTTTATTTTACTTCTTTTTGGTGTGCCAGTATTTATTGTTTCTGCACCACACCCAGTGCTCCATGCAATCCATGCCCTCCTTAATAGCCACCACCAGGCTCACCCAACCTCCCACCCCCACCCCTCCAAAACCCTCAGATTGTTTCTCAGAGTCCACAGTCTCTCATGGTTCATCTCCCCCTCTGATTTCCCCCAACTCCTTTCTCTCCATCTCCCCATGTCCTCCGTGTTATTCCTTATGCTCCACAAGTAAGTGAAACCATATGATACTTGACTCTCTCTGCTTGACTTATTTCACTCATCATAATCTCCTCCAATCCCATCCATGTTGATATAAAAGTTGGGTATTCATCCTTTCTGATGGAGGCATAATACTCCATTGTGTATATGGACCATATCTTCTTTATCCATTCTTCCATTGAAGGGACAGTTCTTTCACCATCTTGGTTCTTTCACGGTTTGGTGACTTTGGCCATTGCTGCTATGAACATTGGGGTACAGGTGGCCCTTCTTTTCACTACATCAATATCTTTGGGGTAAATACCCAGTAGTACAATTACAGGGTCAATGGGAAGCTCTATTTTTAATTTCTTAAGGAATTTCCATACTGATTTCCAAAGTGGCTGCACCAACTTGAATTCCCACCAACAATTTAAGAGGGTTTCCCTTTCTCCACATCCTCTCCAACACATGTTGTTTACTGTCTTGTTAATTTTGGCCATTCTAACTGGTATAAGGTAGTATCTCAGTGTGGTTTTGATTTGAATCTCCCTGATGGCTAATGATGATGAACATTTTTTCCTGTGACTGTTAGCCATTTATATGTCTTCTTTGGAGAAGTGTCTGTTCATGTCTTCTGCCCATTTTTAGATGTGATTATCTGTTTTGTGTGTGTTGAGTTTGAAGAGTTCTTTATAGATCTTGGATATTAGCCTGGGGCCTTGGACCAGCCTATAGATAGTTTTTGCTAGAAATGTGTTTTATGGGAACTCCTGGGTTGCTTAGTCATTAAGCATCTGCCTTCTTCTCAGGTCATGAGCCCAGGATCCTGGGATCGAGCTCCACATCAGGCTCCCTCCTTGGCGGGAAGCCTGCTTCTCCCTCTCCCACTCCCACTCTCTTGCTGTGTCTCTCTCTGTCAAAAAATAAATAAAATCTTAAAAAAAAAAAAATAAAAGAAAGAAATGAAAGAAAGAAAGTCCATGCCTACATGACTGACCTTCCCAATAAAAACTCTTGATACCAAGACATGGGAGAGTTCCCTTTCTTGGTTGTACTTCCTATGCATTGTCACATGTCATTGCTAGAATAATGTAACTCCTCTGGGAGAAATCAATTGTGATTTTAATCTGTGCCCTTTCACTGTAATAAAGTGTAACCATGAGTACAAGAGCTTTTTAGGTTCTGAGTCCTTCCAACAAATTATCAAACCAGAGGGTGGTCTTAGGGACCCCTGGACACAATTATGCATAAAAGTATAAAATAGATATATGGAATAATAAAATCTATCATATATTGAGTGTTCTGTGAACCAGATATTCTTCCAAATGCCTTATATATGTTATCTCAGTCAATCTTCATAAAAGTTGTCCACCTTTCACTGTTACCATCCCTCTGTGTCACAGAGATGGAACATATCTGGCTTAATGTCATGTAGCTATAAAATGGTAGAACAAGGATTTGAACTCACTCTGTACAGGCTTCCTCCAAAAGCCTGTACAGTTAAATGTTATGTAGTGCTCCTTCTCATGTTTTATAGCTTATATTCTGTTTTACAGATAAGATCACTGGCATACAAAGGGTTTTCTAATGAAACAAAGGGTTTAAACATTTAGATTGGCATTTGAATCAAGTCTAATTCCAAATTTTTCTAAGATCTGGCAGGATTAAAGGGCTTTGGGCATTCTGGGGGTAACTTGGTCATTGTGTTACTAAGTGATAGGCAGAGAGTGAAAGTGTTGAGTTGAGTGGAGAACCATTCAAAAGAGGAGGGTAATAAAGTAAGAACAACACTTTATTTCAGAGTTCACATGGTTCCTAGAAGTAGATGCTGTCACACACACATATGTGCATTGTACTGAATTAACCTCATTAGATATAAATATAAATATGTTTTATTTTATTTTTTAAATTTTATTTACTTATTTGACAGAGAGCACAAGCCTGTGGAATAGTAGGGAGAGGGAGAAGCAGGCTCCCTGCTGAGTAAGGAGCCTGACACAGGGCTCGATCCCAAGACCCTGGGATCATGACTTGAGCTGAAAGCAGTTGCTTAACCAACTGAGCCACCCAGTGCTTAAATATTTTATTTAAATGAATAATTTGGAGAGGAAAGTTTCTTTTGCGTAAAAATAAAAAAAGACTGGAAGGAAGTGGTTATATCAAGGTGGTGAATTTGGCACACACATTTTATTGTTTCCTCCTTTGTGGTAAATATAGTTATACTGCTTGAATTTTAGACAGTGTATGTTTAAAAAGATGACAGTGTCAATATTGGCAAAAATTTTTGACAAATGGTTTGTTTTCTCAAATTCTCCTGATCCCTTATGTTGCTATTTAATTCCACACTATTCAGCTTTGAAAATCCAGTTAACTTCACTGAATCAGTGTGCAAATTTTAGCAACAGATGTAGTACTTTAATGTGTTAGGTCTGTTCTGGAAAGGCATATCAATACAATAAGCAAGAAAATAAATTTCCTTTTTAAGAAAATACTGGTAAGATACATTTATATTGTTACTTCATCCACTGGTATTTAGGAATACTCCTGGCCATGAATGAGCAAATCTTACCAATAAGGTGGAGGTCCATTTTGTATTACGTACATGGAGCTGGAGCCACTGTCCTCATTCCATACCTAACCCCCCCACTCCCACCAACTATGGCAGTTTTCCATGGAATGTTTTCTCCCAAGTTCAGATCATTCTATTTATGGTTTCCTATGCCTGGAGCATTCTGTCCGTATTTTGCCTGGCAGAGTTACTATACTCACCCTTCTGCTCTCTGCTCAGACTTCGCTTCATCTAGTTAGATGTGTGTCTATCTTGCTTACCTTGTTTCTCTATTGTAATTCATGGCATTTATCTATTACTCAGCAGATGGGTAAATTTGTTGAGCAAGAGTCTAATCTTGGTGGGTGGGGGCCAGGCTTTGATAGCTAATACATATAATGCTAGCCAAGTGCCAGGTGCCCTATTCATTCATTTAACCCTAACAATTACTAGATGTGATATCCATATTGGTATTATTCTCATTTTACAGATAAAAAAACTAAGGCTTATAGACGTTGTGACTTGCCAGCAACTGATGGAGCTGAGGGGCTAACCCAGGGAGTCTTGTACCAGTCTATCCCATAGATGCTGAACTCTATCAATTCCTATTAAACATGGGAATTACATTTAAATGACTAAAAGAACTAACCTGAAACTTAATACCTCCCCAAAATAAAAAATGTGACCTCTTTTATTTTTTTTCCAAATTTATTTTTAATACTGATTGGTTTGTGAATAATTTTGTGAATAATTTATTCAAAAATATTTATATTTTAGAATTGCCCCAAAATTTACTCTTAAACAATTAAAGTCTGGCTCATTTTTATTTAAAGCTCTTTGCGATACCTTTCACCAACTCATGTAATCTCTTACAAGTGTTACTAAGATCTTTTAACTACATTGTTTATATTTAGCTGTTCATGTTCTTTTATATATTTATTGTTTTCCTTTCCTTTCTGAAAGTTCCTACACAATAGCTAAAGAAGGAACATCTGTTCTAGACTGATGCCTCAAGCAATGTAGACCAAGAGGCAAAAGTTCCACTATCATGTAGCTTCCTCTGAGGAGCCCTGCTCATTGTGACCGCAGCTTACCTCACCTCTTTTCTAGTTGGAGATTCTCATCCGGCAATTAATTTGTTGTTGTGTTAACAATCTACTCTAGGTAGATGGTTTCTATTTAGAACTACTCATCAATTTCCAAGAAATAAGGAATAAGTTTCCATTATCATCATATTTAGCTTTATTTTTATTACTGTCTTCAACAAGACAAACCCAAAAACAACTGCCAGTAATTGAGTGCCTGTTTCGTGCTAGAATCCATGCTAGATGCTTTATCTACATCATCCAACTTTGTCTCCCCAGTGTTCTTGTGAGGTACAGAGTGTCACTCGTGCAGTAATGGGGGCTGGGGGGGCTGGGGAGGCTGGTGGTAAAGAATTTGAGTGTCTTTTCAGAAGGCTCCAGAATTGGTAGGGGCTAGGATTTGAATGGAAGCCTGCCCGACTCTAATGCCTGTACTTTAGAAAATATTTCCAAGTAGACTATTGCTCAGAGAGTTTGGAAGAATTGTTAAAATGTGATTTTTAAGGGCTTTTTTGGTAATTTACTAGAGGGAATCAGCACAAGACCTACTTTATATCCTCATTCCTTAATAGAATAACTTTCTGTCTACATTGATGGGTTCATGGTACAGAAAGTTTGTTGGTCTGGTTCTATTTCACAGCATAAAATGTTCTCTTTTAAAATTAGAGGACTATTAATGTACCCCTAGGCTGGGGATGAGGGTTAAGGTTAGGGGTTAGGGGTAGAGAGTCAGCATCTTCCTGTAATAGATTGTTGTTACCTATAGGACTCATGGGAACCTATAGAATTCAAATTGGAGATACTAGGTGGGAATACTTTACCCCACACTGTAGGCTGAGTATGTTGGTGTCCTCCCAGGCATCAGGCTTCATCGGGTGAAGTTCATGCCTTCTGTTGTGTAGTGTTGTGCAACGGTAATCATCGTTTTCCACTTGTAATTGGTTTTAGACTCATTGTTACATACAATTACCAATGTACCCATTACTCACAGAGGTGTGGGCTTCTATGGGATGAATTGAGCCCATAATGGAATTCTCATTGGCTTTACTAGGACCCTCCATCCCTCCCCCCATCCTACCTAACAGCTCTAGCATGTTCACCTTGATTCTTTACATTTAGACCTAATTTTCATGTGTCTTGTTGGGCCCTATGGTCTTGAAGCATAATGTTTGTCTTGGCCCCACTTCTCACTCATATTTATATTAGAGAACTTTGCTCAAAGTGCCTTTGCTCATACCTGAAGCTTGTGGTCTCTTCTTTAACATTTTTGTTTCTTATCTTGGTGATGCTTTCCTTTTCCATCACTGAAAATTCTTTTGCTATTCTCTTTCTTTAGCCAGAATTATTAGCACAGTGCAACAACACTCTTAACTCCTTAAGCAAATTTCTACTGACACCCTGTTTATTTTGCTTAACGACCTCATCCTAGAGAAATACTTCTGAATGCTTCCCCTCTTGGCTCTCCTTTGTTATTTGTTCCCTTATAGATAACATGTTTGAAAACAATTTTCCTACCAAATTGTACTTAAGAATATGTCATTTTTCTGTGTATTTGAACTATAATTGATACACAATATTACATTGATTCATGTGTACAATGTAATGATTCAACATCTCTATACATTATGCTATTATACTTGTCACAAGTGTAGCTACCATCTGTTATGACACAGCCTCATTGACTATATTCTTGATACTGTATTTTTCATCCCCATGATTTGTTCATTCCATAACTGGAAGCCTGTATATCTCCCACTCCCCTTCACCCATTTTGCCTGTGCTCCCAGCCCTCTCTCCTCTGACAGCCACCAGTGTGATCTCTTTATTTGCAGATCTCTTTCTGTCAATTTTCTGTTTTAATTAGACATATGTAAGCACTGTGATGACCACCTAAGTTTACTATTTCATATATTCCCATACAGAATTGGTGTGATTACACTTAAAGAAGTCAGACTTTTTTTTTGCTTCATGCAGTTCCTTTTCTGCTCACATGAACATTTCTATAGGGATTGTAAAGTACCAAAAAAGATCAGTGGACATCCTTCTTTGTCTTTTTCTCAGACCCTGCATATCTGGGTACCCCACTTTCAGGTTAAGATTTTGAGAATGAGAAAAACAATCCTGCCTTAAAAGCGATTACTAATGCATACATAAAAAGTGGGGTAGCCTCTGTTAGATATTTTCTTTTTCATGCACTGGGTTTGGGTGTACGTGCTGAACATTCAGTTTTTTTTTGTCCCTAAAGTCAAAACAGTTTCCCCCTAAACGTCCTTCCCTGCATAGAACTATGTAATGGCTGAATTGTGTAATGACCATCACAGAGGAAGAATTCACTCTCATTTCTTCAGATCGAAAGTGATTTATGAACTTGGCCTACGGGAAGCCTAACCCTGGCTGCTTAATTTTGACAGTGGTATTTTACCATCTGCCTTATTTTGGGGAAGATGGCCATGGCTGAGAGTGCAGGCTCTGGCATCAGAGCATGTGGGATATTAGAACCATGGGCAAGTTACTTAACCTTACTGAGCCTGTTTTCTTTTAATAACACCATGTATTCTTTGGGGATGTTCCATATTGAAGATCAAATCACATAATGTACATGCACCCTCAAAACAAGTTAGCTATCCCCAAAGAATAGAAGTAATTTTTACCTTCACCATGGCATTATAACAGGATCAATATTTTAAGTATTGTGTCCCCTTTTTATTTTATGTTTCCACATAGACACTTTGAACTAAATAAATAGCTGTTTTTCATCAATAGTTCTGTGTTTAGATGATTTCTACAATTTTGTTCAAGTTATGTTTCATCCTGTTAAAGATCCATCATTCATGCTACTTGAGGACTTTAAGTTAATTTTTGGTTCATGCAGTTGAAATACACTGTGTAGTGAACAAATATAAAATCAGTTATAACTGATTTAATCTTGCTGCATGGATTGATCAAATACAATTTGGTCTTCTACTGAATACTGAGACTCAAGTAGTGATTTGCCAAACAAAAAAGAACTCATCCAATGAGGGGATATGTTTAGTATAAAATTTTCTTGGTAAAGAGGACAACCAGAACAAAACTGATTATTTAAGTCACACAAATTTGATGCTTGTCAACTTTAAATGTCATTCCTGATGACCATTGCATGGACTAACTAGCTGACCAATAGGAACTTCAAAACACTACGCTTTTTCCTGTATGCTCCTTAAATCTCGTAGATTGACTCATGGTGTTATCAGACCAATGAAAAGCATGTAAAAGTCCCATGGTTGGATGTTGAGCCCACTTGTGTAATTATTATAAGAAATATCTTCTCTCCTTGCTTGTTTTTGTGAGTTTACAGCATAAAAAAATGTCTTTAGTGGCATTATTGTTTTCTGAGATCATACTGGGAGGTATAAAGCTCCAAACCTAGAACAAAACAAATATTTTAGCTGTAGGATGTTTTCTTTATATCCTTTAACATCTGATTTTTTAACGAATTAGACCTATTCCAGTGCTGAATATTTGGGGTTTACAACCTTGAAAATAATTCTGATAGGTTCTTCTTTTTTTTTTTTTTGTCTTTATTAATTTTTTATTTTTATAAACATATATTTTTATCCCCAGGGGTACAGGTCTGTGAATCACCAGGTTTACACATTTCACAGCACTCACCAAAGCACATACTCTCCCCAATGTCCATAATCCCACCCCCTTCTCCCAAACCCCCTCCCCCCAGCAACCCTCAGTTTGTTTTGTGAGATTAAGAGTCACTTATGGTTTGTCTCCCTCCCAATCCCATCTTGTTTCATTGATTCTTCTTCTACCCACTTAAGCCTCCATGTTGCATCACCACTTCCTCATATCAGGGAGATCATATGATAGTTGTCTTTCTCTACTTGACTTATTTCGCTAAGCATGATACTCTATAGTTCCATCCATGTTGTCACAAATGGCAAGATTTCATTTCTTTTGATGGCTGCATAGTATTCCATTGTGAATATATACCACATCTTCTTTATCCATTCATCTGTTGATGGACATCTAGGTTCTTTCCATAGTTTGGCTATTGTGGACATTGCTGCTATAAACATTCGGGTGCATGTGCCCCTTTGGATCACTACGTTTGTATCTTTAGGGTCAATACCCAATAGTGCAATTGCTGGGTCATAGGGCACTTCTATTTTCAACATTTTGAGGAACCTCCATGCTGTTTTCCAGAGTGGCTGCACCAGCTTGCATTCCCACCAATAGTGGAGGAGGGTTCCCCTTTCTCCGCATCCTCGCCAGCATCTGTCATTTCCTGACTTGTTGATTTTAGCCATTCTTACTGGCGTGAGGTGATATCTCATTGTGGTTTTGATTTGTATTTCCCTGATGCCAAGTGATATGGAACACTTTTTCATGTGTCTGTTGGCCATCTGGATGTCTTCTTTGCAGAAATGTCTGTTCATGTCCTCTGCCCATTTCTTGATTGGATTATTTGTTCTTTGGGTGTTGAGTTTGCTAAGTTCTTTATAGATTTTGGACACTAGTCCTTTATCTGATATGTCGTTTGCAAATATCTTCTCCCATTCTTTCAGTTGTCTTTTGATTTTGTTAACTGTTTCCTTTGCTGTGCAAAAGCTTTTGATCTTGATGAAATCCCAATAGTTCATTTTTGCCCTTGCTTCCCTTGCCTTTTGCGTTGTTCCTAGGAAGATGTTGCTGCGGCAGAGGTCGAAGAGGTTGCTGCCTGTGTTCTCCTCAAGGATTTTGATGGATTCCTTTCGCACATTGAGGTCCTTGATCCATTTTGAATCTATTTTTGTGTGTGGTGTAAGGAAATGGTGCTGGGAAAATTGGACAGCCACATGCAGAAAAATGAAATTGTACCATTTCCTTACACCACACACAAAAATAGACTGATAGGTTCTTCTAATCTTTACTTTTTAGACTTTTCACAGTCAAATGCAGCTAGACTAATCGACTTAAATTTTCTCTTTACTGATAGAATTTATTCTTACTATGCCTTACTCAGTGGGGTTATAAGTACATCTGATGACGGGTTCTATATGATTAAATGACTGGTAATTTGTACTTTCCTTTTACTTTTTAAATATTTTGTTCACTGAAATAATAATAGCAAAAGGTAAAGACTAGATTATTCTAATAAAATGGTAAGGTCAACTGTTGATAGGCAGTGGAGGGAAAATAAATAAACTAATACATAATAATAAATATATTAATCCATGTAGTTGAAAAGACAACATTAAAGTTGGAGACTACAAACAAAAATGAATAAAATGGCATCCTCTTTATACATCAGATATACTGGTCTACGTTTACTTAAGCCTACTTTTAATGTTATGTCTTGAACATTTCCAGGTTTACATGAAAATTGTAGGCCTTTAGCTGGGTGTTTTCCTTGAAGAGGTAATTAGCAGTAGCTCAAAAACAAACAAAACTACCCTATTGCTAAGCCTCCCTTTAAGCACTACACTTCATGACTACCTTCTTGCACCTAGCTGTGCCTTTCTTCAAGCCTCACGATTGTGGGAAAACAGTATTTTTATACTACTTCAGAGCACAAATGAAGAAAACACATTTAATGGAAAATCCAGTTATACTTTGGGAAGCTATAATTGTGAAAATTCCATACTTCTTCTATTAGAGAAGTTGTAGAATAGGTTAAACTATCTCATGTATTTGAGAATGTTGCAAAATGTGTGACAAAATCACCAACAAACTCATTGCGTAATTATATAGGTTCAATAATATTAAGTCTCTGATAGGCTTATAGGTAATTTGCTGTTTCATCTGAAACTGATTTTACCAAAAACAGCACCTTAAAGCTGAAATAGTTTAGTCATCAGCACCTGCACATTCTTGGGGACATTCTCAAAGGATAGTTTCCCATTTTCCTAAGTTTCATGGACATGAAAAGTTCAACCAGTATTACCTTATATCGAATGTTAAGATGATGAAATGTTTGTGCCAGATTATAGTATTTGATGCTTTCCTATTCTCATTGACAGCATTTTTTCATCGAATTTGGTAATATCAGAGAGTGTAATTAAATTTTTACTGTCATTCTAGATTCCTCTCTAAAGCATCTACTTATACTGTTGGAAATAGGGATTTCTAAGAATAACTCATTTTCTACAAGGTAGTTATTGTCCATTGTTTCTGGGTTTTTAAATTTTTTTTTTTGTCTGTAGGGGAAATTTTGTATTTAGCTACAAAAGAAATCTTAGCGGAAAATGGGCAAATAGGTCACATAGGTTTTATATTCTTAAAGACTGTTGTGACTGGTGTTAATTATAAGAAAAATGATTTTTCTGTGTTTCAGTATAGGAATATGTACAGGAATACATATTTAAGGTTTTCTTAGTTAAAGTATTTCCCATTTCTTCCTGAAAATGTGGTCATGGGGAATTTCTAGAAAGCAGTCATTTAATATGTTTGACATTGAGTCTTCTCAAAATTGAGTAAACTGCTAAAAAAGCATTTAATGGGAATGTGTTGGACTTTTGCATATTGTTTACTCTGAGAGAATTAGCCTGTGTTTTCATAGTACCCGATACCCATCCCTCTGGAAAGCATGCAGATTTAAATTCAGTTTGTCTAATCTTATTTTAGGGATCTGAGATAAAAATTAAATACTTAAGTAAGAAAAAAACCTTTTTGAGTTTAGTGAAAACTGAAGAGATCGGTGGTTTGCATAGTTTAAATATTCATTAATGTTGAAAGAAATATAACTCTGAACAAGAAGACATTTATAAACTTTTCAATGTTTTTTCATATAATAAGCTCTCCAGTCATTTTCAAAGTTAACAATATATATAGAATATTATCATATGTTGAAAATGTTGAGTTGGGTAGACAAAATTGTTTAAATGGGCTAAGAGTCAGAAATGGAGTTGCAGTATGATTAAAAAGCATCTGTGGAAGTCCACTTGTGTTTTGTATTCTCATTTTTATACTATGATTTTTCTCATAAAATAAGACAAATATATATATTTTTAAGATTTTATTTATTTATTTGACAGAGAGAGATCACAAGTAGACAGAGAGGCAGGCAGAGAGAGAGAGAGGGAAGCAGGCTCCCTGCTGAGCGGAAAACCCAATGCGGGACTCGATCCCAGGACCCTGAGATCATGACCTGAGCCGAAGGCAGCGGCTAAACCCACTGAGCCACCCAAGAGCCCCTAAGACAAATATTTTTGACAAGAAAAGTATGTTTGGAATATAGACCACTAAGCTTTTTGGAAGGAGGTGATACACACATAGATTTTTTAAATTTTAAATTTAAGAAATAAAGATCTATGTGTTGATCAGTCTTTCATAAAAACCTACTTATGAGAATTTTCTCACAATATAGTATAGACTCAAAGATCACTCCCACTACAATACAAGCTATTTTCAAACATGGCTGTCTTGTGAGAAAGTTGGGGAAATCTTTAAGGGCAAAGGGTTGTTTTTCATGAACATCTCTCTGTTAAAGGAGCTCCCAAAGCAGGTATTGGCTAACCGTTTAATGGGCCAGGTAATAAATACTTGCAAACCAGATGTTAAAAATTACTCAGCTCTGCAGTAGCAGTATAAAAGCCATTGTAAGTGGTATGTAAGTGACAGAGTGTGGCTATGTCCAATTCAGGTATTTCTAGAAACTGCTGGCCAACTCGCAAGTATATTTTGCTGACCCCTACTTTAAAGAATATATTTAAAGAGGCAACATTTTTTTTTCTTCAGAAAGAAAGAATTGAGAGACAAATTTCATATCTACTATGAAACTAAATATAAAGAAAGTATACAATAAAACAGTGTCTAACTTGTTTTGTAGAAAAGGGGGTTCAGAGCTTAACTCCTGGACAGAATTGTGAAATAAGTTGAACAAGGTATTTGGAGTTCAGGTGTTTAATCTTTTCTGTATTGTTCAAAGGAGAAGAAGGGAGATAAAGCTATCAGTAAACTTTCAGGTCTTGTTAAATTACTTTATGTGATAGAATTATAAGGATAACCAGTAAAAGGATAGATGTATCCAGTATACATTCCAAATCACAGGAGGAGAAATTGATCGAGAAAGACATATAAAGAAAATTAATAAGATGCATAAAGAAGAACCAATAGAAGGATTAAAATAAAGTGGCAGAAACAAATATTTTATAAACCACAATAAAATTTTTAGAAGACTAAGATTGGATAAACAAAACCTAGCCTTATGCTGTTTGAGACCTACCTATAACCCAGGTATGCAGAGAAGTTTGAAAGAACAGCTAATGAATACAATATTAGTCAAAAGAAAAAGGGAAACTATGTTGATAACAGACAAAATAGACTTAAGATAAGGGAATGTTACTTCATGATAGAAAGCTTAATTCATCAGAAAGATACAATTCAAAAATTGGCATGAGCATAATAACATAGCACCAAAAGAGACATGTAAAAATTTTTAATTTCTAGAGACTTGAGAGATTTGGCATTATATTGGGGGAAACTTCAACAAAGCTCTCTAGTTGATATAGCATTAAAGATATGGGAGATTTAAACAATTCAATTAATAGAGTTGATTTGATTACTATAGAGAGAACCCAACTCGACAATTAGGAGTACACTTCTCAGTCATAAGTGGCGCTTTACCTAAGTAATCATGTACTAGAGACCATGAATGAAATCTTGATAGATTTCTATGCTGCAGCTTTCTTCATTAACTACTATAATATGCAATTAGCAATCAAATTGGAAAAAGGATGAAATTTTAAAACCTCTGTCTTGAAAATTCTGAAATTACAGAAATAGCTCATGTTAAGGAAGAAATCATAGAGAAAAATTAGTCCTGAACAATAGTGAGAATACTCCATGATTTATGGAATGCCGTGATAGTGGTATAAAAAAAATTGTACCTTAAGTGCTTATGTTAAAAGATTGGAATGACTGGAAAAAAAAAATAAAGTAAGCATCTGACCTCAGAAGTTAAAAAGGAATTGTATAATCCTAGGAAAAAATAAGGAAACAAAGGAATAAAGGAAAAAGGACTTAGAGAATTTTTGAAAAGCAAAATTGTCATTATTTTGAAAAGACAATTAGGGGGCACTTGGATGGCTCAGTGAGTTAAGAATCTGCCTTTGGCTCAGATCAGGATCTCAAGGTCCTGGGATCCAGCCCCACCTGGGGCTCCCTGCTCAGGGTGGGGGGGTCTGTTCCCTCTCCCTTTGCTGCTCCCCTACTTGTATTTCTGAAAAGATTAATCAAGAAAAGGGAGCTATTGAGGATATAACAAGGATTATAATTACAGATACAGAAGATAGTAAAAAGAGGCAAGCATAATTTGTAGGCCAGTAATTTGTAGGCAAGTAAAATAGAATTAGGTTGATGAAATAGGTAGGTTCCTAGGAAAACTACTACATATTAAAACCACTTTAAAAGAAAAAGAAAGCTGGAATAAGCCTATAAGATGACTTCTTTAGAATCTTTGAACAAATTAAATACTTGGCTCAAAAAGTCTTAGAGTTGAGTTTTACCAAATTTAATGAAATGATTATTCTAAACTGATAGAATATAGATATCTATGCACAATGACCAAATGTTCAAAAAGAAAGTGCTTCATGTCCAAGTTGAGTTTATCCCAGAAATGAAAGTGTGGTTTAATATTAGACTATCCATTAATATAATTTAGTGCATTAAGACTTTAAATAGATTGAGGAAAACATTTGATAAAATTCAACCCTTGTTCAGATTTTAAAACAAGAACAATAAACCAGTCAAACCCTCTACGCCTAAGTAGAGTACTAGGGACAGAGAGAGCCTTCTTAGCCTAATAATAGGAATTTAGTTCCTACAGTATGATAAAACAAGAAATAAGAAATAGAAAATTTGATAACCAAGTAACCATTCTATATGGTTGTCTATTAATAATATGAAAAGGAAGCCACAAGAAAATTATTGGAAATAAATTTTTATCAATGGAATATATAAAATGTGCATTAGTTACAAAACATTAGAAATCATAATTTTTTTAAAGACACCATTTAAAAGAATGATAGAAAATACAGAGATTAAATATAACATAAAATGTCTAAGACCTAAACGGAAAAAGTATAATTTTTTTTCAAAAGACTTTAAAAAGGCCCAAGTTAATGGACAGCCACATTATGTTTATAAAGAGACTTCATATTGTAAAGATACCAATTTTATTTACATAAAACCTGCAGAGTCAGAGAAAATCCTGTTCAAAATCCTAATATGCCTTTTCAAAAACTTTAGTAAGTTTTCTCTGCAAAATAGGTGACTGAGGAAAGGCTCAAGAAAAGGGAAAACAATTCTAAAGAAGAAAAATCGGGCATAAGCTATAATATTTTGGACAGAGTTACTGATGCAAACGGATATATTGGACCAGATGGACTGAAAAAGTCACCAACAATAGCACATATATGGCCACTTCAAATCCAGAAGAGATGACTTTGCCAATCAGTGGGCATAGAGTGGGTTAGTTGTGAAAGTTACAGTTCAACCTTTTTCCATAGGAAAAAGTGAATAGGTTCCTTACCTCACACCATTCAAAAACAGTGACTCCAGATAAAATAGCTACTAAAGTGTGAATAGGATTATTAAATTCTTAAGAAGAAAGTATAGAAGAATCTCTTTGTCTTTGAAGTAGGGAAGGATTTCTTAAATAAGTTATAAAAGGTGCTAGCAGTAAGAGAAAAAAGGTATTTTTGACTACATTTAAGAACTTTTGTTTACTGAAGGACTACACAAGTAAATGAAGTATGACAGTTAAAATCCAAAATCTACTTACAAAATTAACTGACTAAAGTTACTATCCAGAATATTTAAGAAACTACAAATTAAGAAAATGAAAACCTAATAGAAAAGTGGGTAAAAGATACAATTGGCATTTCACAGAGTAGGAAATACAAATGTTTCATAAACATGTGAGAAGCAACTTCAGCTAATTAGTGACCATAGAAATACCAGTTAAAAGCACCATGTGATACTGTTATAAGCTTGCCAAATAGAAGACTGATGATAACAATTTGGTTAGTATGTAGGCTATGATTATGCGCTGATGGTAGCTGTATCTGTTGGCACAACCATTTAGGAAACATTTTGACACCATGTAGTAAAATGGAAGAGGATTCTCCTTTTATTCATCACCCAGCTCCACTCCTACCTGAGAGAGGAGTGGCTTTCAAACTATTTTGGTCATAATCCACACTGTCAAATAATATTTTACAAGGGGACCCAGCACTTCTTAGAACAAAAACAAAAAGCATCAACGAAGAATACTTATCCTTACTGCTTGTGTGTTACATTCTAAAACGTTCAGTTCTCTTTCACTTAAAGAAACTGTCAACAATTTGTAAACAGATTTAAGAACCACCTAATAGGATCTACCATTAAAAAACTTTTACACATAGGTACAGGGAGACTTGTGCAAAATTGCTGCTTTCAGCATTGTTCATCATAGCCAAAAACCCAAAGCAGTTCAAATCTCACCGATAGGTGAGTAAGTAATAAAATAATATTATAAGCAGTGAAAATGAGATCCTATTTATATCTAAAAATGTGAATGAATTCGAGAAATATGTTGAGTAGAGAAAGAAAGCCATAGAAATTTGTAAAAAAAGATGATGAAATTTAAAAAAAAATCTCAAAGATAATGTTTAGGAGAATAGTCACAGCTTATTATGTTCTGCCAGACCATTCTAAATTCTACAAACACACACATGCGCACACACTTACATGTGCTTATTGAAAGTCACTGGCTTTGGGTCATTTTGGTTTCTCTGGGACAAAAAGGTGTGATGCTATAATGTATATTTAAACTTGTGGCAACGTTCTCATTATATTATGCAGAACACAAATTATGATGGGAAATAATTGTGCATTCATTTTCTTTTGGAATACACACATGTATGTACACGTATTTGACATTTACCTCTGTTTGTATACACTTATTTATTGACTATGTGTTTTTATAGAGCTATTTTAGGGTCTCCTATTACCATAAAAAGCATGTGAGCCTTAGGAGCTCAGGTAAATTATTATGACTTCGAAGTGAACAGTCAAAATGTGGCTGAAGTTTTAAAACCGACTGTGGTCATTGCCAAGAGATCTTTCAGGCAGGAGCATTTGCCAGGCTATCTCAGGAACATTCTGCAAGCACCCAGAGAAGTTTTTTTTGGCACTGCATAACTGAAAGTACTTGGTACAGTTCAACTTATTTGCCAGTTGACTAAATAGAATACCAGGTCGAGAATAAGGTAAACATCGCATAATATATATAAACTCATCAAATCACTTAAGTTGCGCACTTGAAACTAATGTAACTTTGTGTGTGAACTATACTAAAAATAAAAAATTAAAATGAGAGGATTAAAAAATTAATGTCCTATAGCTATCTTCATGTACAGCTCATAACTTTTCATTCTAGCTTTGTATTTAGAATGGAAGTAACCAAGAGGCAATTGTGTCTAGAAAAATGTGGTTCTCTAACTGTTCATCTTTTCTGTTTTCTGCTACTTTTGCTTCTCAACATTTAGAACAAAAGAAAATTCCCAATTACTGTTTGAACTGGGATATTACTTTCAGACTAAATACCTATTTCTATGCTGTCTGTTGGTATTTTTCCAGCCAAAATTCCTCTAGTAGTTATAATGTCATAATAAGATATGTTTTAAATGAGATTGGCTTTTAAATGAAAATCAATAGTGCATTTTCCATAAAACAAAATAACTTTAAGAACTACTTCAGACCTTATTCCTTAAATGTAAACATTATTTTTATAGGTCTTAGGAAGTAATTTTGACTTTTTATTGCCCAGTGGAATACTAAAAGGGTGTGGCATTTATGTCTGGTAATAGGTTGTCTATTAAGGATTCTCATTGAAATGCATCCAGTCATTAAAGTAGAAAATTTACACTGGAAAATTTTGTACTTTAATAAGTTTAATAGGTAAGCTACATGAAATGTATTTTTTTTTAATTTATCGTAGTTTCCTCTTACTCATTTCCCTGAAGCAAGAAATACAGTTTTGATTTCTGAATAGTTACCCTTTTCTCTACCACAATCCAGTCTTCCCTGTCTCCCTTACCTATACACACATGGCTACCCATGTGCGTGTCTGCGCACACACGTATACATGCTTGTCTTTGAAACCACACTTGTCTTCTACTTTAATGCTCACTTTTCTGACCTTTTTTTGTGTTGATTTTTATAGCAGCCATTGTCTTAGAGTTGGTGCTGAACACACACTCCTGTACGTCTGAAGCAGCATGGTGGAAAGCACATACCCTATAGGCAGCCTTCCCGTCCTGGCTCTTCCTACATTCATTATAATGAGCAACTCTTGAACCATTCTATGCCAGATAGAGAATGCAGAATCCATTTAGAGGATCGGAGGGATTGCATGGGAAAGCATCTATTACGACTGCTGGCATTTCTTAGCTTAGTAGTGATAGTGTTCATGTATGTCATGAACGGTGAGGAGTAGGAGAATTTAGCTTTTTAGCCTGCCATCGTTTCATGGATGTTGGCCAAAAACACAAGACTGTGGAGTCCAAGGATTTAGTACAGCGATAGCACTAGCCAGAGTCAATGGTTGTATAGATTCCTGAGTCCATATTCCCATAGGACAGTGTGAAGGCGGCCAGGTTTCATACCTATGTGCACAGTGGCTTGTATTACTGGAATGAAATCCTGAACTTAGGGAACCCAATCTTTTTTGAAGGGTAGTAAGATGTTTTGACTTTTGCCCCAGCTTTCCTACTGGTCACTGAACAAATCCATTTATTTAAGAGTGAGACCCTATCTCTGTCTTCCAAGACTGTTCATAATATAAGTATCTTTGGAAAGATCATTTGTAACAAAGGTTCTTCTTGTACCTTAGAGTGCTTGGTCTTGCACTCTCCTGCTTAAAAATCTCCAGTTATTTTCCAAGAAAATGCCACCTTCCTATCTTGGCTGGCACACCCTAAGTGATCAGGCTTCGATGTTTCTCCTCACCTCCTCTTCTGTCATCACACTGGCCTTATATCTTTCTCTCAAACCCACCAACAGCCTTTGCATTTGTACTTGCCCCAGGTTGTCACCTAGTTAGCTGTTTAACATTGAAGATTCAGCATGAATCAAACAGTGAGTGAGGCCTTATCTGACCGCCTCACTATAATGTAACTTCCCAAGCATTCTATCACATCAACTTTATTTTTCATGGTAGAATATTTCTCAAACTCTTTTTATTTATTATCTATCTTTGCTTCTTGGTCCACCCTATCACACAGAATAAAAACTTGCTTTAGACCTATAGATACATCCATGCATATATTTGTCATATACAAATATGACACATACATGTCGAGTGCTTTTCAGAATACCACTTACTACTGAGTGTCTTGGTATTTATTGCATGAAGGGATGGAAGGATGAATTCGAATGGCCTGTACTCTAGGCTTTTTTTCCCCATGTACTTTTCATCATTTTCGTCAACATTATTAAATTTTGCTATTTGATTTCTAATGAAGACCATGCACTTTCTCTAGGGTTAACACAAACAAAGATTATGACAGTAGAGAAATGAAAGTTCTCCCCCAAAATAACATAAGCCACCTACTTGTTAAAGTTTAGTTATATAGTTTTCTATTTAATACTATTAGTGATAAATGAACAGTTAGATAGTCCGTTTGAATCCCTTGGTACTGAGAACACAGTCTTTATCAGAGACTATAATATTTGCTATCCTGTTTGTTGGCACATAGAAAAGTCTTTGTCTACCTGTTAATTCATACTAATGCCAGGTGAGAGGGGTTTCTTGATCTGTACAAAACTTAGAAAATAAGAAATTAAACCACATATCTATTCAGGATCCTATAGTTCCCATGTTATTGGTTTTGAGAAGAAGTTAGTGGTCTAGCTTTGAAATGCCAAATATTCCTCTAGTCCTCCTATGACACTTGTCTTCATGTGAGAGAAATTGTTAAGTGATGGACTATAACATGAAACAGTCATTGCAAAATTTCAACTCTTTTCTGCCATTTCTTTGAGTACTTTTCTGGTACTTGGTAGTTTACCTGAAGAAGATGTATGGAAGGCTCTAATACATTTGCTAGACCCTCTTTTGGAAATATATATAAGGAAGCAGTTTTGATTTGTAAATTAAATGATTTTTATTTTTAGTTTCTGTCTCCCTTCTCTTAGTTGATTCCACTAAGATGCAGGTGCTTCAAACATACGTTGTATTTATAGATCCGTATTTAACAAGGGTTCCTGTGCTAATCTTTTAAAAGACCGTGTTACTAATATTAGACATAGCCATTATCTAAAAGATATTTAATCACAGTTCTACAGATTAATAATTTTTGTGGAATCGCTGATTTGAAAAATTGATCATTTTCCAAAATTTATTTGTAACAGCAAGCAAGAAAGGAGAACATCAAAAAAAGAGAGGCAGAGGAAAGGGAAAAACGTGCTCAAATAGCCAAAGAATTGGCAGAGAAAGAAAGACTTGAACGCCAACAAAAGAAAAAGCGCTTATTAGAAATGAAGACTGGTGAGTACTATCAGATTTGCTATTTGTACCGATTATTAGCAATTTAATAAACTACTGT
Source organism: Mustela nigripes (assembly GCF_022355385.1). Lineage (NCBI taxonomy): Eukaryota > Metazoa > Chordata > Mammalia > Carnivora > Mustelidae > Mustela > Mustela nigripes. Next base: position 38,889,808 of record NC_081571.1, on the reverse strand, counting down.
GAAAAAAGAAGGTGGGATCACCTATATGTACAGTTAAACTGTAGAACATTTCCCCCTTTAGTTTACTCACAAGTAGTGCTTTTATTCTAACTGGTCGTTGGTTGTAGATGACACTGGTCCCCTGGTCTATTCTTGTAGTCCCAGTATTTTCACACTGTTATAGAATTGTTATAGAACAACTTACAGAAAACTGGGAAATTCTACTGGACAAGTAACTTGTTTTTTTCAACAAAATACTCTAAGGGAGGGAAAAAGTGATGGAGGGAAATGTATTGATTAAAAGAGTCTTAAGAGACTTACCAACCAATTGCAATAAATGGAACCTACATATATTCTAATCTGAACGAGTATGGACAAAGGCAGTCTGAAAAATTTGAATACTTTTTTTTTTTTTCTGTAGACATGACATTGTTGTCGTGAATATGTTATAAAGTATCTTTTAGAGACTTATCCTGAAATTTTACAAACAAAATTATGTCTGAGATTTCAATGAAAATAGTCTAGCATGACTAGGGAAATAGGCGGGTGTGCAGATGAAACAAGATTAGCTATAAATAAGAATTGCTGAGCTTGTGTGGTGGGTGCTTGAAGGGAAGGGTGTGTTCACTATACTGTTTTCTCTACTTCTATATATTTTGAAATTTAATGAAAAGCTCTTGGAAAAAAATATAAAAATTACAGTTTTACAAAGGTGTGTATATATATATTTCAAAACTAGAAGATACCACTAACTTAGAAGCAAAAGAATTAAGCGAATTATAGTTACATTTCATTCCCTCAAAATTCTGCCTCTTCCACCTCTAAGCCACTAAGGATTGCAGAAGGTTTTAATTAAAATCCATCATCTTCACTGCTAAATTACCATAGTTTACAACTCAGGGCTGCAAATTCACCTAAAGTTTCCCCAGGGGTAGACAGAGATGCCTTTTTTGCCTTTTTTAATTTTACTTTTACAGACATATTTTATCTCTAATAAAGCAAACTGAGTACCTTAATGTATCACACATGTTTCTTCCAGGAGGGAAAAAAAAAATCATCTAAGCACAGTTTCTTGTTTAAAAGAGTACACTTGAAAAAAAAAAAAAAAAAGAGTACACTTGAAATTCATGAAGTGTTCTCAAAAATATCTTAAAGTATTAACTAAAATGGAGAACAGAAGGGTTTAACATTGATTTAATGTTTCTGGAATCATTTTAAGATAATTGACTACTGCCTAATTTATCAGACATTCTTATATTTGAACACTGATTCATTTAGTATTGGCCAAAGTGTCATCTGGTTGAGCTGACAGCAAGAACAAGGGCTGTATTTTTTGTGCGATTTGCCCAGACCCTCTGGTCTGTCATATAGAGCCTCTCTGCAATTCTCTGTTCTATCAACCTGGAAAATTAAGACCTGATAGGAAACAAAAATTTTTAATGAAATATTAAATCCAATGTCATCTCAATAATATTTTCATTTACATTTTCCTTCTCTTGAAGGCATTTTATTTTTAAGAATAACCAAGTTCATTCTGTTTTTCCCATTTAAAAATAATACTGTTGTGTTACAGGAAACACCTAAAAGTAGTTGATCAAAAGACCATTACCCATAATCCTCCTATCCAAAAACTCCCTTTTACTATTTTGGCACATCCTTCTTTCAGTTTTAAAATTTTCTACCTTTCAATAATAGCTGTATGATAGTAGTGAATATGCTGTTTAGCATCTCACTGAACTTTCTGAATGTTTCCTGTTACTTTTGTGATTCTTAATTTGTAATTTGCAATACCTGTGTCATTGCATTCACTGGATATATCATATTGAATATAATTTTCATTAGTCATAATGAGGTCACAGAACACAGCTATTGCCATCTTTTCAATGTGATACATTTATGCATAAATGGTTGACAAATATTTGTGATTCTTAGGATATGGATTAGAAAAGGATAGTTTAAGACTTTTTGATGCATGTTGCCAAACTGATTTCCAAAGGCATTATTCTAATTTCACCAACTTTTCGTATTAGTTTATGAACATGCTTTGGTTGAATATTCTCATTTTTAAAGCTTTTTGTTAATTTAATAAAATAGAACGTTTTTTTTTTTTTTTATCTTAGTTTACCTTTCTGTGAGTACTAATGAAGTTGGGCATTTTTTTTAAGTATTTATTAGTCCATTTGTATTTCATTCTTTGTGAATTGTGTTCTTAGTCTTTTTCTTATTGATTTATACACATTAGCTCATTGAGCATCAATATTTACCTTTTAAATATATTTTCTCACTTTGACTATCTATTTTTATATCCTTATATATAAAAATGTTTTATAATTTTTGCTTTTGTGATTTTTTCATCTTTAAATTTAGAAAGTTATCTTTACAGCAGCTTTGTATCATTTCAGTTTTTTTTCTAGCTTCAGTTATTCATAATACTATTCACTCCACTTAATGGTAATTCTTAATCATTCATATACTAGGGTCCATTTCTGAAATTTACCAAAACTGTTCCAATACTTACCCACCAGTTATGGTTAATAATTGGTATTTGTATTGGTTTCACATAGGTAATTTTGTGTTGAGAACATTAGTTCTCTTTTCCTCCAATATAGTTAACATACAGTGTAATATTAGTTTCAGGTATACAATATAGTGATTCAACAGTTCTATGCAACACCCACCGCTCATCACAAAACGTGCACTCCTTAATCCCCATCACCCATGCCCTCACCCCCCTCCTCTCTGGCAGCCCATCAGTTTGTTTTCTATAGTTAGGAGTCTGTCTCTTGTTTTGCCTCTCGCTCTCTGTCTCTTTGCTCACTTTTGTTGTTATTTCTTAAATTCACATGTAAGTGAAATCATTAGATATTCTCTTTCTCTGACGAATTTAACTTAGCATTACCCTGTCTAGCTCCATCCGTGTCATTGCCTATGGCAAGATTTTATGGCTGAGTAATATTCCATTATATATATATATATATATATATATATACATATATATATATGTATATATATATATATATATATATATCCCCTCTTGTTTATCCCTTCATCAATCGATAGACCCTTGGGAAACTTCCATAGTTTAGCTATGGAAATATGCAGCAATAAACACAGGGGTGTATGTATCCCTTTGAATTAGTGCTTTTGTATTTTTTGAATAATTACCAAACAGTGCAATTACTGATCAGATCATAAGGTAGTTCTATTTTTAACTTTTTGTGGATGCTCATACTGTTTTCTACAGAGGGTGTGACAGTTTGTGTTCCCAAGAGGACTGTACTTTCCTATTCTTCATCGTTAAACTCAGTATGAATTTTTTAAATAATGGTTTCTCTGCATCTTTTGTGAATCCTCGAGCTTGTCTTATTTGACCTATTGAATTATCTTATAAAACTTTTATACTATATCTTCCCAAGCATGATCTGGGTCTCAAATAAGTGTAGGGTTCTCACTTGATAGACGTTCCCCCCAAAACCTTAATATCCTAAGGTCGCTATATGCCCGATATTTTGACATTTTGCAGGAGAGTGTTCTTCAAAAGATAGTCTGGGTAACATTAATTTATATAGATGATATTAAATAAATACTTTAACACAATATATCTTTAGATATTCTATATTATGTGTGAATATTTTAATAGATTTACTCAGAAACTCATTTGATAGGAAAGAGAACTATCACGTAGGAAGCTACTTTTAAAAACATTTGGAATTTTTGGAAATCAGCTTTGAATTTCTTTTTTCTTCTATAGCCTATGGATTTTTAAAAATCTAAGGATATATCCCAAATTTCAGAGCACCTAAATATATAATATCCTCACCAAAGGGAAACATCTCTTCTAAAACCCTAATAAATGATGACTTCCCAAATAGTTTTTAGTTTTCCTTTGAACATAAGATTGCTAATATAGAAGAACAGTGTCGTCAGTCTCTTACTATAGCTAAGTTAGTCATATAAGTATTAAATGTATTATTATTTATTGATAACTTTTTTACATATAAAAATAGTACACATATGCAATCATCTTTTCCTTTCCATGTTAAATACAGAATATGCTTTTTGTCAAATCATGATTTTCATAACCTTTGGAGGCTTTATGAAATAGAAGTCAATAAAGTAGTATGTCTAATTAATGCTTAATTATGAAAATATTCTTATGCAAAATATCAGGTTTTGATACTCTTAACAGATACACTGGATTTCATGCATTTCCTATACTTGACAAATACTATCTTTAGTTAAAATATTATATCACTATGGAAAGTATAAGTGCTATGGTTTTCCACTTCATTAGTATAGAGAAGAAATTTAATAGGTCACTTTTGTTTTATTTAACAAGAAAGAGTTTTTGTATTTAAATGCTGTGATTACACTGATAGATAAGAATAAATACAGTCCCTGATGGAATGAAGTTTGTAATTCTAATGGGTCAACCAGAAAACCATATGTAAAAGATAATTTCAGATTGTAAACAGTTATCTGAACTAAAACAAGGTGGGACCACAAGACAGAGATGCTGGCGTGGAGGATGGTGGTGACAAAATTTGGTCTTCAAGAACTAAAAGTACTACTAATTTATTTAAGAATACATACTAATTTAAAATATTGGTTCTAAAACTCCTTAGAAATTGATAGGAAAAATAACCAGGTTCATGTTCCTATCTTACGCTAATAAGGTTTATTTTTTAATACTGTGAGCTAAACCTCTGTCTTATTTTTCCTTGTGGATGTTCTATTTTAGTACAGAATGTCGTACTGCTTCAATCTTTGTGGAAGTTGTCAGCCTAGCTTTCCTAATCTTCAAAAAAAAAATGTAGAAGAGCGAACCGTTGAATTTACATTAGTGCTTTGTCACCTCTCTATACCAGGAACTTTTTGTTTTATCTTATTTTTGTATGTAGGGCACGCAGCCCTGAATGATAGAGAGAGAGAAAAATGTTCACATAAACCCACAGGGAGCTTCCTTCCATATATTTTCATGACTTGAGTATTTTCACCATGCAAATAAGAACTGTGTTTTTTCACAGATGTACAAATTCTTGTATCACCACCTGAGGTAGTCGAGTAAATTAAATCCCTGCTCTTTCTTATCCACCATAAATCATTACTTGCCCTTGGCGAAAGAGCAGGTAATGATTTTCGAGTCTACTATTTATTATTGCTATCATTTCAGGATGTGACTTTTGTTAATAGAATGAAAATAAAAATAGACTAGTGGGCTAAATTTCCCTAAGAAGAAAAACGAAGCATTGAAAATCCTTTTGAACAGCAAAACTAAGAAAGCACAAAATCTCGTATTGTCATATTATAGCTTTAAGAGGTCATTTTTCTCATTTTTGTTTTCATTAAAAATGATGAGCCTGGAGGTTTCTTAAGTATTCACACATCCAGTTTTGGTTATTTCTGTTGAATGATTTGTTATTACATTAAACAAGCAAAGATATTAACTACATTTTCGTGATGTCTTTTTTTTTAATCGGTATGTGAATTTTGAATACATGTTCAGAGGTTGGTATTTACATTTGAGTTATTTTAATTGAGAAGATACCCAAAGTATTAAACATGTGACAGAGAAACTAGTACGTATAGACACTAGCATTTATTTGTTTGAAGTGCACAGCTATCCTTATGTGTAATCATTTCTAGTAAGACAAATAGTAATAGCAATTTTATGTGATTATGTGCAAGTTTTTCGAGACTGCATTTCTGTTTCTTAATCATGGAAACAAAGAGGGCATTTGATAATAGAATTCAAATATTATGCTTTAAGACTTCCTGAGTATGTAAGTTGATTCACATAATTTTTAAATAGCACATCAGAATGGCCTTGAAATGGACCCAGTGTTGTATAATTATGTTTTGTGGGGGAAGTAAATAAGAGCTTATTTAATGGAGCAATAAAAACTATATGAGCAGCTCCTATATTTCAGTCTTTAGGTTACAATTTGTTTATTATTTATTAGACTTAAATGTCTCATTTGGTACAACTTCAGTCTATTAAATAAAGAGATAATTAGCTTTTAGAAATCTGTTGTTTACCCACATGGCCAAAACAGCTCCTTTGTTTTCCATTCTGCAATTTAGAATAACTAAGCAATTAGGCCTCCATTTTAGAGGAAATGCATATTACATAAATACTACTTGGGAATGTCTCTGCCAATCTCAACAGATAGGCAATTAATGTGTGTATTTGCTTTCATAAAGGCTTTGACAATTACCCTGTCCTCTGCAGATATCATAAAACTTAGATTATTTTCCATAATGGTGTATATTCTAGTTTTGTTCAATGGTGCTTTCAGCTTTCTAGCATTTTTGGAAATTGATCCATAGAAATAGGCCAATGGTTTTAATCATTTTCTCTATTTAGAAGACTAGAACAAATAAGACTGTACTCACTCTGATATATTCTTTTCTTACCTTTATCTTTTATTGGACAGTAATAGTAGCAACACCCACTTCTGCCACCACTTATTGATCACATGTTATTTACCAGGTTCTGTATGTCCATTATTGTGTGTAATGCTTACAGCAAACTTATGAAACTATTTTTATCAACATTGCTTAATGTCTTTGTATGTGGTCACAGATTTAGCAAGCACTGAAGCCAAGTTTTCTGACCAGAGGGCATATTTTTCAACTGTTGTGCTATTATGCCTTTACCACTGATGATCTAACCATAGTGCAGAACAAAAGGGACCAAAATAAAATTTAGTGATTAATAACTAGCACTAGACTCTATACCTATATATGGAGGTTGAGAATTATCTTCTCTGGAAACCTTGAGTGTGAGGGACAACTGTCTTTGGCATCATAGTCAATGGTTTTAAACTATAGATACCCTCTTCCTTTGTGTTGGAAGGTTTGAGGAGGATTGTCAAATTAGTAAGGCTTTTCTAGTCTGGTTCAGATTTCACTTTATTTCTTCTGATTGATGGGCATGTGGGTGGCTCAGTGGGTTAAGCCGCTGCCTTCGGCTCAGGTCATGATCTCAGGGCCCTGGGATCGAGTCCCGCATCGGGCTCCCTGCTCAGCAGAGAGCCTGCTTCCTCCTCCTCTCTGCCTGCCTCTCTGCCTACTTGCGATCTCTCTCTGTCAAATAAATAAATAAAATCTTTAAAAAAAAATTAATTCTTCTGATTGTTCAAGCATTGGTTTATCCCAGTGCCCAGAACCCTGAAGACACCATCAGCACCATTCTTCTGCTCTAGAAAATGTTTTTGTTTTGTTTTGTTTATGTTTTTTAATTAACATATAATGTATTTGTTTCAGGGGTACAGGTCTGTGATTCATCAGACTTACACAAGTCACAGCTCTCACCATAGCACATACACTCCCTAATGTCCATCACCCCACCCCCCTTCCCCCAACCCCCCTCCGCCCAGCAACCCTCAGTTTGTTTCCTGAGATTGACTCTCTTATGTTTTGTCTCCCTCTTTTATTTCATCTTGTTTTATTTTTCCCTCCCTTCCCCTATGATCTTCTGTCTTGTTTCTCAAATTCCTCATATTAGTGAGATCATATGATAATTATCTTTCTCTGATGGACTTATTTTGCTCAGCATAATACCCTCTAGTTCCATCCATGTTGTTGCAAATGGCAAGATTTCGGGGGTTTTGATGGCTGCATGTATTCCATTGCATATATTCCACGACTTTATCCACAGAAAATGGTTTTTCAATGGTCTGAATAGCTCAGGGCCCAACTGAGTAGCCAAAGCTCAACAGTTCTGAAGCGGTGGTGTGGAAACGTCTGTATTACTGTCATTACGTGACCCAAGTTAGAAGAGAAAGAACCAGCAAATTCTGTTGTGTAGTCATTTATGGAAGGGGCACAAATACCTTGGTGTGCTTTATTCAAGAACAAATACCCTTAGACACCCTTGCCCCTGCCACCAGCTCTACCATTTAACAATTTATTTGCCAATGGTATTAGGAGACTTATGCTCTATGAATAGTATCAAGGAGTCTCCAGTGGGAAATTTTTCCAAGAGTGTTGCTAATAGTTACTCAGTTTTCATTTGTGTGCAGGAATCTCTTTCACTGGAATAACAGTTTCAATGGGGAAAACTACTTCAGAGTCTAACCTTTGCATTAATACACGTCTTCTCTGTATAGCTGTGCAAGGCCCATTCACCATCCTCTGTCTCTTTACAAAAACCCTCTGAAAAGAACAATAAGGAGAAGAGGCTCTCAGACTTCTTTAGCACAACATATCTTGAAATTTTGATTTTTTTTTTTTTTTTTTTTTGGTAACTTTCTTGAGTTGTGTTACTCTTTTTGAAACATCCTCATGGTACATCCTCATACTAATTGACTTACTTACAGTATTTAAGAAACATTCTGAAAATGGTTTTCATCACCCTTCTGAGTATTCTCTCATATTAGCTACATGCCAACTAGAAAATGACTCCAATTTGTTGTTGTCATTGTTTAAATTTGTTTTGTAATGCAAGATTAAATGTCAATTGTAAACTTGTTGGAGGGCAAAATAATTTCAGTCTTTATGGTGTCGCATGGGTTACTTCTAAGAATTTTACCAAAGAAAACTTTGTATCAATGTCACTTAACTTGTGACAGATTCACCCTGCTCATATTCAAGGGCAGAAATCCTACCTATCCATTGTTTTAATCTTAGTACCATGTGGAGAACATTTTAACTTTGACAACATAGGCTGCAATCACAGTGCATCTTTTGTGTGTGTGACAGTGACTACTCCTTAGGTAACTGTCCCTCCCAACCCTTACTGAGAGGGTATATACTTTCCAAACTAGTGAACTGTTGTCGTGATGAGCTCCCGCGTGTCGCATTGCGAGTTCTCAGTAGAATTAGTATTTGTATTTGAAATTATTTTTAATTTCAGAGGTAGACTGTGAGTATTGTCTTACTTTCAGACATAACCACAGATCTCTTGGGTTTTTGAGAAACTTGTCCCACTTCTACTGCTTAAGGTATACTCTCTACACATCAGGTAAATGTCTGTTTCTAACAGTTACCCTGATAGACACAGCCCTCCTGAGAGAGCGACCTTTGAACTTGATTGGCGCCTGCATAGTGTCCAGTCCAGTGCTTCAAAAAAAGAAAAAAAGATTTTATCACAGTTGCAGAAGAGGTGAAATATATGCTCCCCACCCCTTAAATCCTGTTACTTATTGGCACCAGTCAAAAAGCTAGTAACAACCAATCAGACAAAAAGCTAAAGGAAACTGGATTGCTTAGGTTTTGAGGCAGTTAAATGTACTCTGTGTCTCCAACCCCTTTGCAATCCAAAAATGCAAATTTGCCTCGAAAACCAGAAGTTTTTAAGTAACTTCAGTGTCCAAGCTCATTTGATGCCAGACCTGGCCTGAACTGACAGGAGGCCCCATCGAAGCAGAAATAATAATGAGTTTAATTAGAGGATGCTGCCCTAGGTTATTCTGGATGTGGTGTTTTTTTCACACTGTAGACACCTTTTTGACCTTCATACAATCTGCGGAACAGATTCTAAAACATCTCACTGTAGAGTTTGTGGATATGTACTTCTCAGTGACTGCTCTCTGACTCTGTTGAACTGCTTATACTATTCACTCTTTCCCTCAGGCACACTCGTTCCTACTTCTCTGTGCTTATTTCTAGTGTCCTCTTTGCCGTAAATACCTTTCCTCTAATGCTTAACTGAATCTAACAAAATAGTGTTTGTTTTAAATCCAGCGTTCTCTAAAATGTCTTCTCTGAATATTCATCCTTGATGACAGTCTCTTTTTTGTAAACCATTATAGTCTTGCTACATAGGTTAATGTATGGAATATTTGGCTAAACTCATTTTATTTGCTTTAGTATTATGCTGTTAATCAGTGGTACATTTTTCAAGAACTTGGCCTTCATCATTCTTTATCTCATAGGTCCTAGCATGTGGTGTGCACGTAGTAAATAATAAAAATGTCAAAGAGTTGGTAAAAATATAACCAGTTAAATGACATCTCTTCTGTTTTGTGTTCAGCTTAGCTTGTTGTTATTTATGTGTAAAGGAAAAATATAGATCAAACTACAGAACCTTGAGCCAAATTAGCCGGCTCCTGTTTTTATAAATAAAGTTTTATTGGAAGATAGCCTCACTTGTTCCTTCACATATTATCTGTGACAGCCTTGGTGCCACAGGCGCAAAGTTGAGCAACTAGGATACAAACCGTAGGTCCCACAAATTCTAAAATATTTGCTATCTTGTGCTTTACAGAAAAAGTTTACTAACTCCTGATATTGATTGATAATCTATAGAGACTATTCTCTGACTTTTATGCCAGAATGTAAAAAAAAAAAAAAAAACAACCTATTCCATCAACTTTTCTCTTGTCTCCCTGGAACCAAAAGTATGCATTTGCAAAATTACCAGTGTGTGTTAGAAAATAAGGATCTTGGGACACCTGAGTAGCTAGGTCAATTTAAGCATCTGCCTTTGTCTCAGGTCATGATCCTGGAGTCCCTGGATTGAGCCCCACATTGGGCTCCCTGCTCAGCAGGGAGTCTGCCCCCGCTGCCCCTCACCCCACTTGTACTCATTCATACTCTCTCAAATAAATAAAATCTTAAAAAAAAAAAAATTGAGTATCTTGTAGTTAAAAAATAATGTTAATTGTTAGGGAAAACTAAATCTTTCAGCACAGTAAAAGAATCATGTGATTTTTAGATTCTATTAATTTAAAATGAAAAGTTGTGCAGTTGAACTTTTGAAATGCTAGCAAGCATCTGGACTGCCAATTGTTCCAGTCACCAGTCCAGCACAACTATTGTGCTCTTATCCTTTTATCCCAGCTTATCGTCCCCAGTATTGCTGTACTATTGTTTGTATATCTTTTGAGATGAAAATATCAATGTGTCAAAAGGTCGTAGGGGAAGCCAGGTTTTTTATTTCTTTATTAATAGGCTGTCTCTTTTCTCTTCCTATTTTTGGTCATTTTGACATTAAATTCTTAAGGTTGAAGGAAATCCATTCAGTGTTGGTGAACTTGGTCATGAAGGTTGCTACCTCTAAAGTGATTATCTTGCCATTTTAAAAAAGGAACTCAGTAGTATTTGGCTTTTGATGATGGATAAATAAACTCTAGGGCAGATGGGGAAAATTAAGCAGAGAAATTGAATATTTATGTGTTACTTGAAAATGGTATAAATAAGCATTAGTGCTTAGATGAAATTAGACATTATTTTGTAATAGAATTTTAAAATATTGTTTCCTGGATAGCTTTCTTCCTCAGATATCCAATGTTCTTCAAGAAAATTAGAAGCAGCATAATATTAACAGAGTTAACATTGAGGGCAGTCTTAACACAAGCTTGGATGCCCCAAGGCAGGAAAAATTTGACAGACTAGTGTAATAACAGAAAACAGATGACTGACTGTTTCTGAAATGAGCAATTCTTGGGAGACCATTGCCTGGGTAGAATGAACTGTCTCTTAGAACTTCCACTGGTAATTATCATTAATGGTTAAAAGTGACAGTAATTTCAGTACAGCACAATCCTTTGAAGGCTTACTTTTAAACTTTTCGTTCTACCCACGCAATAACTCTTCTGAATCCGAAATATATATATATATATATATATATATTTTATATAAATATATTTTATATAAAATATATATATTTAATATATATATATATATTATATATATATATTTTTTTTTTTGGTCAAATTATTGTTGAGTTAGAGGCTCCATCAGGAACTTTCAGGTGTTGTGTGAAGATTCAGGCCTGTAGAAGCTGGATAGTCTCTCTCCAAAGTCATCCTGACTTTGATGCTCTGACTTGCCTGTAGTTTTAATATGCTAAACATATGACAATTCCTTTTTTTCATGGCAAAGTAGCCCTCAAATGTCATAAAGTCAAGAAGATGGGCGAACAAAAGGGACTATCTTAATTCAGAAGCTAAAAATTAAGAGAAAGGCTGTCTTTTTATTGTAATTCAGGTATATTTTAGAAGCATTGACTCTGCTAGTGCTGAATTGCAATTATGATCTCTTGTTTCCAGTGTCTTGATGCTAATTAGATTGTATTATGTGAATAGAAGAGGTCTTTTTGTTTTGTTTTTGTTTTTTGTTTTCCTTCGCCTTCATTTACTTTAATGTTTGTTATGGAACAATGTTGATCTTTCAAAAAAATGTAGTGCTTTTTGGTAGAGGCACTTGGTATTATTTCTTGAACGCATGGAGAATTTTTATTAAATAAATATTAAGTTAGCCAATAAATAAATAAATCTAAATATTTTAATAGATTATCCCACCATTTTGCTGTGCATCTGTTGATTATACTATGATTTTAGCTTTGGTAGAGGAAAATATCATTTGCGGGAATTAGAAATACCATTCATTCTTGCAAAAAAACCCTATTGCTGCTCACTTTCCCCACAGACTGCAACCTTTTTAGGGACATTATCCATGGGATTCTCATGGCCTGAGGAAACATGGCATTTGGGTTATACTGTGTTCTGATCGATTCCTGCATTTTGACACTCGTAAGACACACAGCATTGAGATCTGCGTGGTATCTGTTGAGAGTGAATGTAAAATGTCTTAATGTTCTCTTTGGAGGCATAATGGAGAGTTTAAAAACTGTTCCTTCCCTACTTGGAAACTTAAGAGAGCTCAAATGATACTGAGCTTTGTTCAGAACTGTTCAGAACTGCTTTACTCATAGTGTGGGAAAGCTTGGGAAGGAGTACTGTTTTTCAAATCTTTCCACTCCCCCATGAGAAAAGTCCCATTTTATGTTTGGCACTGTCTTATTTCTAAAGCATCGCACTTGGGAGATAATAGAAGCGGAATACTAACGGAGTTGCCATTCATCAGCTCTAAACTGGGAAAGGCAAGAAAGGAGAAATATCTCCAGCAGTGCTTAGCAATGTTAGAATGTTAGGAACCCTTAGAGATATAAAAATTTCCATCCGAGTATTACGGCTTTGCTAGGGAGCCCTGCTCCCTTTTGAGTGCAGTTACTATCGAAAACAGAAATAAAACATCTTAAGAATTTGGTGTGTCCCTCCTAGAAACTCATCAGAGGCCTCTATGGAATAAAGTTTTAGCTTAATTCATTAATTAGATGATGTTCATCTTTTGTAAAATACGAGAAAAGAGGAAAGTGATTTAAACACTTACTATAGTTACTTTATGTGATATTTCAGTTAATGTTCTAATTTGGCTATAAAAGATTTGCTTCTTTCAACAGGAAAATCAAACACAACATTATTTCTCAATTAATATTACAAAAATAAAACTCTTGTATATAAAATTAGCCATATTTTTAAAAAAGAACCTTTTAAAGTGAGCTGTTTATCTTTCCATAGCAGGTGTTTAATAAGCACTTTTAAAATATTTATGGAATTCACGTCTGTGGGGCGGAAGTTCCTCACTTGTACTACTCACCTGTACGTACTCTCTCTGAGATGACCACTTAGAGGTATATTTGGCTAAATCCTAGGACGAGATATGGCATCTGTCCGGTTTGTTGTATGTGTTCTTATAGTGTCGTTAACAGGTATTTCATAGTCAGGAGTGCAAATTCAGATGTGCAAAGATGTAAGTAATAAATGAAATTTCATTTCTGACTCTGAAACACCTGCCTGCCTAATGGGAAACAACATAGTCATTTCTCTCTGATTATGTGTTTCAGCTCAGTAATGCCAGCGTCGGATTCAGTTATTCTTGTCTGAAATTTCATTCCGTGCTCTCTTCTCATTGTCCTTCTCTCTAAAACGGATGCCAAGCTTGAAAGCCAGCCTGTGGGCACTTCTTATGGCGTGCACTCTTCTTGATTGGGTTCTGTCTGGACCAAACCAGCCTCTTGACGTAATTTCTTGTGTCTTCTTTTAGTAAGAGTGAGGTCTCTTCTGCTCTTGAGTGGGAATCCAGGAGATTTCGCTTCTCTTAGACACCTCCTCTGCTCCCAGATAGTGGCAAGTCTAAGAGAGGTCTCCGAATTCTTCCCTTGGATTTATACTTTCTCTCTGCTCACTTCTTTTTCTCCCCAGCCAGTGCCCCTAGAAGTCACTGTGCTCCTCCCATGGCACTCATCTGTGGGGGCTGGAACCTTTCGCTTAGGTGTGTCCCCCAGGCACCTCTCAGGAGTGTGTGCTGCGCAGTGCGGCCTTGGACCTGCCACTTTCCCAGTGCCACAGGCTGGATGCAAGATGCTTCCGCTCTTGGATTCCACTCCCTGTGACTCCAGGTGAAATCCTACCCTGTGAGTCCCGATTCCTCCTGTAATGAGGAATGGTGTTCAGGGTTCCTACACTGCAGGAAACCTCCTCCCTTCCTAGCTTCTCCCAGCAGATGCGCGCATCTTTTCGATTTATGTACATCCAAGAATGTGATGTGCATTCTCTCCTCTGTGGATAGTTCCAATACTGTGAATAGACCTTTCTGCCTCCACCTTAGGGTAGAGCCCGGAAAGGTGGGTCGGCTTCTGAGCAGTAGTGCTGAGACTTCTATTGGTCCTTTGAAATGCAGAATCTTGAATTAGGATGATACCAAATGAACACAGTAAAATGAGCCAGCGCTTCCAAGTCTGGAAATCCACTGGGCCGTGTAAATTAAGACACGGAGGCATGAAAATTCATATTTGGACAGCATCAAATAATGTAGCAGACCTGAAATGCTCTCTCGGTAGGGATGTAGGAAGGGGCAAGGCTAAATGGGAAATCGGGAGAGCATGCCCTGTGCATTGAGCAGAGCAATGATGCGGTCTTCTTTTAGAGAGATGGCTCTGATGGTAAGAAAGCATGTAGAAGGCTTAGAGGATGTGGCACGAGTACAAAGAGTGAGACCAGTTAGGAGACCGTTGTAATTTTGTAGGAGCTAAATGCCAATAACCTGAACTGGGAAGTGCTGAGAAAGGGAAGACAGGGCAGATTGGAAAGGTAGTGTAAAGTGGTACCAATAGGGTTTTGTAGCTGACGAAGTGTGGGGACACGGAAAAGCTTTCGTGACAGTGGCAGTGGTACTTGTCTGAGCTTTAGGACATGTTGATTTTATATCTCTAATTTAAAGCCCTTTTATCTGGGGCATAACTTCACCTGAAAAGGTCTGGGATAGAGTATGTGACCCAACTGCATGTAAATGTTAACTTCTTTCCTAGAGGAAGAAAACACTCTTCTTTGTTAACAGTTTGAGCATCTTTTTTTTTTTTTACCTATGCCAACCAAGAACATTTGAAAACAAATCAGGTTACCTCGTGAGGGTAAACTGGGGGTGGGGCTTTCAGGGAGCAGCTGATGGAAGCTTGGGACGCATGTCAGGTAAAACAGAACGTATTTCATCCTCCCCTCAGAGGAAAGAGGGGCAGTCCCACTCCTTTCAGCTGAAATCAGCTCAGGCCATCAGTTCCAAGACTCTGGGATTCTCGTTATTGAAATTTGCATTCACATTTATTTTTCAGTGCTATGTGGTATTGTTTTAGTTCACATTTTCTGATTTTTTAAAAAGCATTGATCACACCTTACCTAGCATTCCAAAAGACATTCTCAAGGCTCCTATGTGATTTGTTCTTGTGATTTTACATTTCTGAAAACCAATGATAAAAATTGGCCTTGGAGTACCTCCTTTATTAACAGAACTGGTACTGTGATAGTTAAAAGAAATTCTTCCTATGAAAAGGTTTTTTTCAACAAATGTTTATTGATTACGTATCATGTTATGGGTACTTTCCAAGGGCCCTGAGGCTGTAGCAGGGAACAAAACAAGCAAATATCTCTGTCCTTGTGGGTCCTGATGGAGAAGACAGACAACATTTAAGATATATAGTGTTAGAAGTCAGTAAGTTCTGAGGAGGATAAGACAAAACAGGGATGAGGGATAGGAAGTAAGCAAAGAAGTGACATTTTAAATAGGGCAGTTTTTTCCCTTGCCAAAGTTCTGGATCCGATGGACAGTGTTGTTATTTTCTTAGAATGCAAACGGGATTCTGTATAAGGTTGAGTGCTCCAGCCTAGGGGTTGGGTGGCCAGTACTCCAGCCTCTGAGCCACTGGTAGCTAAGTAACAATAAGCAGACCAGTTAGCTTCCCAGAATTTAAGTCTCCTTATCCATCAAAGAAGGTTCTTTCTAGCCTGCAAATTCCATCTATATTCTTCTATAAGTCAGTTTTTAAAGAAAAACATA
Source organism: Mustela nigripes (assembly GCF_022355385.1). Lineage (NCBI taxonomy): Eukaryota > Metazoa > Chordata > Mammalia > Carnivora > Mustelidae > Mustela > Mustela nigripes. Next base: position 38,873,707 of record NC_081571.1, on the reverse strand, counting down.
CCTGAGCAGTCGAAATTTGTCTAGGCCCTCCACTCATTTTACAATACTATCCTCTATGAAAATAAAGGTAGGAAATTAAGAGTCTCTCTCACCATACAATAGGTTTTTGTTTGGTTTTGCTTTCCATCGAGTTATAGGACAATTTTTTTTGAAAGTTAATCCGTTTAGAATGTTTTCCCCCACACTTTTGATCAGTAAAAGAGAGACATGGTCTTAGAAAAAGTTACTAATTGGGGGGAATTTAGGGAAATGCATACATATGTGAGTATGTATAAGGGACAGATCTTTTCATAAATGGATTATCTCTTACATCAGTAACTAGTTTGCTGTCCATGTTTTCCTAATTTTCTGAACGGAATGGTTCAGTATATATGTAGAACACAAATGAAAATGTTATATATTACAGAATTGGCTGACCTTTTTACAGACTGACAACTTCCCATTTTCCATGACAAATAGTCAATCAGAGCTTCAGTTCATTAAGAGCAGAGCTCATTAACATGCATAAACTAGCAGCCTAATCTAGTTATAATGCATCTTTAATGTGTGACATATATAGCATAGTGTAGCTCCTTAGTCTTGTAATAAAAGGTAGAGTATCCTCCAGTGATCAACAGGGTTCCAAGATCAATTTAACCTGGGTAAAACCTTTATCCGTAACAACTGTCATTAGGAATGACTAGCATTTCAACTAATTAGCCCACCATTTACAACCCATAAGCTTCTCACAGATGGTAAATGTTTATAAACACCCACAGATGTGTGCACAGCTGACTCTCAGTTATCCGCAGGAATAAGGGACATAGATAATTTTGATTCACTTACAATACAAACCACTCATTTTAGCTAGTTCCAATCTCTTTTCTCTTTGGACTTTTTACGACAGCTGTTAATGAAATAGCAAATCAACTAATGTAATTTTAACTTCTCCTCCTATTGGTGCACATACCCTATGGTAGAAACACTAATACGTACATATGTGGCCACAAGATGGCTGTCAAGAAGATGAAAATAGGACGCACAAGCTTAGATAAATATATTAAGAAGTGGAGAATTGTTCCTATATGCTCTTGGCTGTATGTCTAGTCACTATCTTACCTCCTTGGAACAGAGGAGAATAGATCCCTAAATTTGAGATAAACAAAAAAAAAAAAAACCCCATTTCCCTTGGCACTTTGTGTCCTGTGTTAACAATCACTTTTTTCCAGATAATTCTTTCTGTAATTTAATCTCAATTTTTCATTAAAATGTCAGCCTATCTACTGTCTCGTACTGAATGAAGATGAAGAGATATAAATATAAGCCAAACACCATCAAGTTATTTCTTTGCCTTATATCCTTCAGTCTAAAGAGTCTTGGGTCTTGCACTTCTTTTGTATGTTCTTAATCTAAAAGTTTTGTTTATTCTCCTCTGTGCACTTGTGTATTTCACTTGTCCAAGCAAATTTAAAGGCAATATTTGATAGTGTTCCACCCAGAGACAAGAACTGTGTGAAGATAACGTAGTCTACGGAATGTACGGTGAAGGGCAACTATTTTATTTTCTGGCAACCTGCAGAATGTATACTGTCTTCAGGCTGAGGCATTCATAAGTTAATATAGCTGTTTTCCAGAGTTTCCTTACTGGAGAAATATTTCTTTCAACTTACTGGAAAGAAAAAATAATTATTCTGTAACTGCATATTGGGAATATTTCAAGGTATTTAAAGAAGAAATTTTATAATACTTTAAATGGTGACCAAAATTAGTGTCCAGAACTTGAATGGTGGAAGAATGTGGCACTGAAGAAAGAAATCTTGCACTTTTGGAGCGTCCCAGTAAGCATGTAACTTTTCAGAAAAGTGATACACTAGTTTTTACTGTTTTTCATTCAGCAGGATTTGTAAATACTAATAGGTTATATAGGAATCATGTTGGATATTTCCCCGGAAAGAAAAGTAACTGGAAACTCAGTGCTTTGAGATACTGAGATCTTTTATACATATTTGCCTTTGACATTTTCCTGTGCTTGAATAGGTGATACCATTCACTGAGATAAGAAATACAGGTGGAAGTGGAATTTGCGGGGAAATGGTAATGAATTCCATTTTGTAGATGTTACCTTTGAGATATCTATAGAACACTTGACTTATCTTGTCTCAGGGATTCAGTTGGGGTGAGGGTAATTCAGTAGTTTGCCTGAGACTTTCCCAATGTTAACACTGCGAGCCCTTTGTCTTTAGTCTGGCAAGAAACCCTTTAGTCTGGCAAATGTGGATTGTTGGTCACGGGTGCTGGGACACAGGAGTGGAGCTTGTGCTGTTGATAAAAACTTGGGAGTTCTTAATATACAAAGCTGTGGGGTTTAATAAACTGCTGATGGAGAGTGTGAGGAATGCTGTTACGTATGGATGAAGAAAGAGGAGCCAAGAAAAGCCTGAGAAGGAGTCACCATGAAAGTTGTAGGGAACAAAAATTCTGACATCATGGAGGCTAGGGAAGAGATCATTTCAAAGGAGAAGAGTTAGTCTGCGATGTCAAATGTTACCAAGAGATCATGTAATAAAGAGAATGACAGTTGTCCCATTGATTTCAACTCAAAGGAAAGGGTTAGAAGGTTGATAAATGAATATGGGAAGCAAAACTGAGATGTAAGAAGGGTGGTAACTCGAGGGGATTTGGAGTCAAGAGAGGACCAAGCAGGTGTTTGAGTTTGTTTGAATGTAGTTGGGGGAATGAGATGGCGAGGGAGACTACAAAGGACACTTGATAGAACAAGGTCCTGAAGGATATAGGAACTGTACAGAGGGTAAGATAACAGTGCAGTTAAAGCAAGTTGTGTTGGAAAGCAACCTGTTTTGCTATTGTGATGGGTGGGAAGGAGGAAAGGCTAGGTCCAGGTATAGATATGCTCACAGATTTGAGGTTAAGAAGTTAAGGGTATTTCCATCAAAGGGTTTCTTTTCTATATATGAAATAGAGGAAATCCTCTACCGAGGAAGGACAGTGGTTGGTTGAGAAGTGTGAAGAAAGTGTGGAAGCATTGCAACAACCCCTATCAGGAGTGGGAGTGAGAGCCTCCTGGTGAAACATTGGAGGACTGTTGGATAGCATTAAGAATTCAGTTGAGGTTGGCAACTGTGATTATGTACTGGTCCCGATTCTGCAGTATTATTTTTCAGCAGGATTACTCAGCAGCGGATATACAGTTTCAAGAAGATGGAATCTGGGGTCCATTTATGTTTTGCCAGGAGTCTGAAAAAGGATCTCAATGGAAGAAGTAAGATATTGGCAATTGAGCCATGGTCAAAGCAATGAACCATAGAGTATTAGCAGACAAACAAGGAATGAAGACCGTGGGGCCAGGGCTTTGTAGATTTCCAGGGACATGTGACAGAACTAGTGAGAGAGAGAGACTATAAGAAGGGCAGGAGTCAGAACAGTTTATATGATTTTAAGTTATTATTAATAAAACAGTTGTGGGTGGTGGCAAAGTTCAGTTATGGATGTAAGAATGGGTAATGGACCGTTAAAAAGAAAGGATTGGTCCCTGGAGATGAGGGAGTCAAAGAACTCATTTGCTATTAGATTAGTTATCCACATGGGGTTGAATTCATGCAGGATAATGTCAGGACTTGGCTGGAGAAGGAAGATTGAACAGATGACCACATCTATCTTGAATAGAGGGGAGACTAGTACACAATTAGGTGACATTGACCCAGAGGGATGACAATGATATAGCCAAATGACATGTTTCTCAAAACACTCTTTTTACATCCAGGAAAAGAAGTGATACTCTGATGTAACACTAAAGATGAGGAAGAAACTACTCCCCTCTCCCTTACCTATACTCCTACACACATTTAATGTATGAGAGAATGAGGGATATCTGCTAGGAAGGGTCAGTGGAGATCATCTGTCCAGTTTTTGGTAGAGGTGAAAAAAATGTTCAGTAAATGCACTGAGGCAGTAGAAAAGTTGCTTATGCTAATAAATATTGAGGAAACAAAGGCCACGAAGAACTTAAATTTTGGCCAAGAATGATAGTGATAGTGGTTTAGCTGGCTTCAAGGTTTTAACCCAACTATTAACAGTTACCCAGTGAATGGGTTGTAGGGAGGGACAATGAAGCCACAGGCAGACTAGACTGATTCTAGTATTTCCAGATACTTATGGTCCTAGGAGAATTGGAAGATGTCTCTGGCCTTTCTCTGTGGGAAGGGAATCTTCTGTGATCTGCATTTCATTTATTGGCAGGTTCCAGAGAAAGGGAGCGAGCGGGTTTCTATTGAGTTGGGGGAAACTTAATCTGTGCTTGTTGGTTGAGTTACCAGCTACAGAAGCCACAGTCTGTATCTCAAGGCATTTCCTGAAAACACCTCTAAGTACAACTCAGGAAAGCTAGGGATCTGAGCACTTCTCAGTTAGCCGGCAACATCTCTATGTTGAGAAAAGTATATAATGGAAAGAATCAGAAAGATACTGGTTCAGACCGCCCCTCTGTTACTTACCTGTGGGAGAGCTTTGGGAACTTTTACTTCATTTCTTGAGCTTCAGTTTCCCTGGCTTTAAAATTGTTGTGATAAGTTACTCTGCAGGGTCGGAGTAAAAATTAAATCAGAAAATTTAGGTAAAAAACTCCACACAGGTGTTCATTCAAAGCGATGGTTCCTCATATATCTTAATTCATATTTAGATTTTTTTTACTCGTATTCTTTTCTAGATAAAATTGTACTCAAACATACCTAATATCAGGTTTTATTTGGGGGCTTCTGTATTCATTTTGTTAGTTTTTTTGTAGTTAAGAGGAAAATCTTCCATTGTTCGCTTGAAAGAGTTTAGCACATTTTTGCCGCCAGTTTCTTTGCAATTGTTAATGAGTTCATGGAAAGTTCAGTTGTCTCCCTCTTTCTTCTCTTTTCTGTGATATTTGCTTTCTCTGGAAGCATTTGTCAATTCCTTTCCTCCCCACTTTGCTCTCATTCAGAGTTGCCTATTGTCTTTGCTGACTTCCTTTTTTGAAAAGCATGTTGCTGTTACTCTGCTTAGGATTTTTACATTTCTTCAGTGTGTAATATTAATGTCACATTTTTGCATCTGATTGGGGAAGGAATGGGGAGGGAATGCCATATTTGTGCAGAATAAATCTGTATTTCTCTTTCAGATGAACTGGAAAAAATAATACTTTGAGCCACAAATTTGTATTAGAAATGAACCTAGAACTCGAATCTAGTAAACGTACTTTGGGCAAAGTTGGCAGCAGTGAGGTGGCATTTAAGAACATTCCTGGCACTCAAAATGCTCATATACAAATTTCTGCTGCTTAGCATGTTATCCATAGAGTCTTTTAAAGTGCAATTAAAACCCATCTTCAGAAATCTAAGGGCAAATCCGGGTATCAAAGAATAACCCGGACGTCATCACTGGGCAGCCACAGCTGCCCCTCTAATCCATGGTCTCTACAGCACTCGCTTTCTCATAGCACTCGCTTTCTCTTTTGGGACATTTATCATTCAGGTAGTCACAAATTTTATGTTGAAATTGCCCTTAGACTGTAAGTCCCATGAGAACAAGGGCTGGGGCTGGTTTCAGTGGCTGCCACGTGTTCCTGCGTGTTTCTGTGTGGGATTGACTTGAAGTATAGATTTTATAGTTGCATATTTCGAACCACTTCTTGGACAAAGCAGTCTGACTATTCTGCCAGCACCTCAAAATCAATTCATCTAAAACCGAACTTATCACGTTCCACATAAAACCTGATTTTCATGTTCTCATTTTGGGTTAATGATCCCACCAATTTCCCAGTCACCCCGGCTTGACACCTTCACACTATGCCAACTTTAATCATGGTGAAGTACAATTTTGATTATTTCACACCTTTCAAAACCATTCTATGGCAGTTCTTCAGCCTTGAATCCCAGTTCCCTGGGCCTCTCTTCCCGACCTTTTCTCCCCATCTTCCTGTGTTCACCATATGTTGCTGTCAGCACTTGACTGTTGGGGCCCCTCTGGACACCACTCAGCATCCAGCGATGCTTGCCGAAAGTGGCCCCTATGGCCTCAAGTCCATTTATCCCAGCTTCTCCTGAAAGAAATTCCTGTGAAATTACTACTATCCCCTAGTTTACCTTCCTTTTTTTTAAATTCAGTGTATTGAATTAAACATTTTCATTTTCTGTATCTGAAATCATTCTATTCTTTGTACAAAACTTGGAGAAAAAAAGCCACTGAAAAATACTTTTCAAAATTCCTCACTCATATAGTGAGAAAATATTAAGAAAATATGGAAATAATCTAGAAAATGTTAAGATGGGTCTAAAACACATCCTAACATATTTTTATCAGAGAGTAAGCAATTGCCAAATGTAAACACTGCCAGGCTAATTTCTCAGAGTGAAGTGAAGCTCTTGGGGTATAGCAAGTGAAGCTTCTACTCAGAAGTAGTGATGTTAGGCCATGTAATTAACCTTTTGCTGTCCGGGTTACTGTGTGATTAAAGGGTCATGGATGTTCGCTGGGTATGAGTCACATCTTGTTAAATGCCATTGTCATTTTGCATCTACATATATATTTAAATAGATACATTATCTTTCCCTTGACATTCTATGTTTTTGCAACTGAAGGCATCTGTTCAGGATCCTCGTTCCTACACAATACACGAGGATAACTTTGGCGACATTATTATTTTAAACCAGCGTCAATGCTGGTTTTTAAATTTTGCCTTCTTTAGTAATTGCTAGAATAGGTCACCGTGAACAAGCTAATCAGAGTTGGCACTTGAGTGCTTACATGGGAGACATTTTAAAACACATTTAACGCTGGGAGAATGATTTAGTAATGCCTTTCTCAGCACCATGTGCTAGAGTAATAGCTAAGCAAGAAGTCTGAAAATATCCTCTGTTTTATACCTGATATCTGTGAGTGGTCATAGAAAGGTGTATATCCAGTGTCCTTATTGGTAAACTAAGTGATTGACTTTTTTTCTCTTGGTATATTTTGGAGGTAGTCCATATCAACAGTTTAAATATGCTTTGGGGTACCTGAGTGGTTCAATCAGTTAAGTGTCTGCCTTTGGCTCAGGTTGTGATCCCAGGGTCCTGGGATCGAGCCCCAAATTGGGCTCTCTGCTTGGCAGGGAGCCCTGTTTGGGCTCCCTACTCAGTGGGGAGCCTGCTTCTCACACTCCCTTTCTCCCTGCTTATGCTCTCTCTCTCAAATAAATAAAAATTTTTTATATATATTTTATTTATTTATTTGAGAGAGAGACAGTGAGAGAGAGCATGAGCAAGGAGAAGGTCAGAGGGAGAAGCAGACTCCCCGTGGAGCTGTGAGCCCGATGCGGGACTCGATCCCAAAATTCCGGGATCATGACCTGAGCCGAAGGCAGTCATCCAACCAACTGAGCCACCCAGGCGTCCTTCAAATAAATAAAATCTTTAAAATAAATATATACCCTTCATTATTTTTTCATCTCTCAGTATATTTTAACTTTATAATATCATACTTTATCTAGTCTGTCTCTTGCTGATGGGCATTTAGGTTGTTTCCAATCTCCTAATACTATAAACAATGTTATAATAAGCATCCTTGTACATAATAATATCTTGCACATGTGAATTATAAGTAGGATAATTTTCTTAGAAAAAAATTATCAAGTGGTATGTGCGATTTTTTTTCTGATAGATTGCTAAATTGCATTCTTAAGAGGTTGTATTAGCTTATATTTAGACCAACGTGAGGATAACCTATACCAATTATCCTCATTTTTTATTGCCATGCTGATAAGTGAAAGATGATCTCTCACTGATGTATTTAGAATAGCCTTAATTATGAATGAGTTTGAGTATGATATCCTCTGGATAAAAGCCTTGCTTATTTATTTTAATGGTGGGTTTCCTGAACATTCCATTTAACTGCTTTTTTGTTTTTTTTTAATTGATTTTTTTTTCTGAGTCATAATTTCTTTATCTCAAGAAAACCAGTCTTAAGGAATACCTGTGTTCTAAATTTTTCTCTAGTTTCTCCTTTTATTGTTTGTGTAAACTTTGTTCTTAATATTTTTTTAATTTGCAGACATTTAGCTTAGTAAAATCTGTATGACATTTGGGTATTTAGACTTTTCACAAGATCTTCCCATTCCAGAAGTAATGAAAAATATACTTTTACATGCTGTCTGCTGTACTTTCACAATTTAATTTTTTTAATGTTGAAATGTTTTATCAACTTGGAATTTATGTTGGAGTAAGTAGCAGAATGGGAGCCAGATAAAACATTGTCACCATAGTGGTTATTGAACATTTTCTTATTCTCTACTGATTTGAAATGCCACATTTATCATAAATCATGAATTAAATTTTTGTATGTATTGGATATGAATTCCCAAGGGCACTTGCAGAACACGATCTCCAGGAAGTACCACGTCCAGCCGATGAGCGGCACGTAAAGCAGCTCCCTCTTTGCGAGGACTTTGGAACTCTGGAGGGAGGGGGCCACTATATGTTACACATTATTTTCCAAGCTTATTTGACCACAGAACCAGCCTCCCTTCAACAACAACAACAACAACACACACACAAACACACATATACACACAGAGTTCCTCATAGGACTAGCATTCTGTGGTACACACTTTGGGAAACTCTTTCTTATTGAAAATTTTGATATAGGATGTGTATTTAATAATAGCCCAGCTAAGTTTTTGCTGTATTATTTTGTAATAATGGTTAATGAAATCTCATTCATTGATTTTATGCTCACTTGTAAATCTTGTGCCTTAAGTATGCTGACATTCCAAAAATCATGTGCCCTTTTTATTTGAAAGGAGAATTAACTTACTTTCCTGTAATTTTGCCATTTACATTAGCTTTAAAAACGAAAGAGCTCTAATAAAAGATTTCAGAAGATAGATTGGATATATTCATGAGTTGAACTAAATGACTATGATACTGAAATCATTTTCTTACATCAGAATCTAAATTATAAGAATTAGGAAGTTAAAAATTAATAACAATGCAATATGATTTGTTACAATATATTTTTATTGCCTTTTTTGCCTGGTTGTTTATGTAATTAAAATAGAATCATACTTTATGCATGACATCCAATATGGTTTTCTTTTTTTTTTTGGAGACTGAAGAGTTTGTATGAGAAAAATAGTTATTTTACAAATACATTTTTAACTTTACTGTACCTTATTTATGACATGAAATTATTTAGATTCTGATTTGCATACAATGTAGAAAATAGTATAATAATCATGGTTTATACATTCAAATGTACCTGTGAAATATGTTTTACACAAGCATTGAAAATACAGCCTATATTTTATCCACAGCAACTATACAAATGGCCCCATAGTCTGTGCTCAAGAGTTATAAGGTGACCGTCACAGGTCCAAGCATATTCAAGATAACAAGAAGTAAGTAGTAGCATATGATTGCAGACAGAGTTATGTCACAGCTCCAGAAGATATTCAAGATTATAAGCAGAACTAAAGAGGTTATCAACTGTTCTATTTTTTTAAAAAAAAAGAAAGAAAGAAAGAAAGAAGAAAACAATAAAAACTTGTTCCTTTGTAAGAGATTCTATTTTTTTCCTTTTAACTTACAACAGGAAATATGTTGAGTTCAATTTGTACAAATAATGAATAGTAGAGGAAAAATAGGTTACAATATTGTGGTTTTAAAAAATGAAATTCTACTTATGGTTGAGCCACTTACAGTATAAAAGAAAACTGTTCTAATTATCATTTTATCAGTTAAATCCCAATGAAAATTGGCTTTCCAACTCCCTTGCCTCAAATTTTCAGTTTCACGTCTAGATTAAGAGAAGTTCAAAGACTTTAAGTTATTCCTGTCTTTTTGCTGTCTGGTTTAAGTCGTATTTTGAGCTTTGTTCTAGGTTAAAGACTGAACTGGGTTACCAAGTAAAGCAGATACAATCTGGTTCCCAGAAGGTCTATAACCAGCAGCACAGAAAAATAATTCATGTAATTTTGTAAGGGCAACTGTCACTGTTTCCTTTAGAAAGAGTTGGGTTAAACTGTGAGCCTATGAAATTTGTGCATCAGCTGCACACTTCCGTCACTTCTTGGGAGAAACTGAGCTTTTCTTCTCTAGCCCCACTCCCAGTGTGGTATGAGTTAATGAAGATCTGTAGCAAAAAGGGGAGCTCTCAAAGTGCATGCACAGTAAACATGATGGAAAGCAGAGACTGAAAACATTCATTTCTCCCTGAAATCCCCTTTACATGTTAGTTTGCCTTGTGGCTCACCCTCAGCGTTCTTGTCACTCACCACACATATCTCCCTAAGTGAGCTCACGCTCTGCTCTGTCAACAACCACAACAGAAATCAACTGAGACGAAGCTCTTGCTATGTGCCAAGCTCCCTGCTGAGCACTGCACACCATGCACGTCTTTTAATCTTCCAGTAACCTCGTGAGGGCAGGTTCTATTCTTATTTCCACATTAAATTTGAGGGGAAAGAAAATGAGGGTTAGTAAGGTTCAATAAATTGCCCAGAGTCACACTAGTGGCTAATTAGAAAGCCAGTATTTCAGTCCAAGTCATTTGAATTCAAAACGTGGGTTCTCTACCTTTTTGCTATGCTTACATTCTTTCTGTAGCTTCAGGTTCAACCGCTATGCTTCTAAGTTAAACCTGTTAGTGGAACCACTTCGCTTCCCTCTTGCGTTAAACCTGGGAAACCATCAGCCTCTGAACACCTTTTATCACCTACAGTTGGATGTGTCCTGAACATCTCAACACATCCAAACGTGGATTCCTCTCTAGGCTCAGCCCCCTTCCGCCACCAAACAAGAACGATCCAGTACTTCGTGAAGGATATCGGTACATACCTAGTTAGCCACACTGGGCACCTGGAAATCTGCCTCAGGTTTATATTTTAATACTCCCATCCATGCCCACCAAGATTTTTCTGTTCATTTTCTTTCACATTTGCACTGCCGTCCATCTCTTACTTGGGCCCTGTGATCCTGTTTTGCCAAGAGTTAAATCTTCAGACCTGCTCTCCTCTTATTGTCCTGGCCCTTCATCTGGTCTCTCCCCAGAATGTTCTTTCTAAAACAGGAGTTCGACCATGTTATGTCCTAGGTTGAAATAATTTGATGGCTTGCTTAAAGGTAAACCCCAAATTCCTGTGCCTTACTCAGTGCTTGGGGCCGCTGGCCCGTCCCTGTGCCCTCGGCTCCTCTCAGCTCTGCCCCCCAGGCACTCTGCTCTCCACTCCCATACACACCTGGGTCTCCCAAGTGTTTCTTGACCCTCCACCTGTTCTGTAATTTTGAGCAGGGCCTTCCTTCTTTAGGCATCTGTGACAGACAGAAAGCTCTTTTTTAAATCGTAGGTACCAGGAGGCCTTCTGGGACTGCTGCCCCTTCTCCCTGCCCCACACTAGCGATCCTTCCTGGTCTGGAGAGCTCCGTCACACAGCTCACCATGTTGTGTTGTATCATTTGTTACCTCTCTTCTTCCCCCTATCAGAGGAAAGCACAAGAATGTCAAATATCAACTTCTTCTTTCATCTCTACTTACCTGGTCATCTTTTTCTGTCATGAGATCTTTCATTGTCCTTATCTTATCAACATAATGACTGCCAATTCCTAAATGAAATATGTTAAGCTCCTAGCGTGATAAAATATATTTTCCCTCTTTCCTCTCAACTTCCTTCCATTTCTTCCTACTTCCCAGAGGCAGCCAATTTTAATCCTTGGGATTTTGTTTTTTTTATTTTTGAATTGAATATTTCTTTATTTTTTTAATTTTATTTATTTTTTTTTTAATTTTTTATTTTTTATAAACATACATTTTTATCCCCAGGGGTACAGGTCTGTGAATCACCAGGTTTACACATTTCACAGCACTCACCAAAGCACATACCCTCCCCAATGTCCATAATCCCTCCCCCTTCTCCCAACCCCCCTCCCCCCAGCAACCCTCAGTTTGTTTTGTGAGATTAAGAGTCACTTATGGTTTGTCTCCCTCCCAATTCCATCTTGTTTCATTGATGCTGCTTCTACACACTTAAGCCCCCATGTTGCATCACCACTTCCTCTATCAGGGAGATCATATGATAGTTGTCTTTCTCTGCTTGATTTATTTCGCTAAGCATGATACGCTCTAGTTCCATCCATGTTGTCACAAATGGCAAGATTTCATTTCTTTTGATGGCTGCATAGTATTCCATTGTGTATATATACCACATCTTCTTGATCCATTCATCTGTTGATGGACATCTAGGTTCTTTCCATAGTTTGGCTATTGTGGACATTGCTGCTATAAACATTCGGGTGTGCATGCCCCTTTGGATCACTACATTTGTATCTTTAGAGTAAATACCCAGTAGTGCAATTGCTGGGTCATTGGGCAGTTCTATTTTCAACATTTTGAGGAACCTCCATGCTGTTTTCCAGAGTGGCTGCACCAGCTTGCATTCCCACCAACAGTGTAGGAGGGTTCCCTTTTCTCCGCATCCTCGCCAGCATCTGTCATTTCCTGACTTGTTGATTTTAGCCATTCTGACTGGTGTGAGGTGATATCTCATTGTGGTTTTGATTTGTATTTCCCTGATGCCGAGTGATATGGAGCACTTTTTCATGTGTCTGTTGGCCATCTGGATGTCTTCTTTGCAAAAATGTCTGTTCATGTCCTCTGCCCATTTCTTGATTGGATTATTTGTTCTTTGGGTGTTGAGTTTGCTAAGTTCTTTATAGATTTTGGACACTAGTCCTTTATCTGATATGTTGTTTGTAAATATCTTCTCCCATTTTGTCAGTTGTCTTTTGATTTTGTTAACTGTTTCCTTTGCTGTGCAAAAGCTTTTGATCTTGATGAAATCCCAATAGTTCATTTTTGCCCTTGCTTCCCTTGGGATTTTTTTTTTCCTGGTATTTATTTACCTCTTCTCCATTTGTTGATAATATGCTTAGACTACCGTTATTTTATTTTATGCATCAGCATGTTCCCGAGAAGTGAAGATTTTGTTCTCTTTTGCTTTCTCCCCACCTCGTACTCCCTGTGTATACCCCTTCTCCTCCACCCCTGCTGTCCTCATATTGCTATTATCGCAAGTGATAGTCCAAAAAAATGGTGTTTATAATATCACAACTGTGGAAATATTCCTTACCCCTTCAGTTAGTGTTCCATGATTATTTCCTGTTGGACAACAATGTCATTTCTAGGTTTATATGAACAATTTCTTTAATTTGCTCAGTATTTGTGTACACCTGTTCCAATTTTATCTGGACTCTCAGGTCTGTGAAATTAACAGCAGTCATTTGTGCTAATGGCTCAATACAGGAGGTTTGCTCTTAGTTCCTTGGCCATGTTCCCTCCTACAATCCAGCTTTCTCCCATGTGTTCTGAACTGGCTGCTCTGGGCCTGGGACACAAGTGTCATCCTGAGAAATATTTTTGCCACTTTCCTGTTTTGTCCCCTCATCTCTCCTGGATCCCATATTTGTTTCTTTTTCTTACCACCTTATCTTTTTTGCCCAAGCACACACCTTCCAGTAGCTTTCTAAGGACGAGTGCTCATAAACTTACATGTTCATTTTCTGTCCTCCTCTTAGAGGCAGTGTAACAATTTCCTCATCGGAAATCATTTCTCTTCAGAATTTGAAATCCATATCTTGTTTTCTTGGGCTCAGTGTTGCTTTTGAGAAATCCATTTCCATTCTGATTCTCTACTTTGTGGTGCAACCTATTTGGTTTGTTTTTAACATTCCTGAGGCTTTTACATCTTCTCTGTATCTGTAATTATCTGTACTTTCCGTGTTGTGCCGTTGGCTTGGGAAAAGTAGAACAGAGGAAAGAATATACCTTTTCATGTCCTGCCTTATCTTTTTTCTCCTCCTGGTTCTCAAGATGGCCTCTCCTGATTCAGTCATATGCACTTCCAGAGGACCATATAAGGCAAGAATAAAGCCAACCCTCGTATTCCTGGGACCTTTTCCAGGGTCTGGCCCACAGTGCTGAATGAGTATCTTTTGTAATATAGAAATGACTTCTGAAAATATCATCAAAATTTTTGTCTGAATTTGAGACCAGAATTTCCAGCTTACTTTCAGAAGTTACCAGAAGGTCCCTGCTAGCACCTTGCACTCATGTGTCCAACAAGAAGCTCATTATCTTCAACATTTGTTACCCATCAAACTGAGTATTATTTTAAACATTTTTCATATTTTCAGTCATAGGCCCCTGAGACCTCAGACTTGTCTAACTCCTCAGTAGGCCACCCTCTGCTTGTCTGCATGTCCCATTGATTCTGCTTTAGGGATATCTCCTCCTCAGCTCTCTCTCCTCCATTTCCCTTGACACTGTACGATTTTTGTAAATACCATTTACTAATTAAACAAGGTGATATGTTATTCTGATATAGCAAAGCTTTGACTATTATAGTTTGTCTATTGATTTAAAAGAGTTCATAGCAAGAGAGAGGGTATAAATATTTTTTATATGAACTGACTTGTAGTTGGAGATGTTGAATTCCAGTCTACAATTTAAAAATACCTAATTTTTATTTCTCTTTGTAGAGGAATAATGTATTAAAGTGATGTAAATTTGAATTATTAAGTTTGTATTAGAATCATGTAAATATAAATCATTTCAATGTTTGACTCTAGCTCACTTTTGTTTTTATTCATATCTTTTGCTTTTTTTTACCTGCTATTCCTTCTGCCAGGGATGCTGTTCTCTCCTTCGTCTTTGCCATGACTAAATACTGCTTATTTGTCAGGTTGTAATTCACTAGGAAACCTTGTTTCTCCAGTACTTCATATGGATCCCTCCCATACCTTTCACACTGTTCTTCTGGAGATCAGAAAACACGTCTTATTAATCCTTGGGCCCTAGGGAATTTTAGTGCCTAATAGTGTCCTGGCATGTAGTAGGCCCTCCATAAACATATGATGAATTATTATAATCTAAATGTACTTTTAATATTTGGAATAACGCCTCCATTTTATGTCTTTATCTTACACGTTGGGTTATTTAGAGACTATTTAAAGGGCCTATTTCTGATAGGCACTTCTGATCAGTTTCCCTTAAAAATGACAATAATCAAAGGCATAATAAAATACACTTAAAGTCAGTTAAAATCAATTAATTTATATTGTATCTAAAACAACACTTGAAACCTAATCAAATATTTCATAAACTTCCTGTAGTCTGCTGTGGAGTTCGTTTATGAATTTATTTCCCTACATTTTTATATCACTTGGCAATTTACCAAGTGCTCTCATTTGTATTTTCTCATTGGATCCTCTCATAAACCCTAGACAGATATTCTTTCTATTAGACTTCTCAGGAGCGATTATGTAACGAGTCCCAAGTCACATAGGTAGTTGGTCAAAAACTAAGACTAGCATGAATGTCTTCTTACTTCCATAATACATTCTTCTCATTGGGAATAATATGTTCTTCATTGGGAATGAAGGCCCAGAAAAGCCATCAGCTCTGGGGAACAAGAGCACAGAGGTTCCCGCTGGACAGGGAAGGAAGGGAGAGAAAAGGTGTGTGAACAAAGTTGCCTTCAGCTGAAGAACAGGTTGTGAAATTGAAAGAGATAAGATTGGAAACACAATTGGAATCAAGTGTAGGGGCAAGTGAAAGAGTTGGAACTTTATATTGTGGGAGGTGAGAGATGGTGAAAATTCGTGACTGGGAGACTGAATGAAGATCATGGCTCTGCTTTTGAGCTGACCTGTGCTGTATGAAATGAATTCGAATTTGGGATTAACTGGATGCAGTGTGATTCCTGGCAACTCATGTGAGATTTCAGGTGAAAAGTAATTCAATTCTGGACAGTGAGCTTAAAGTTCAGTCAGAAAAGGAAACAATCGATCAATTCTTGAGATATTGGAGTATGTGCACGAACAAGGTTTGGCACCTGAATGGTTGTGTGAGACAAGGGAAGAGGAAGAAACGGCGCTGCACTGTTTACAGTGGTGGTGGGAATGTGCTCCCACCACTTCCCAGGCCCCCTTCCCACCTGTGACCTGTATTTTCCTGCATAATTACTCCTACCCGTTGGCCATTTTGGTGCCTCACTTGTTATTTAGTCAACATTTATTAATGAACACTTTCTATGTAATACTGGCATTTTGCTAGGTATTAAGGATAAACAAAAGCCATAATCTCTGTCCTCAGTGAACTCAGTCTGGTGGCAGAAACTGTCAAGTAAATTATATTGTCGGGACGCCTGGGTGGCTCAGTTGGTTGGACGACTGCCTTCGGCTCAGGTCATGATCCTGGAGTCCCGGGATCGAGTCCCGCATCGGACTCCCAGCTCCATGGGGAGTCTGCTTCTCTCTCTCTGACCTTCTCCTCGTTCATGCTCTCTCTCACTGTCTCTCTCTCAAGTAAATAAATAAAATCTTTAAAAAAAAAATAAAAATAAAAAAATAATAAATTATATTGTAAAGGGTTTATTGCCCCAGCTACCGCATGCCATTAAGACATAGATGGGCACCTGGTTCAGGTCACATACGTCAGGGAAGGATTCCCATTTCTGTCTTAGAGGAGGAATTAGCTTGGCAAAGAAAAGGGAAGGATGTTCTGTGTAAAGAAGGCAGCATGTTCAAGAGCATGAAATGGAGAACATGAGACAGGGGCATAAGTTGTTTAGTGAGCCTAGGTATGTCAGCAACTATTTCCTGAGAACAATGGAATTAACCTACCTAATGGTAAGATAATTATCATATTCAAGTAACTTAATATTTGCATAATACAATTATGTAATATCCAGTCCATTTTAAAATTTCCCCAATTTTCCCAACAATATCATTTATATGATACAGTCCAAGAGCTAATCAAAGACTGTGCATTACATTTGGTTGTCCTTATCTCTTGACTCCCCCTCAGTCTTCCTAACCTCTTCTTTCTTTCCTTCCTTACTTGTTTTTCATAACTGATAGTCTTTCAGAACCCACACCAGTCACTTTACAGAATGTTCCTCATTTTGGGTTTCCTTTTTTTGGGGGGTGGTTAAGATTTTATTGATTTATTAGAGAGAGAGAGAGAGATCATGAGCAGGAGGGAGGGGTAAAGGGAAAAAGCCCAAGGTGGGACTTGATACCAGGACACTGGGATCATGACCTGAGCTGACTGAGCCACCCAGTCACCCCTCACTTTGGATTTTATTATAGTTTCCTCACATTTAGATTTAGGATAGATATTATTGTGCCAAGTACTACACAGGTTGAGTCCGTCTCAGGGCACCCTTTCAGACGGCATTATTGTCAGTGTCTACCATTACTGTCACATTTGATGTCAGATTTGATTATTTAGGTAAGGTGACATCTGCCAAATTTCTCCAAATCCTGTTCCCTGACAGCCTTATATCCAATAGTTTCTGTACCCATTACTGATTTCTGCCTCAATCAGTTCTTACTATGTGAATTATAATGTAGTAAATTTTATGTTTACCCATATCTTTGACACCTGTTAGTTGACATTCTTCTGTAAAGAACTTTCCCTTACTCCATATTTCTTTTTAATTTTTTAGTATCAGTATGGATGCATAAGTGTTTTTCCCCCGAATGTGTAATAATCCATCCCCATTATTACTCATTTAGTGCTCAAATCACCCTAAATTTGGCCAAGACTGTCCTTCAGTGTGGCCCCTCTGTCTTTCTGACCCATCCCTGCTTGTCTGTGAGCACTTCCTAATTTTCTGGTACATCAATACATTCCTGGCTTTTTTCCCACTTTCTTGGTCTCTGCCCCATAATCAATTATTTCTCTAAGTATTCTGGTTTGCATTAGTAATAGTATTTAGAAACCAGGATCTGGAGACCAGGCGTGTTCATTGCTGCCACAGAGTCATTACTTTTGGGTTATTTTGGAAAGTTAGACAAAGTGTTTTTTGGTTTGCTTGTTTGTTTTTGGTTTTTTTTTTTTTTTTTTTAAAACCTTGAGCCTGTATGATACTTGTAAATGTGACCCAACACTTCATTTCTTGCTCTCCTCCTATTCTATATTAGTATTTCCTTTCCTACAGTGAGTTTACCCATCTGCTTAGTCTTGTAATACACACAAAATGGGGTTCAGAATCACTATGTCAATACCATTACCAGTAGTAAACTTACTAAGAGAAGTCCACATTTTCTTTGTAGTCCTTTGAGTTTAGTTTTGGGTTTGTGTTTATTTTCCCCCCCCTTAAAGTGTATGTCATTAATCTCATGCTTGTTTTCTTAAAGCTTTAGATTTTTAAAATGTTGTCTTTTACTAATGAGATATATCCCTTCAATTTTGAATATCTGGCACAACTTGCAGTTCTTTTTTTTTTTTTTAAGTTAAGTTTGAGTGTAAATTTTCAAAGATATCTAGTTACTAATTAAGGTGTCTGAAATTTTTAATGTATTTTAATTAAAATAGCCATCAAGGCACTTTAGAATTAAATTTATCTGTAAATTAACCTTCAGATATTCTGTCACCCAGCTTTTTTTTAAATTACACCCACAAAGTTTAGTACTTTTCTAAAAATATGAGATAGAACCAGATAGAAAGAGGCCAATATATATTTATATTTATATATCTGCTTATAAACTGTAAATGAATTTGTTATCTGTACTCTCCTGCATTTATTTGTCATCTGTTTCCAATCAAGGGATTGCATTGCAGTAAAAAGAAATAAGAAAACCAGAGGAAAATAGTTTTCTATTACATAAGATGTAACTATACTAGCCATACAATTGGATAGAGAATCCTACAAATAACCTCTTCCTGAGGGACGAAAAAAGTGTATTTCCTTGAATTTGGGCTTGGATCAGTAGTTTCTTTGAAGCTTCCCCCTGTGCCACTTCCTTTGAATAATATTTAACACTGACAACTATAGATAACTACGGATATTACAAGATAATCTGTTCTTTGGAGAGAGGATTGGCTCTATAACTACAGCCTCCATTAGTAGATACAGAATATCAATTTAATCATAATTGGGTGACAAATACTTCAGGTATTTGAGAGCCTCTTTTGGTTTATTTTTCATTACGGAAGACAAACTTTTCATACATTCTATGAGAGTTTGTAGTCATTGTTCTGTGTCGCCTAAAGTCAAGGGACAATTATCTTCTGATATAAAAAATCAGTTGTTGTTCACAGTTGTTGCATGTTCACAGTAGTTAACCTGGAAATACAATTTCATGCAAAAAGTTTAGGCAACAGAGTCTTGGTAACAGCAACAAAACATTCTCACACACCTGGTCGATTTTAGAATAGAAGCTGATGCTTTGAAAATAATCTATTTCTACAAGGGAAACGTGATTTATGATAACCTGGGACACAGATATGCCTAGAACCGCATTCTATTTAAAGTTATTGGGCCGCCAGACTATAAAAGCAGTCCTGTGATGTGAATCAGTGGAACCCGGTCCTCTTTAGTGGATGGCAACACAGGCACTAATGAGCCCAATTTCATTAAAAGATACTTGATTTATGAGAGAGTTGAAGTCCTATCTTATTTTGAAATTGCTGGTTTCGCCCTGGCATCTGATCTTTCTTCCCCCTAACCATCACCAGCACCAGTTTCTGTGTATGCTCTGACATTGCTATGGTAACCCTGAGGGCTGACGGAATTCCCTGCATCTCTCTTCACAGAGGGTGATGAGACAGGAGTGATGGATAGTCTGCTGGAAGCTTTGCAGTCGGGGGCTGCCTTCCGCGACCGAAGAAAAAGGACACCAAAGCCAAAAGGTGAACATTATACTTGTTTCATGTTACTTTCTAGGGAACTATCATAAAGAACAACTTTTTTTTTTTTTCCTTTTAATTCTTTTCAAGTCGTGTGTCAAGAATGTAGTGCTCTGGGCAATAGCTCTTCAGAAGTTTCATGAGTTTGCTTAATCCTTCCCTTGCAATGACAAATGTCAGGGAAGCATTCCAGTTGGGTGGTGGCAGTAGCACATTAACAAACCAAAGCACTAAACCTAGAAAATCCTGATTAGTGTGACAAGTCTCATCTAAAGAACCATATGCACCTTATCCCTGTGGAGTTTACAATAGCATAATTAAATGGAAAGTAAAAGTCATAACATCATTGCTTCAAGTATTTCAGGGTATTGAAGCATTGCTTTTGGTCCAGACATATTTAACCTTTGAAAACTGTCTAATACTGTTAACATTTCTTGAGATGAACAGACCTCTGTATTAATTTTCTTTCTCTCTCTTAACAGATATTCGGCAAAGTCTCAGTCCCATGTCTCAGAGGCCTGTTCTGAAAGTTTGTAACCATGGTAATAAACCGTATTCATAAATTGCACATTCTTCTTATCTACTTTTATCCTGTTGATCTATTATTTTAATAGGCTGCTGTGAAGGTTCTCAAGTTCAAATATAACCATAGGAGTAGGAATGTGCGGAAGTGCCTGATGCCCTGAGATTGTATATTCATAATATTCCATGCTTACAATATGGCCTGGAGGTAGTATCTAAAGTTCTTCTTTTAGGTCTCAGATGAATTTTCCAATTTTTTATTATTCGAAATTATCTCGGACATTTTTGATCAGTGTTGCCCAGGGTGTCCTTTCAGAAACAGTTTGCTCTCGAAGTAATATTTTACATAGTGGATTTGCCTTACATCAAGATACATTTTGAAATATTAAATTTTAAACTATTTTATTCTACCATATTTGCCAGTATAGTTTGAATTACTGTGACCAGCATTTTGGCAAAATCATTAATACAGGCGAGTTTCATGTGCTCTTTTTGTGGAAGAACGTACTAGAATTACGAAAAAGGTGAGTAACTGAGTTTCTGATGTTTATCTGAGATTGACTGCTTTCAAAAGTCCCTAAGCAGTACCTGCACACCCACTTGAATGGAGCCCTTCTCTCTTCAAGGTGCCAATTCCTGCTGACTGAGTTTTATTTACATTGGTTTCCTTTCTCTCACTGTTATGTGTTATGGGGTTCTGCTTACCTTCCAAGGTCATAAGCAAATTTATCAATTACGTTGTCATTTATTCAGAGTGAGATTGTCATCAAAACTTGCCAGATTTATAAATGGAAAAATACTTGACAGATTTTCCTTCTAGGGTTGTTATAGATACGGAGGAGTTAAGTTCTGGAAGTGTTAATGTGTGGCTAAGTACAGACATTTGTGTCAAATTTCTAGGGTAGCCTAAAAAAAACTAGGAAGTGAATAAGAAAAAAAGTACATGTGGGTAATTAATCTTAATAGATGGGTAGATGTTTATTGCTCAAGGTGAAATGTTTAAATTGGTCTTTCTAGTCTTTTCAACAGTATGTTTTTGTTCTTGTTTGGCCTTTCGCTACTCTAACAGCAGAAAAGAGGAACTGTAGTATGTTACAGATACTCATTGTGGATAATTAAGTACTTCCTAACTTTGGGTTTATGATTTGGAGTCATTGCGACATAGTAAATAATGGCAAATGTCTAGAGAATAGAGCTATCCTTGACCCTAGAGATTATTTTGTTTTGTAGATGAATAAATGGAAATTCAGAGAAGCCGCAAACCCTCCCAAGAGTGCAGAGCTAGTTAGTGAAACAAATATGACCATAATGCAGTTCTGATTCCCATCACGTTTCTTTTTTTTGATTACATGTGGGTATTTTGAATTATTTTTTATTAGTAACAAAATATGTAAGATAATGCAGTCCCCATTGTGTGTCATTAAAGACCCACAGCCAAAACCATGATCATGAAGTGATTATAATGGCATACATATATCCCTCCTATGCTTAATTTAAAATAAGTGTTTTAGTTATTATGTAGAGGAAGATTATTTAAGGTAATTTTCTGCACTGGCCTTGGGAAACCCAGTCTTTTCTAACCGTAATGTCAGTAAAGTGTCCGGGCTACAAAAGCTCATCTATAATTACTTATAAATTGTGGTGTTTTGGTCCATTGCATAAAAGCAGATGAACCTTGCATTTCTGTCTTTACTCAGGTTGACATGTACTATCTGAAGTTATAAGGCTATTGTGATAATTAAAATCATAGGTTATACAGCAAGCCAAAGGAGATATATCATAAAGGTCAAATTCTTTTCTAATATAAATGTAGTGGATTAAAGTGTTTTTTAACACTTACTTTCTATCAATATTTCTGTTGTGTTTTCTTTTCATATATCTAACCAACTGGGGAAAAATCCAAATGACCAGTTAACCTTTAAGAACTCTGTATGTAAAGATAGATTTATTAGACTAGATATTGAAAAGTACAGAATTTAAGGAAAATATTGTCACTGAAAAAAGGATCATGATTATTATCAGGAAAAATGATATTCCAGAGTATGTTGAATCTTGCTATTTCTAAAAATTGCTTTTTGTTTTGAAAATGCTAACCCTACAACTCAACTAAACTATGTGAATTAAATGTAAGTTGAGCCTATTTTACTTTTTAATCTGCTTTCATGTACTTAAACCAATGTCTGACATTTCCTATATGCTTGGTTTATATTGGTTCATATTATCTCATAACCCTTCTTTCTGAAGACATAGATCTTCTACAATTATTTTAAACTTGCTTATATGCTAAGTAAAATAATATTTTTAAGCATTAATAATAATCTGATGTCTACTGAGTGATTTGGCTTACTAAATACCAAGCACCATATGGAATTTTTATACATATCATCCTGTATCTTCACAATAATCTTATCAGATAGTCAATATTTTTATCTCCATTTCGTTGTTGAAAATAACTAAAGATTAAAGAGGTCTGGTAATTTGCTTGTGGTCCTGTGCCAGGTTTTGAACCTGAGCTGACTCTGATTCCAAGTTCTTAATCTTTCTGCCATGTTTACTCTGAATACATGACTTGAATCAGCATCTATTCCTTTCACATTCTTGGGCTATAAGCAATCTATGTGCCTTTTTTTCCCCCTCTCCTTGACATAAGGGTGACCTACTGAGAAAGACCCTTTCAGAGGTTTTCTAGCCTGTAGAGTATCTTGTCTCCTGTTCCCAGATTTAACTGCTAGGTAGCAGTCTTTTCCAAGAATATACTATCTTCTGGATTATAACCACTTTTTATTTCTTTTAATATACTTCATATTAGGGACATCTGGGTGGGCTCAGTTGGTTAAGTATCTGCCTTTGGCTCAGGTCATGATCCCAGGGTCCTGGGATCAAGTTGCACGAATGTCAGGGCTCCTTGCTCAGCAGGGAGCCTGCCTCTCCCCCGCTTATTCTCTCTCTCTCTCTCTGACAAATAAATATATAAAAACTTAAAAAAAAATAAACTCTGCATTAAAACCTATATATTAATTTTAGCCAACTTATACTCTGTTACAGAGACTATGGATTATATAGATTATAAGTACAGATTTAGATTATACCTAAAGATAAAAATGCAGTAGCAGACATAGATCATTTTTTATTTCAGAATTAAAAGACCCTGGTAGAGTATCCTCTGAGACCTTGCAGCTAAAATATCCCAGGATATATTTTGGCAAAAGATGACCTCAAGCGATCTAGCTGCTATGGCCCTCAGAAGCATGGAAATTCTACATGCTAAGTAATCCAGCCCTTGTTCTGTGTTCCAACCCTTGCCAAAAAGACTTTGGTTAAAACCATTAATTGTTTTATCCTTTTCTTTGCCTTTGATAGCCTCAGCAGAAATTGAATGCCCAGTATTTTTCCTCATTAAACCTTTATTCATTCATTCATTTAGCAAAAATTATTAAGCACTTGCTAGGCACTTATAGAGATAGTCCCTAAGCGTTCATCATCTAGTTTGGACAGATGAGTAACAATTCCCATACATTTGGTTAATGCCGGGGTAGAGGCAACACATAAAGCTTTGGGAGTACCTATAGATGCGGAAGACCAATCCAGACCTTATGAGGACAATCCAGACTTGACTTCTAGAAGGACCTGAAATCCAGGCTGAGTTTTGAAGGATGAGTAGAAGTGAGGACAAAAGCCCAAGGGCAAGTGTGGGCCAGGAAAGAGCAATAGGTGTGTGCACTTTCTCAGAGGTTCTCCAGTGAGCCCCAGTCTGTAAAACTATATATTCTAATAACCCCAATGGCTTTCCCATTTTGCAGTAGTCATTTTCTATTAACTATTCAATGTCTGCCCCACTACTGCTGAGTCCCATCAGGGTAGGGACAAGAGGATAAAAGACGCCCGACTTACATACTGCTGTAACCTCAGCACTCACTCCGTTGGTGCCTGACACACGGATGTTTAGTAAGAATGTGTTGAATGAACAGACATGTTTATGTTTAGGTTTGAATGGAACAATTAATGTACTATATTGAGCAAAATCAGGTCACTGGATGTCACCCAAATAAGTGGGATTTAATATGCTAATTGCTAAAGCTCCAGCTGTGAACACTGTTAACCCCTTTCTCATCTCCTCCCTAAAATGTTGTCTGTCATTGGAAGGAGCTCTTTGATCATCAGTGGTCTGTGCTTCAAAAGGTGTTGTATCAAATAGGGAGGATGCAGTTCGAACTTGATGGGATTATTCACTCCTTAGAAGTGGAGAGTTGCTTATTAATTAGATTTCTTTTTCTTGCTTAATCAAGCAGAGTTTAACAACAGTAAATAAAACAAAGGAAAGCCTCTGCTAATGAGTACAGGGCATTATCTTGTGTCTTTCCACAGTGCATTCCAAATCTGAAGATTTTCTGTAGTCTGTGGAAAATAGTAAGAGTTCCTTTAAAGTTAAGATAATCAAAGTATTTATTAATGCTTTTTTATAAAGATCCTACCATATCTGGTTGTTAGTGAATCAAATGGTCTGGTTAAAAAAATGAAGGACCAGATAGGAAAGAAGTATATGGAAAGTCTGATGCATGGCCAAGAAATTGGACTGTTGAGGTTTTTGAGCAGGAAAATCACAGGTCTGAGCAGGTTTTCTTGGAACTGAAGTGAGAAATGTAGGAGAGAAGAAAGACTCAAAAGGACTTCATAGCCACCCTAGATGCCAACACCGATTGGCTGGCCACAAGGGATGGCAAGTGAATCAAAGAGCTTTTTAAGGTTTGAGGGAAGAAGCCAGGTCCAGAGCTGTGAGTTAAGAGACCCCCACAGAGAACTGCTAATGCTACTTAAGCTAATGAGTTCTCTAACGAAAAATATTTAAATCTAGAGGATGGCAAATCAAGGGATACACCTCAGGGGTGGACACAGGTGGGTAACGAAGTGAGCAAGAGGCAAAAGAGAGATGAAGAAATTGGAGAGATTGCATGATAGCCGAGCCAACATTATGAAGGGGGAAAGGAGACTTTCAAGGACTTGGTTTCCTCATTTTCTGTCTTTTGTTGTTTGCTTCCCTGTTTCTACAACGCAGTGGTATACCACTGAGTTGCTAGTGCATTTCAGGATACATTACTTCCTACTCTCTTCCAGGACATCTCTTCTCCACACAGTGGAGATGCTATAAAGTGTTCCCAACAAAGGTTTCACAAATAGGAACCGTTGTTGGTGTAGCCACACCTTGTGGTACATCTGCCTGCGATTTGATTGCATCTTCATTAGAAGGTTCTCTTTTCATTAACTAGTACAGTGTGGTTTTTTTCTCACTTAAATGGATATAGAGTAATCAGAAAGAATTCTATAAACTATATGCAATTAAAGTCCCTAATGATAAAACTATTTAACTGTGACAAAATAAGATAAAACATAATCAAAATTTTAGGCAAACAAGTATTACACATTTTTAGTGAACATCCATAACCTAAACAAAATCTTGCTATATTATCTTTACACTAAATCAATTCTTAATAGCCTTAATTTGGATTTGATTATCTATTTTTACTCTTCTACTTATATGTGGAGCTTTGAGAGATTTTTATAGAAATAAGATTGTATTGCCGCCAGGCACAGCTGCTCTGCTACTCGAAGATTTGAAGTCAGAATTAAATGTGAAGCTAGTTCGATATCTTTGAATTAGCATATTTCTCACGAAATAAGGGAGGCAACACAAGACAGGCTTCATTGTGGATCTCTCGAAACTTCACACATAACCACCCTGCCCTCCCTAATCCACTCAGTCGTGGGTCCTCTTTATTTCTTGACCTGCCTTCCTCCAAACAACAAGAATTTGTCTTGAGGCAGAATTATGAAATTAGTAAGGTTTTCAGTATTGTCTACTGAACACTAGCTGCCTTAAGGCTTGTTTGAAAACAATGAGGACAACACCAAGCCACTCCTTGTCTAGAAAACCGTATCTATCAAAGCAAATGTTGACAACTACCATTTTTTATTTCTTTGAACTGCATCCTAATCCAAAGTAGAAAAGAGCCTAGGGAATAATAAAGTAAAATTATATGATTTTGCCAAATGTCATTGGCTCATGTTTTTGAGAATATTTTTTGTTCTCTTTCTGATGAACTTCTGCTGCTAAATACCTGAGAAAGAAAGGGAGCTATTAAAATACTAATTGTTTTTGACACCCTTACACTGGAGCTTTCAAGCAGAATCAAATGCTACCTATAACTGTCAAAAAAGACTTAAATATTTTTTTAAGGAGATTTTTCTAGGCCAGGAGTGTAAAACAATTTGGGTGATTTCACATTTTATTCAAATATCAGTCTCTCCTATTTACTATGTAGTCAAGCAAAAGGAAGCATGGACTCAGCAGGGCTCCTGCCTAGGTAAGGATGCCCTGTGGGCAGAAGGGAAAGGCCTTTCTAATTTATAGTCAAGGCAGGGACAACCTTCTGGCTTAGTGAGTATCATATACACTCTTAAGCACGAACAGGTTAAAAAAATCCTCAAGCAGTGAGGACTTTAAGTTGTTTTAAAAGGACATTTATGCAAGAAATAGCAAATGCCTTTCACTTAATGAGCATTCACAAATGTATGCTGAAGGCTGGGACTAAGTTGAGTGAAAAGGGGTAAGACTACTGCATACGGAAAGGAGTGTCCTTGACGTCCCTGAAATAGTAGTTATGATTGATTTGTCTTTTGTTCTGTTTGTGTGCCGTAGTGGACTATGATTACACGATCTTTCAAAATTTCTGGCCCACTCTAAATTTCTCCCTTTCCTCGTAATACAAGCTCAGAAGGAGTTTGTGGAGAGATTTTAGAAGCTCCTAGAACTTGGTCCTTTTGTTTTATATTTTGTGTTTGGGCATATTTTCTTTTCCTGGTGACAGGATCTCTCGATTTAATCAAATTTCACCCCACCACCCACCAGAAAGATAAAAGAAGAATTTTTTATTTTGTTTTTTGATTACTGGCTTTTGTGTTGTTTGATTCCTTTACTTTTCTCTTTTTCCGCACGTTACATATATAACCTTAAAATGGAGCCACTTGTACTGTCACTTTGTCACTTGAGAACTAAAGTTGCATTGACATAATCCCAAATGTGGAAAACATGTCAAATGGTTGGCAGATCTACAATTTTAATGACAAATAAATTGTTCAAGATAAACAGTTTCAATTCAGTGAAATTTGGTGCTACTGGGAAGCTTCTCCCGGGATACCGGGAGGAGAAGGCATCATTTGTGCCTGGGATGGCCATTAGTCTTACTGGGTCTTCTGGGCCAGGTGGTGTACAGGGCTCTTCTGGGCTATGCAGCTTGGAAGGAGCAGGCAAGGGAAAGAGGAGCCTGGGAAAAAGCCATCAGCAAAGCCATAGGCTTCAGGGAGGCCAGGCAAATAACGATGGGGGAGCACCTGGACACAGATTGGCTGGCGAACACGGGTGCCATTGTTCACCTCAGGAAGAGCAATTTCTATAGAATAGTAGAAACTGAAGCCAGATGGCATTAGACGGAGGAGGGTAGGCTTCTCTTCCTAGATGTGAAAGAAGAAAAACAAGAGAAATAGCAGGACCCAGAACGAGTCATGGTGTAACGAGTAAGTTATGTCTCTTTGCCTTTTACGTGCCCTTGGCTTTACTGTCTCTGTGTTCTGGAGGGGAGGGATGAATATGTTCTGGGGCTGTGGATAGTGAGGTTCTTGGGGGATGGCATGGGGGAGCACAGGTGTGGAGAACCTGGACAGTGAAAAGGAAGGATATACAGAGAGAAGGGGATGCAAACACTGAGTAAGGGGGAATCTGAAGGTCTCACCTGGTGACATCTGTTTGCCCTGAGAACTAAGATAAAAGGTCTCCTCCTGAAAGTCTGAGTAGAAAGAGAGGCAAGGGTGATGGGGAAGGACCCATGGCATGTGTCCTGCATCGACCGCAGAGAGGTAACTCTTCAGGGAGACAAAAACCACGTTTGCATCAATCCCGCTGAAAAGGGAGACAATTATGTAATGATAGTCTGTAAAGTCTGGGGAGGAGAAAAGTGGTCCGGGTGCTTCCCAGGCCCTGTGACAAAGGGCAGTTGGTTTCCCGATAACCTAAAGGTTCTAAAAGTTTCCCTCCAGATGTAAGCATAGTGCTCAGCGTGGCGGAAGGCAGTCTGAGCGTGCTTCAGAACACCAGTCAAACAGAATCCTCCCCTTTTTTAAGATGGTAAGATATTCGTACTTTAAAATAGTGTGGTGGTTATTTAGGAAAGTAATGGAGACTCTGGTGGGTCATGTTACACGATGTGTGTTTCAGCATTGTTGCGGTGCTGAGTTATGTAGGAGGCAGGCGTTCTAACAGGGACGGAGGATGGTGACCCTCGTGTAGCTGGTCTCCCTCCCGGTATGTGTCCACTATATTACATATCTGAGATCCTCTCCTATGAGAACAACACTTGGTGCTCCCTTAGTTATTGCTAAGGTACCATTAGAATTATTTTTATATTTTATCAGTCCTCATAAAATGTCAGTTTGGAATAGGCAAATACAGAAACCGTTTCTCAAGATGGTTGTATTAAAAATAAATCGTTTGCAAAGTGCCCGCCGCACACAGAGCCGTTACCTTAAAAGAGAGCAGTAGTTATTCTTATTCACTGATTATTTGTGAAAGCATAAAACTAGCCAGATTTTTGAATTTTGTTTCTAGAAACCTTAAATGATCTAGCCAAGCAGTTTGACCTTGAAAGAGAGCGTGGTATCAGGCTTGGGATTTAGAGACAGACAGGCCTTGGTTTGACTTTTGACTTGTTAAAAGGGTGACGATAGCAGGTTATTTAACTTTTGAATGTCCTCCTCCTCGGTTGTAAAATAGAGAAATTACACGTTTCATAAACTATTAGGACAATTAGGACGATTTAGTAAAAGTATGGGAAAGTACTCTACTGCAGTATCTGGGCTGAGTAGATGTTCAATAACTTCAATGTTAGTTCCTCTTCGTTCTTTCCCCTTCTCCACCTACCTTCTGCAGGTGGAGATACATTTATCACTAGAGAGTCATTATAAATTTGTGAGTAAAGTGACAGTAGTGTGCAGAACGGGTGTACTAATTAGAGATTGAAATTAATTTCCTTCCTATGAATAGTTCCTATATTGTACTTAAAGTGCATTGATTGGTATGAACTGGTTTAGAGGGGGAAAAAAGGAAAAATTAAAAGACTATAGAGAGGGATGCCTGGGTGGCTCAGTTGGTTGAGCCGCTGTCTTCGGCTCAGGTCATGATCCCAGGGTCCTGGGATCAAGTCCCGCATCGGGCTCCTTGCTCGGCAGGGAACCTGCTTCTCTCACTGCCTCTGCCTGCCTCTCTGCCTGCTTGTGTGTACTCTCTTTCTCTATCTCTGACAAATAAATAAAATCTTTAAAAAAAAAAAAAAAAGACCATAGAGATTTTTAGTTTTAAAATAGAATAGTAAAGATGTTTTAACCCCTCTGTCCCCTTGGGAGTCACCACAGAGGCACTAAAAGAAAGAGTAATAAAAATCAATCTCCAGTCCTCTGAAAACAAGACATCTTTCACCTGGAACAACGTATGACAGTGGAGAAGAACATGATGCCGGGAGAGAAAGCTGGAATGCAGGTGTATTCATTTCCAAGGCCCCCATGACAAATTACCACAAACTGGGGAACGGGCAGGCGGGGGCACTTAAAGTAACAGAAAATTGTTCTGTCACAAATCTGGAGGCTAGAAGTCTGAAGGTGTTGGCCAGGTTGGTTCTGTCTGGAGGCTCTGGAGGAGAATCTGTCCTCTTTCTCCTTCATGCTTCTGCTGGTAGCCTGCAGTCTCTGGTGGTCATTGGCCTGCAAGCTGGGTCACTCAAATCTCTGCCTCCGCGTTCACAGCGCCTTCTCCCGGTCTGTCTGTGTCTTCACATAGTCTTCTTAGAAGAACATTAATCTTTTGGTTAGAATCATGCTAATCAAGTTTGAGCTCATCTTAACTCGATTATATCTGCAAAAGTCACATTCACAGATACCAGGAGTTAGGACTTCAACATAAATTTGGGGTGACACAATTCAACCCTCCACAATAGGTACCCCAAGGAGAAACAGACTGATCTACTCCTCACAGCTCCACATGAGCGTTCAGGAACCATAGATGGGAGGAAGGAGGCATAGAGCTGAAAATGCAAGGATTATTAGGGAGCTGTTCCGCCTCCAGCTAGGCACGGTGGCTCCAAATCCAGACTTGTAACCCCTATGCTGTGCTTACCCTACCACCCCCCAGTCCCCGGCCCCAGCCTTTCCTCCGTACCTCCAGGAGATAAAAAGTATGCTGTCTGGAAAAATTGTGCTAGAAACTCTAGAATTAGAGTACAAGCCAGAGCTGAGGTACTCCACCAAAAACAGGGATTATGTGAACATAGAGGAAGGTTTTGGGGAGAAAAGGGGAGAAATGAATGACAAAGTCTTCTTCTGACCCCATCCCACCACCTAGTCTTTACTACACAGGAGCGAAGCTTATATTTTAAGTAGATGTCTGAATTTTCTTCTGTAGATAATGAACAGTCCAGAGAAAAGGCTTTCAGATAATGGCATTTCGGCTCCTGTCTCTCAAAAAATGGTAGCTTCCTGCAAGAACATGCCATGGAAAAGCTTGCTAGTTAACAAACCTATTCACTCACTCCAAGTGTTTAGTCTTAAATATTAATTTAAGCCCAGGACTCATCAGCTGACATTTGAGGAAAATATTCAACATGAAAAAAGAAGGGAAAAAAAAAAAATGAAGAAACTCTTAGTAGACAGAGAAAATGTAGGGAATAGCATCAATTAATCTATATTAAATCGTAATAATGTATATACAGTCCTCTTCTTTTTATCATTGAAATATAAAAAAGGTATGTATAGAAAAGATTTAAAAACAAAAAGAATTTTCAAGTATGAGAAATATTGTAGCAGAAAGAAAATAGTACATATTTGGAGAAACATAAACATAGAAAGTTCTAGGGGAAGATCAGGAGGGAAATGTAGAACTTAAAGATAATCTGATCCGTTTGGCTTTGTGTACAATTGTATTAGTGTGTACAATTGTATTAGTGTATACAGTTGTATTTGTATAATTGTATATTTGTGTACAATTTTATCATAAAACTTTGGGGACAAATAAGAGTAGGATGGTAAGTGCTAAGAAAAAAAGAGCCGAATTTTTTTTTTTTTAATTTATTTATTTGACAGAGAGAGAGGCAGCGAGAGAGGGAACACAAGCAAGGGGAGTAGGAGAGGGAGAAGCGGGCTTCCTGCCAAGCAGGGAGCCTGACGCGGGGCTCCATCCCAGGACCCGGGGATCATGACCTGAGAGGAAGGCAGATGCTTAACGACTGAGCCACCCAGGCGCACCAAAAGAAGAGCCAAATTTTACTCCAGGGGGAAATAGGGATATATAATTACAGTATACTACTTGAATTTGATATAACCTTGTGAGCAATTTTACAGTCCTAATAATATAAACTCTGTAGTAACCAGACTCCCAAGATGGCCCCAATGATTACTGCCTCCTGGTGTTTGTATCCTTATGTAATCTGTACCACCTCCACAGACGTTTTCCAGGGTTAGTCTGTAACCAGCTGAATACAGCAGAACTGATAGTATGTCATGTCTAAGATTAGGTTATGAAAGATAGTCTTGGTTGCTCTGTCTTCCTCCCTCCCTCTTCATTCTGGGGGAAGCCAGGTTGTGAGCAGCCCTTTTGAGACAACCGAGCTGTTAAGAAGTTCAGCTTTGGTCTATCATACTAGGAAATCAGTAAATAATGTCTAAAACTGACTACTCAGGAGATAGCAAGAGAAACATGAATAAGGCAGAGACCAGGACAAGGAATTGCTGTTTTATTGGAAGCCTTTTGCATTTCTTTGGAAAATAACCATTAACCTTAAAGAAAATTAAAATTAGAAATATTAAAGGTCTTAACTTTTAATTGCCTGCAATGGGGCAGGCAATTGAGATAGGAAGTCCTCTCCAAGAGTATCTTAGTTTGTTCCCATTAAAGTACAGACAGAAGCCAAATCTCTTCTTTCATTCATTAGTTACCTAATACACTTTTCTCCTAAAAAATGCTGACTGCATTTGTATTTTCCCTTTTTTCCTTTTCCCTCTTCCATTACCGTGCGAGAAGCTGAAGGAAATGTCCGTCTGTCCTAGCTCTCAGCTTTTCATTTTTATGTGATCCATAGTTGAAAGTGCATTTCTAGAGTCACGGGGTATGATGAAGAGTCAGTAGTATACTGCCTTTAGCTCGAGATAGTGAGTGTGCTTCTCCACATAAAATGGATACTCTCCCCCGCCATTTTGTGTGTGTTTTCTGGAGATAACATTGGCCAGCGATCTTGTAGCACATCTCTGAATCTTCTTTCCCTTGTAATTCTTAATTTGAGAGAAAACGGTGATGGAAATGAGTAATCCAGAAAATCAAGTACTACTCTAGTTTGTTTCTTAGAGCAAAGGTAGCCTTCCAGGGTGTGTAAGAAGAGCCTGAGGGCTAACCTAGACCTACTGAGTCTGTAGAAAGCAAGAGAGTGGGATGAGATCAGTATTTTGAAACAATAACATTGGTTACAGTCACTAGATCTTTGTATATAAGTGTCTTCAGCCATTACACTGGAACTATTTGTGCTTTGGAGGTAAATGTTGGTCTCACTACCTGTTATGTAGTCAAGGTAAAAAGATAAATACTTTTTACTTTAAAAGGGTCTATAAATTTATTGAAGAAAGCACTGACGTGCATTAAGAAAGCTGCATGTCCCATTGATTCCCAAGTAAATTAGAAATTATTAGCATTAGCCATGATGTACATTATTGTGATGTGACAGCATTTGGCTTAAACAGTTTCACCATTTATTACCACTGATATTAGAATAAATGATAATGATCATTAAGTGCTATGTACATCATCATTTAACTAATCATGCTTGCAATCTCCTTCTATTAGTCAAACCTCCTTTGGTTAATTAATCAGAAGAGCTGTCTAATCCCGATTTCTAGAGGAATAATGAAATAAGGGAATATTGAAATATAGTAAAAAAAAAAAAAAAGTGCGTCACCATTTACATCATATATCAATTTTATTTACCTTCACCTAGTCCATTATAACAGTCTCAAGGTTAAAAGATTCCAGCTTTTTTTTTTTAATTTGAAATATAATGATTAGGCTTGTTAAATTATATGTACATACTTTTCCCGTTAAAACACTTATGCAGCAGAAAAGTGCTACTGTGATATGCAAATAAAAACAAAATCTTCATTTACCAACATACCCATATTGGAAGATGAGCCAATAAATACTGTTTAGATTTAGCTTTAAAAATGTTAATAGCATCTTATATTTTAGTCCTGACAAGCCAATAACTCAATCTAGAACTTCAAGGCTATAAATGTAAGCTACAACTAAGAAACTTTTATCATCAGTCCTTTTATTACTTCTTATTAATACAGTTAGCCTTAGGAGTTCTTAAGCTGATGTTTGATAAACCATGCAGTAGGTTTTATTTAATTCAAAGTGTATTTTATCACTGGGTAGAAACACCCCATATTTTCATGTCTTTCTCTTAATATTCCCCATGGCCCAAAAGAGAAGAAAAAAGAGAAAATGATCTTTTAAAATTCATTGTGATCTGCCATCAGGCAACTACTTAAATGATGATGATGGGCTACCTTTAAATGAGCAAATACCAATGAAGGAAGGCTGGGGTGTGTGCAGAGATCCCCTTGACAGTCTCACAGGCAGAGGAAGGCTTCGCCAGCAGCTCCTGGGTCCTGGGCTGCCCTGGCCACCCTGTGGCGATAGCTTCACCTCTACCAGGGATTCGGGGCGTCTTCACTTTTTAGACACTGTTTGCTCCTCGCTTGCTGGAAACCAGACATGGCCCGTTCCACTCTGTCCTGTTAACCTCTTCAGTCACTGATCCCCATTCACTGCTTTCCTCTAAACATAAAAAGACCCAATTTGCTCAGGGTGAGAAAGAAAGATTCACTCGTGCAATGAGGTAAGGAGAGTTAGTAAGTCTGGGTATTATGTTGTCGAAATTTTTCCTAGAAATGAACTCTGTGTTTCCTCCATATTTGTTTTAAAGTCAGCAGAAGGGAGGGTTTTGAGAATAATTCTTAAAAAATTATTCTTTGGTAATGAGCTGTTATATCCTGCTCATATGCTATCCTTGTGGTGGTGTCTGTGGCCCGGCCCCCATGCCTATCTGTGCTGAAAAGTGTAATTGATTTTTTCTCATTCTAGGCCCATATGGTTCATCACATGTTCCTCTTCTAAACAGATCTCCACCCCTCTCTAGAAGCTCTTTGTCATTTTGCTCTAAGGTCTTCTTTAACCCTGTTACTGTCCTCTTTCTACAAACACCAAACACTATTTCTACTTCGAAAATCAGGAACAAAATCCTATAAATGTACAAATTCATGCCTCAGCAAAGCTTTCTCTGTTTACTTAAGTACGTGGTGTTAAGTATAGAGCTGAACGGGAAGGTTTTATTTTATTTTGTTTGAATTTTCTTGATGCTCTTTTGCTTTTTCCCTCATTTTAAATGTAAACTTTGTGTTAAAGAGTCACATTAATAGAAGGAAGTACACAGTTCCCAAACATGTGGCTTGATGAAGGTTCATAAAGTCAACTTACTATGTAACCAACACACAGATCAACAGAGGATATTGTTAGAAACAGGGAGCCTCTCTTGCTCCTGTTCATAACCTCATATCCCACACGTACCCTCACTGTGACAGCATCAACTGGTCTTGCTTTGTTCTTTTTATAAATTGTATGGTATGCTTTGTGTCCACGTTGTGTGAATTTGTAATTTGTTCATTCTTGTTATTTTGTACTCCACTCTGATTATACTGTATTCTTCCCCCTTTGTAGAGATTTCTGTTATTTCTTGATTTTCGCTTCTACAAAATAGTTCTAAGAACATTCTCATGTGTGTCCTTGGGCTCTGTCAGGTGTCCACCTAGGAGGGCAATTGCTCTTTCATTGGGTAGACCTAAATTCAGCTCTAGGAGATACTGTACTGTAAACTTCCAGCATGGTTGTAGCAGTTTATACTTCCATCAGCAGGTGGGAGTTTCATTTCAACAACTCTGGTCTGGTATCTTACTATGGTTTTTATTTGCATTTTCCTCCTGAGTAACTTG
Source organism: Mustela nigripes (assembly GCF_022355385.1). NCBI lineage: Eukaryota > Metazoa > Chordata > Mammalia > Carnivora > Mustelidae > Mustela > Mustela nigripes. The sequence continues at coordinate 38,838,364 of NC_081571.1, read as the reverse complement.
AGCACCTTTTCATATGCTTATTGCCTTTTCAGATATCCTGCTCTTGTGAAGTTCCTGTTCATGGTGGGTTTTTGTTGTTGTTGTTGTTGTTGTTGCCTATTTTTTTCTATTGGTTCACAGATTTTTTTCATATTGAGAACAGATTTTGATACAACTTAGAATTCCATCCTAAAACTTAGGTCACACTTCCATTAAAGGAAAAGTTGTGTCATTTTATAGTTTTATAAATGTTATTGGTCCCTCAGATCTTCCAGTAAGGAGCCTTAGAAGAACAGGTCTGCTCAGGATTCTATACAAAAGAGCATGCATGTTATAGACTGTGGCCTGCCTGTCCTCTGCCTCTGGTCTCTCTGTCCTTGTTGTCATGTGATAGCCCAGAGCCTTTCTAGCTTCTCTCAACTGCTGACACTCCAAGAACAGTCTTCTAGAAAAGCTGACCGGGCCTCTCAACTGCTAAGTCTGATGTACACTTTGTCATGACTCAGTATTTACTACTAATCAGGAAATATTGCTGGTCTGTAGTGAACTGTTGTCCTGAAATCTTGTCCTCAACTTGTAGCTCACAAATGCTAATGGAGTTTGAACTCTCCAAGTCACAAACTTAAAAAACGTTTAGGTGTTTAGATTTAGTTTATGATAAAATATGAGCGGCTTCTGTATATACTACTTTTATTATTACTTTTTAAAGATTTTATTTATTTATTTGACAGATCACAAGTAGGCAGAGAGGCAGGCAGAGAGAGGGGGAAGCAGGCTCCCTGCTGAGCAGAGAGCCTGATGAGGGCCTTGATCCCAGGACCCTGGGATCATGACCTGAGCTGAAGGCAGAGGCTTTAACCCACTGAGCCACCCAGGCGACCCTAGACTACTTTTAAATAAGTAGTCTATTACCAAAGGAAAAAATCCTTCATACTTACCCCAAACACATGATTCTGCTGTTGATGGATTTGGTTTAGAATTAAGTGGCTAAATGTATAAGTTTACCTAGAAGATTACTCATGTATTTTTCTCAGAAGAGTATATGTTGTCTTCTGGGGCCAAATTTGCGATAGTTTTACATTGAGAAAGAGTTAGTATGAAGTGAAAGCTGTTCTTTTTCAATGTTGACTCTATTCTATGGACAGTGGGAAAGATAGGTGCCTTGCTAAGTACATGTTCTAAAATCCATCACTTACCATGTTTCTTCCTCAGTAAAATGTGATATTAGACTAGTAATTATTCTTTTACAACTTCTACCTCCCACTCTTTTTCTTTAGACCTATTTGATTTATAGTTATACCACAATCTATAGATCAGTATCTACAGATATCATTATCTATGTTGATTGCTACATGTGAACCAATTAAGCTGCCACCTGGCATCAAATATATTCATTAAAAGTAAGCATTGAGTTCATTTAGAAATTAATATATTTGAGGGACACCTGAGTGGCTCAGTCAGTTAAGCATCAGTTAAGCATCTGCCTTTGGCTCAGGTCATGATCCTGGGGTCCTGGGATCTAGTCCCATATCGGGTTCCTTGATCAATGGGAAGTGTGCTTCTCCCTCTGCCTGCTGCTCCCCCTGCTTGTGTGCGCTCTCTCTGACAAATAAAATCTTTTAAAAAAAATAATATATTTGAGTTTTCTCATGGAATTAGCTATCAATAGTAGAATATTTAAAAAATAGAGAAGATTGTAAGGGGAAAATAAAATCTACCCATAACCTGACTACTCACATATACACATTATTAGCATTTTGGCATCACTTTTTCTAATTTTTAACATACATATACTTTTTTTTAATTGAGACATGTTGTAAAAAGTAACTTGTGTAAGGAGTTTTTCCCATGTAATATGAATTCCTCTTTGAATAATTTTTAATGGCTGTGTAATATCCCTATAGTAAGGCTGGGCCATACATTATTTAACCAGCTTCCCCAGGGTTTGACCTTTTCATGGCTTTTAAATTTTCATCATTATTTATTATAATAAATAGCACTATTTCTTTAGGATAAATTAACAGGAACAATTTTAAGGCTTTTTATACATATTGCCATACTGACCTGGGTAGAGCGAAGGAGTTATATTAAATTATACTTCTCCTAGCAGCCTATGACCGTGTCCATTCCTCAAATCCTCAACAGCACCAAATTTTTACAATTACACAAAAAGATGTCTTTTTTCATGTTTTTAATTAGAAGTGAAATTGTATATTTTCTTATCTTTTAATAAAACTGGCAAAATGTGAGGAACAGGGAGACCAGAAACAGGACAGTGGGAGAGAAACTTTTGGGGTATTTTTTTATCAAACTGCCACCAATTCAGAAAAAATCATAAACTTTAGTATTGTTATCTCCTGTCTTATTTCTCCACTAGGGGCAATTATTATTACTGTTTATCTGTGATGATATTTCAATGCTGCAAGCCCACGCATAGGTCTTATTTACACATTTTGACCATTAATACTAATACATGCAACTAATACTTGATTTATTAGAGTAATGAGTTAGGACTAGGAGAGGGGAATCAGAGATTGACCTAAATCCCAGCAGTAGCTAACTGGTTAAGGCAGGAGTCGCTGGGCTATCACCTGGACTGGTGCTTCCTTCCCAGGGGCTTTGGGTCATTGGGCAGCAGCTTAATAGATGTGTAAGGATGCTCCTGACTAAACTTTGTCTACTTGATGCCCACAGAGCCCAGTGAAAAGAAACTGGCCCAATCATCTAATGAATTTTCCTTCTGGACTTTTTTTTAACACCAATTTTAACAGACTTTTTTTTTTCTTCACTACATTTGCCACGTGCATCCATTTAATGAAAGATATTTCAAAGATAAAGGTATTTGTATGTTATGATCACTGTTAAAATGTGATTCTTTAAACTTATAATTGATGTATGTGCTTCTAGGAAGATTTTGAGACAACTTTCAAAAGAATTCATGTAACATCCTGCAATTGTAAGAGAAAAAAGATACTATAATGAAACAAAACAAAGTTGGCTCCCTTAGCTGTGGTTCTCCGCTTTGGCGTGTGTTAGAATCACACAGGGGGCTCGTCATAGTGCAGATTGCTGGGTTCCACCCAGAGTCAGTGATTCGGTAGCTTTGTGGCAATCACGAGAATTTGCATATCTCATCAATTCCCAGATGCTGCTCCTTCAGGAACTGTGCTTTGAGAACCACAGATGTGGATGTCTGGAATAATTTTTGATATTAATGTTTTTCTATTGAGTAGTTTATAAACCATATATCTGGTCATACATAATGATAGCTATGTTCTTAATTTTATAAGGCTCTTCATATGGATATAAAAGCTGTGATTGATTGTATGTCCTGGTGGTTCTGAAACATGGCCACATTAGAAACACCTAGAGAGTTTTTCAGTACACCAACATGGAACCTTCTCTCTGATTTAATTGGGCAAGGACAGAACCTAGGCACTATATTTTTTTTAACTCCCCTTGTGATTTCAGGGTGCAGAATTATAAGCCACCAATAGAGAGAAAAACAGTCCATATTGCTAAAAAAGAGTCAGCTTATTTCGTTGTGGCTGGTTTTTGTTGTTTGTTTTTTTGTTTTGTTTTGTTTTTCCATCAGTGTGCCTAGCCACTCATTACCCCTGCCCTTTTTTTTTTAACCTGTGGAACGTGTTTTTGGTTCTTAAATACATGGTTTTGTTCTTCTCTTAATTGAACTTCATCCAGTTTTTGATGAACCATTCCTCCAATCTATCAAGGTCATTTTAAATGCTGTTTCTTTCTTCTAGAGTATTTAACCCCTGCCCAACTAAGTATCATCTGCAAGTTTAATGAGATTTTCAATTTCCTAATTGAGACTGTGCTCATTAAGTTTTAATATTTTATAGTTTTATTGCAAATTATTTCCACCATGTGGGTGATGCTACCTTCACTTTGCCCTGGTCATGCACATTTTCTTCATTATCAGTGAACATTTAGTTAGTGCTTAGAAGTTGTGTGTTACTGAGTCAAGTTCTATGACTTAGAAATAGTTGAAAATCAATCTGATTTCATGTACTTTTTAGTCTAAGGAGAATATGTATATAACATGAGCTGCATGAGCAGCATACAACACGGAAGCATACACCTACAAAAATTGAACATGCAGAATATAGTTCATAGGTCAGATGGATGTAATGAGCCTAACTGTGACTATATAGAAGTTAGAGTACCCGCTGCTTCTTTTTTTTTTTTTTTAAGATTTTATTTATTTATTTGACAGAGAGAGAGATCACAAGTAGGCAGAGAAGCAGGCAGAGAGAGAGGGGGAAGCAGAGAGCCACTGATCAGAGAGCCCAACTTGGGGCTTGATTCCCGGACCCTGAGATCACGACCTGAGCTGAAGGCAGAGGCTTAAGCCACTGAGCCCCTCAGCTGCTTCTTATTAGCTGTGTAACCTTGAGCAAGTTACTTGCTCCATGTGCCTAGGTATTGTCATCCATCGAGTGGGAGCTTAATAATTCTTCCTTGGTTTGTTGTGAGGATTTAAATCAGATATTGAGTGTCGTGATGAGCACTGGGTATTACATGCAACTAATGAATCATTGAACACCAATAACTAATGATGTACTCCATGTTGGCTTATTGAACATTATATATTATATATATATGTTAAAAATAAATGAACAAATCAGATAATATATGGAGAAATCGCCACAAAGCCTGCAACATAGCAACAGTTCAAATAGATGGTAATGATTAAGAGTCAGTTAAAGAATTGATAGAAGAAGACATTTTAGGTTTGGTTGGAAAAGACTGATAATAATCCAAGTGGCACAAGGATGATTGTTCTGGGATCTGCCTTCTTCATTAATGAATGAGACTGATCCTAGAGCCTTTGGTTTTTCTCACAGGCTTAAGCAAGTTTTCCTATAAGCAAATAGAATTGAGATGTTTGCTCGCCATGTACTCTGTATATTATTGGAAAGTGTGCTTTTGTAGATAATTATGGCTACCAACTGACAGAACAGGATTCAAACTCGGGACTTCTGTCTATAAGCTGATAACTGTGAACTGGTAGAAACAAAGGGAAGAGATTGCCCCTGGCAAACGAAGTGAAGGAAATAAGAATCTGGCTTAGAAAAATAAGGTTCTCAAATAATAAAGTAGCCAGTATTTGACCACTTACTGTATGTCAGACTTTGTTGACCCACATTATTTACATTGTCTTGCACTGAGACCTAGAAACCTTAAGAAGCTTGCCCCAAATCATACAGGTGATAAATGACAGCCCAGATCTGTGTCATCAGATCTGGATTGGGCCCAGAGCTATCTAATTCTATTCAGGAATTAGGCCCAGATCTGTGACAGCAAATTCCATCTCTGAGTCACTTCGATAAATTGCCTATTTTTGGATGGAATCAGGAACTTACTTTTTCCAGGAGGAGTTACACTCAGAAAGATCAGAGTTAGACTAGAGAAAGCTAAGGTGGAGCCAGGAGCTGTGTTTAACTTCCTAGCTATTTTGTACAGAGTAAATGGGGAAAATCAGCTAAGGGATATTTTCTCTGGAGTTTACCATGTATTTAAATGAGTTAAATGGCTAAAAAGTGAAGGTGTCCCAGAAGAACGAGGCTGAAAATGGACCAGAAGAGGGTTTATAGATTAGGAGGGGTGGGGAAGGGGGGTAAGTTAGAAAAGTAGACAATTTATATACTTCCTTTCTCTATTGATTTACTTAAAATAAGTAAACATCAAGAGTGATCTCTCTGAGCCCATAAAAGCTAACACTTTTTTGGTAAAACACACATTTTCATAGCACTTTACAGTTTTCAGAGTGCTCTCACATGCATTATTTTGTTTGATCTTAACATATTGGTGAGCACTTTAACAATTTTGCTCCTATTATCCTAAAATATCCATAAGTACAAGAAATATGTCTATACCAAATTGGATAGAAGTCACAACTGTACTGGAGTTTCTTTGCCCATATCTTATTAATGCATTTATGTCCTTATAAATGGCAAGTTTAGTTGTGATCAAAATTTAAATTTAGCTATTAATTGGGAAACAGTAGCCATCAGGCAGTGTCATAGAAGATCTTTGCTTTTCTTCCCTCTCATTTTACACCTTCCTTTTCGATCTCAAAAATCTCAATATTGCCACTGCACAAACATGTTCAAAATGAAGTAATTTTCCCTGTATAATACAGTTTTGAATCCCAAAATATCAGTTTGATAAAAAAAAAAACTATTTTTCAGGCTTATATTACTATGACATTTGGAGTCACTAAAAAAACAAAACAAAACAAAAAAAAAACCTTTGTACTATACTGCATTTTTTCTGAAGTATATTTACAAAAAGTCTTTAGATAAATTAGAATTGCATATATAATTACTTAGTGATTCATGAAAGAGTAGAAACCTCTGATAATGAATTTCCTGGAAAGTCTTCCAATCTTTCCCCTTTGTCAGTAGATTAGACGAAAATTAGACTTAGGTTTGTCTGTTTACAAAGAAGATAGGTTTGTTTGTTTGTTTTCTCATCATTAACTCTAAAATTCTTTTTGTTGTTTTTGTTTTGCTTTGTTTTCTTCACCTGGCTTGATTAACATTAACCCAGGAGCTAAGTAATACAGTGTGCCTTTAACTACCCAGAAAGAATTTAAGGAGCTATAAAGCAGGATATTTCTGACAATAAATTCTTACCTTTCATTAATGGCTACTTACTAAGAAAGTGTTTACTTCCTAAAGGAATCATTTATGAAGTGAAGATAAAGATCTCCATCAGTTATTAAGGGGTACAATTTCTGTTTAGACTGTTTATATGGATCTTTTTAAGCATTTGGTTCTGAAACGAGTGCCAGCAGCGTGGTCAGTGAAGAAGTCAGTTCTCCTTTAACTCACCCACATCCCTAGATAATTATTTAAGAAATGTGATCAAATTGAGCGTCATTATGTTCATACATACTACTATTATTTTTGTCACTTAAACTTCCCATTATAGAATCTGTACTTCCTATTATTCTGAAAGGACTCCGGTTTTAAAATTACTACTTTATTACCACTCGTGGTGTAACGCTTAGAATACCCTTGAAGAAAGTCCTGGAGGGCATGCTTGGTTTCGAATTCCAGCTGTGCTGCTTAAATGCTGGCAGTTACTGAATCTCTCCGCACCTTAGTTTCATCATCTGTCAATGGACAGAAATCATACACACTTTATAGTGAAAACAAAATGGAACACACCATGCAAAGCCATACACATTCAATAAGTGTGGACTCTTCTTAACGGTGATAACATTCGGCCCTGCGCTGACAGAGATATTGGCCGAGAAAGAGACTATACTCTGGAAATGGTTGCGTATGGGAGATTTTAGAAAAGAAGGAAAAGGAGATCGTCATCTGCCAAATTACCCCAGGTAGCCACATTGTCCTGTAGGTGGCTGAACATATCCCCTTTCTTGGCTCATTAAGGGATGCCCCCACCTCCGATCCACAGAACGGCTTATATGACTACGAAGGGCAATGATCAGTCATCAGACTGCAGAGGTAGCTAATGGTAGCCCAGGGAGCTTATTTTTGTCATTTAGTTTAACTGTTTCCATTCTACTTGTACCACCAGGAAACAAATGTCAAGATATTTTTAGTTTTCTGCTTTGAAAGTTTATTTCACAAACACTGGGATATTCTCTGATTTGATTTTTTTTTTTTTTCTGATTTGATTTTTAAGCAATACAGAAGACATACAAGATTGTACTTCCTGATTTAAATTGCTTAGGTATTGTTGCTCCTCCTTTCATACAATCACATCTAGAGTTCGGTTAAACATCCAAGCTTAAGGAAGTGCATGTTAATTTTTTACAGGTTGTATACATTTGTATCATAGCAACTGATTGTGGCCCAAAAAAAGGGGAGGGGGGTTGTAAGTAACCCTGTTGTAGAAATAAAAGTAAGGAATGCTTCTTAAGGTCAGTAATAGGAAAATCAAGTTAAGAGGAATCTAATTTCTGGATTTTATAAGAATGGATCAATAATGCTATTTTGTTTCAGTCTATTAACAGCCAGAACCTTGGCTCCCAAAATTAAGATATCAGTTCTTGTTAATTAAACTTAAATATGATGGCAGAGATCTTTGTGCCGTGAAGCGAGAGCCCGATCTCTGGCTGTTTTGTTCAGTTCTTGGTATAATGCAATACCCTGTTCTCAGCCAAAGCCCCGTGTTGTCTGGGCAACTCCCGTTGCCATAGCAATGAAATTCTTTCTCAGAGCAGGGCGGATGCTAATTGTAGCCATTTGTTGTTCCTTCTGTCGATCCCTTAACTAGCACAGTTGCAGAGCAGCCAGAGACTCTGGGTGAGCAGCAGAGTGCCCCCAAAAGCATCACGGCTGAAGGCAACCGGCTGCTCTGCTTAAAAAATCATTTGAGCCGCCAGCAGTGCTGACAGTGCCACTATGTGGGCGGAAGCACAGCCTGACTCAGACCCTGACAACTGTTGATCTGGGACTATGAGAGAAAGCAAAGACTGTTTAAAACCTGTTGAGAAGGGACTGATGACATGGACATTAATTTAACACCAGTCCCTCAGAGGTAGGTGCGAGGCGTATCACAACAACTATTTATCCAGGCTCAACTCAATACTGGGATGCCCAGAGGCTGTGGGCAACCGATCAATGGCTCTCCCTTTATTTCCATCTGAAACTGCTTTCCCTCGGCCTAAGGTAAAAAATACTCATTTGGTAGAAAGCAACCAGTTGTAATTCACAGGGGTATTAGATTCAGTCTGTATTGGTAACTCCCTCCTCAAAAGCCCGAAATGAGCTGAAACCGAAAATCAACTCGGCGTAAATGAGAACAGGCACCCTTTGCAAAATAAGAGACCAAGTGACACCTACCAATTGTATGGTCTTTCATGCAGGTGTAATTGGAGAAAATGTTCTTAAACCTGGCATGCAGTAATTCATTGTAAAACCTAATTGCTGTAGGTACTTGGGAAAATTATTATAATGGTGAGAGGGAACATGTGAAGTACAATTATATTATTATATCATATCTTCCTTTAAAAGTATATTGACTCATAATAATGGTCAGGTTCATGAGATTTTTAAAACCGGCTACTGTGTAAACACAGTAATAAATATCAAGGTAGTTTTTTTAAAGTATAAATTTAATATACAGGTCTTCTAATCAAGTAGACTGAAGAAGATGCATCCTGGCCGAAATGGTCTCAAAATTCAGAGGAACAAATATCACACACTTGTTAGACTGAGCTATTCCTTGCTGTTTGTATTCAGATGGTCAAAACTGATCTAAAAGTAGCCCAATCATAACTAGAGATTCCTCTTTTTATTGGAGAACAGGGAAAGAAGGCCTTTCAATTCAATATGATTTCTTTTCCCTGAAAGAACTCCATGCATATTTACTGTTTTGATCCCTTGTCCTGCTTTTTCCAGTGAGATAGCCACCAGCCTATGGATCAGTGCCGTGAAGAAATTCGTTTCTGATGACAGTGATCATGAGTCATTTGTGTGCTTCAAACACTAAATAAGTTATTGCCATCTCGGTTAAAATAGTACTCAACCCATCAATTCCAAAGGGAAAAGTCCTGAAATTGTTGTAATTTTGTAAGATTTGTCTGTTTTCTTCTTTTCCTAATTTGTAATTAAGCCGAAGTATCCATACACTATGTAACAAATACTATTTTAAGTATTATATATAAGATATACATATGCAAAATATAAGTATATCTTATGTGTGAATTTTGTATGAAAGACATCTCAGATATTCCCTAATAAGTCCTATGAAATATATTTTTAATAGGTTATTTTTATTAAATTCTCAACTTTAAAATTCTTGGTCCTACTCCTACAACACTGTATTGCCAGCATAATAAAGAAAAGCTCCAAAAGGTAAGAAAGACTCTTAATTTCCCAGTCAAGAGAGATCAGATTACTGTCAAATTTGTCACCATTCATGGCTTCCAGCCTCCTCAAATGATTAGGTCTCCCATAGGGTTCTGAGAACAAATGAAGTCTAAAATACCCTTACAATGAGGCTGCACGTTCATTTTTCCTTGGCAGGGAGGATTTGTGTTAACACAAAACTTAGCAGTAGACTGGATGATAACTGGCAGGATAAATTTCCATCATGATCAGGGCGCAGTAGCCCTCTGGAGAAATAAGAGTAGACAGTCCATCTTCCCTCTGCCAAAGTTCTTTTCCTTAATGGCCAGAGAGATGAAAGAGCTAAAACCTGAATATGGGATGAGGTGTGCTCTAATGTCAAGGAGTGTTCTGAAAGCACATAATATTAATATTAAGCCTCATCAGGAAAGCCAGCTCTTTGTGGTACCTAGAGCTTTCTGCTAGGGGCAGAATCCTAACCATGGCTGACTATATTCCATACCCTTCCAATTTTAAAAGGTGCTGCCCATTTTGTCTTACTTGATGGTTTGTAGACCTTTGCCTTTAGTGATGCGACATGCCCACCATCTGGCTAGCTAAGCTCACCTGGGCCAAGACAAACCAAACCTTCCCCAGACAATCTCTAGTGGGAGGTGACCGTCCATAGGCTTTCAGAATCAGGTCACTGGATTGGAGTGGGACTTACCCAAGGACTGCCACCTGGGAAGGAAGAGTTGACTATGAGGGAAAGGAATCCAGGGGCCCAGCTGGTTCTCTTGTCCTCAGTGTGGTGCAGATAGTGGGATAATCACTTCCCGAAATGAGAAGAATGCAGTCACCTATCATTCAAATGTGCATCCCCAGAGGGAAGTAACGCAAGAAAGCCAAGAGGACATGTTGTCTGTGTGCTTATGAAGTGAGATGACCATCTCTTTCAGTGTGAGATTAATTCTGAGGCTGTCCCTAGACCAGACCTGATATGGTTTGAATCACTCCCCTGGGAAGATGAGAGAATGAGTTACCTGAAATTTAAAATTCTACTCTTAAAAATTCTATTTTAACTCTTGCTCAAGCCACTCATTTCTTGTCCCTCCTCTTAAAGAAATGAAGCTTAAAGCACTCAAGTCCCATTAGGTCGATGAACCACTCTAGCAATGCATTGATTGAAGCAGGCTGATTTTAAAATCTTGCTATAAAATCGCTGTCTTATGTGAATGTTGATTAGAAGACTCAGTTTCCCTTGATCTTGGCCATAGTCAAGCTTCCCAGGACAGTATCTGGAAATGCCTTCCTGAGTACACATGCCTCAAAGACAGTCCTGACAATAATGTTGGTGATTACCCCTACCCCCCCCACACACATATTGGTAATTGGTAATATCAGTCAACTTGGCGACCTGTTAGATTTTTTTGTTAGTTTTGTGTTTTAGAGTTTGGCTCACTTTTATAGTTGTTTTCTCAATTATTTTCAGCCAAATATGTCTTATTTGCAGTTAACAATGTTATATGATTTATTTTTAATTGTGCCTAGCATTAAACAATTTGCTTCTAGGAAAGCTGGTTCAAATTTTTTCCAACTACTAAGTATATATTCTTTTTTTCTTTCTTTCTTCTTTTCTTTTTTTCTTTCAGTTTGGTTTTATAACTTCAGGTGATGGTGGTTCAAGCTTTTAATTTTTAAAACTTAGATTCATTTTTCCCTTTGTCAGTCATTGCTTGAAATGACTAGTTAAGGGCAGATGGGTGGCTCAGTCAGTTAAGCAACTGCCTCTTGATATCAGCTCATGTCTTGATTTCAGGGTTGTGAGTTCAAGCCCTGCGTTTAAAAAAAAAAACTAGTGAGACCAGAAACTAGCACTATTTATATTATACTTAATGAGAAGAACTGTCAGAGGTTCCAAACCTTGCTGTGTGTCATAATCAAGTGTGTAGCTTCTTTAAAAAATAGTTCTCTATGTCTCATCCAAGAAGACCTACTGAATCAAGATTCCTGGTGCTAGGAAGTTTTTAAACAAATTTCTCAAAAGATTATTGGGTGTACCTGAGATGTCCCTGGTTAGAAAAGAAACATTTTGGAAACTATAACCTAGAGTAATATTTCTCACCTTTTGCTATCAGATTTCAGTGTGAAAACAAATCTTAAAGTCTTGACGTTAGTTCCAGGGATATTCAAAACTAACTAGGTTATATTTTTCCTTTCCCTTTTTTTTTTTTTGAGTTTTATTTTATTTTATTTTATTTAGTGTTCTAAAATTCATTATTTATGCACCACACTCAGCACTCCATGCAATACATGCTCTCCATATTTTTCTTTTGAGTCCTTTGTTGATATTTGTTTCTCTTTAAAGGGAAAATATTTTATATATTTGAATATAAATATATCTGCATAAAGCATATTAAAATCGATAATGTATTAGTGATTGAAAGTCAATTTAAAGTATAAATTTAGAACATGGACAGAATTGCCATTTTTAAGATGTAAAATTTTCTTTTTTTTTTTTTTTTTTTTTTTAGCCCTAGAGTCAAAAAAAAGCCATTGCATGAGCTAGTGCCTGGAAAGATTTGTTTTCAATCCTTAGCCTTCCAAACAATATACTTAGAGCTTGAAACATAGTTTCAACATTAATGAAAACTATCAAGCAGAGCAGACATAATTGGCTGAAATTTAATTAGAAAATTTGTTTGAAAAATAGTTTTTAGAAACTCTTAAAGTGTGTATTGATTGTGTACATTCATTTTTGATCTGTTTGTTAGCAATGGGTGCCCGGGACCTGACAACTCTAGGTCCAGCCTCCTCTAACCCTGCTAACAGCAACTTGTTGGGCTGCTGGTTAGTGGGATTATAATTAATGACAATTTAATTTAACCTACATTTATATGTCCAGCCTTGTTTCACCTGATATGTTACAAACCTCTGGGAACTAGTAACCATTTTCTTGCAGGTAATTTTCATCTGAGCAAGGAATAGCTCTACAGCACACACCAGCCATTAGTGAGTGTTTCTTCTTTCTATCCACTAAAATCGTGAAAGAAACCAACATCTTTGACTCACTTGTTTGCAATACTTCTAAGAAATTTTGCTCCCCCATTATTGGAAGTACCCACTCCAGATACACCAGAAGAAATTGCTAAACCTCTGGCATTCACTTTTTAAAAGATAGCTAACCTCCAGGGTAAACAATAGTCACACTTGAAATAGTATTGGTTTCTGCCATGTTGGGTTTTAGTCTCCCTTCTATTTTGCCTTCTCTTTCACTTTCTTAGCTTTGTTCTCGTTAAAACGTGCTGACAAACCTCAGGCTGTGTGTTAAAGCTAGAGGAAAAAGAAAGACAAAAAAGTAACTAAGTTTTAAAATACTTCCTTCCTGGCGGGCTGAAGTTGTCAGTTCTTATGACAGCAACTACTGCAGGAAATCTTTCTAGAACAAAAAGGTTCTGAGTTTTACAAGTTGTCCATAAACTCCATACTAGTCATTCCTAACTAAAATGCTTTGGTTGTTCCACAGCTTGGGTCATTCTCTCTGATTTAGATTCTTTTCCTTTCTTGTTGCAGACACACTCTTAGCTTCACAGTTTCCTTTTTAGATGTCACCTTCCAGCCATACTCCTCCCTACTCCTGATAAGCCCTGCTGCTCTGTGCTGCAACCCTATGTTTTATCTCTATTATCACTTGGTGGGTTGTTGATGTAGTTGTCTCTCTTACTGGAATATGAGCTGAAGGCAGCAACCGTCTTTATTTTTGGTTCTTTGATGCCTAGCAGAGTGCCCAACGGGTAGTATGTATTAAATGAGTTTGTTGGTTTTTAATTCTTGTCCACAATGTCATCCGTCCCCAGTGTCAGGGATGAGAGAGTATCTCCGTGCCATTGTGTGAATGGAAGTCTCTCTCCTTGGATTCCCGACAAGAAGATTTACATGGGGATCTGTGCTCAGATCAAAGATGGCTAGAAGGAAAGTGGCAAGGACAAAGCAGTTTATTAAAGTGAAAGTACATTCTCAAGGTGGGAGAGCTGGCGGGTTCTGAGAAGTGGAACTACCCGCTGTGTTGTTTGGAATTGGATATTGTTGGATTTCTCTGGGTTTGGAGGAGCTGTACGCGTAGTGGGGTGAACTCTAATGGAGACTTCCTCCAGTCCCTTGGGAATCTCCTGCAAAGGGAGTTTCTGACTCTACAAGGTTTGTACCCTAAACTTCATGTCAGCCTTTTTATTTGCAAGGAGGGGGGAGGGTAGGTAGTTCTCATTGTCCCCGCCTCCAGTTTACTTCTCTGTCATTCCTCCCTTCTAGGACTTGCGACTTAGCCTCAGGGTGTTCTTTCCACTGCTCATATCTAGCTTCTACCTAACACTACAGATTTTTTTCAGATAATTGGTAGCATCAATCTAAATAATGGATTTATATCTTCATCAGGTATGGGACTTACTCATGATCATTTTTAAAAGCTGGATTTTACTTTTGATTGTTCTTTTATTTAATTATTATTTACATACAGAAAATGCACTAATCATAAATGTATATATAGTTCAATGTATTTTTACAAAATGAACTTACCATGTAACCAGCACCCATATGGTGTTTTTGCAAGATAGGATTTACCAGAGAAAATAAAGAAATTGATCCTTTTATAAATTCAGTGTAGGAATAGTATGGTCTGCCACCATTTTACTTAACTGTGTGTACATCCGTGTATATTTTGAGACAAGGAGGTAACAGTGATGTCTGTGGTATACAGACCTTTTTCCTCTATTAAAGTGCCTTTTTATTCTGCCTGTTGCAGTCCCTTGGCAATTTCAAAGGAAATTGAATTTAAATATGCTTTTCTAGCTGCATTTAAATGTATGTAAATGGATTGTAAATAAAAACTTTAAAGGAAATGAAAATGCTTTACAAATATCCCATTAATTCCCCAAGCATCTTTATATGACTGTGAAAAAGGCAGTTGTCATAGAATCAAAAGGCTAGAAGGGACCCTTCAGCAGATCTGTGAATAGCCATTACACAAAGATAATCGGCCACTTTTTCTAAAATGTTCACAAAAGATTACTTTTTTTTTTTTAATAGTCCTCAGATTGGGCTGTCACGCAGACCTCATAAGGGGTAAGGCAAGGGTGAACATGTTCTCTCTGGGTGATCACCCCTCAGGTACCCCTAACAGGATGCTTCTGATTCCTCTTATCTCACCTCACCTTATCTCAACTCCAGCCCAACTTGCTCTTCATTTGTTCCCCACCCTGGAAACCTCCCTGACTCATCACCACCACCACAACATACACACCCCATTGGTCACCAGTACAATTTTCCCACCTCCTTAAGGTTGCTTAAATATGGCCTTTCCTCTGGGTGCTGCTGCCTTCTTTCAGGCCATAGTACTGTCTAGATACTTCTGCAATAGCCATTCTGTTCACACTCCCTTCCTCCCGTGTTCCTCCTATCCAATTCATTCCTTCATAGTGCTACTACTGGAGAGATCATCCTAAAATACAAATGTTTTTGTGCTCTGTGTAAATTCCAGTAGTTTCCGATGTAAATTTCCCCTATTACCCCTTGTGTTTCTCCCCAGGCTCATCTCTGTGTATGCTATGGCCAGATTCCACCACTTGGCTGCATGTGGCCATTTGTAGTTCCCCATGGGAATCACACTTTTCAATGTGTACAATTCTTTCATCTTTTAGGAATATTGCCCCTGTATGTCACATTCCAACATTTCATTAAGATTCAGAATGTTCATCTTGAGACGCCTGGGGGGCTCAGTCTGTTGAGGGGCCGACTCTCAATTTCAAATCAGGTCAAGATCTCTGGGTCATGGGATTGAGCCCGAGTGGGACTCCACGCTCAGCGCAGAGTCTGCTTGTCCGTCTCCTTTCCCGTCTTCCCCTCCCCACCTCATGCTCCCACGCTCACTGTCTCACTCTCAAATAAATAAAGTCTTTTTTTAAAAAAAAGAATGTTAATCTTAACATTATAACTACTTGCATTAAGAGCTATTAATGTTCTCTTTGAGAACACCCACCCCCAAAATCTGTCATTTCTTCAATTTTAATGAGTCGTCTTATGATTCATGAAGGGTGAATTGTCAAAGCTGCTTAAATATAAACAGAAAATATGAGAGAATAAAGTAGAAACATGACCTACTGTGTAAAGTAGACAAGTCTTGATCTGTTCTTTTTATACATTCCTATTCTCTTTTTTTCCCCTCATTTAGCAGCATCTATGCTTAGATCACATGCTGGTCTTTTGAGATTACTCCTCATCCGTGGATTGCTGAAAATAGTATGGGGAGGATTTGAGATGGGTGGGTGGTGAGAGTGAGTTTGTATAATAATCTCAAACTGAGATTCAGATTTCCTCAAATATTTTCTTTTTGTTGCCCTGGGTCTTCTCACACTATTTCAGTGTCCAAGTAGTTGTGGCTCTTCATAGTGCCCTTTAATGCACAGACTATTTATGATGGAGCCTAGTGGTCTCACTTCTTTACCTGTAGCTTTCTCCCTTGGCTGGGAGGGTGCTTGTCCCTGTTATTTCTCCTTCAACCCCATATCCTGTACCATATTTCAGTGCGGCTCTGGTCTCCCTTCCCCAGCTCTTCCCTCACTTGGCCAGTGAATCAAATGCCTTCCAGACTCTGGAACCTTAAAAAATCCATATTTTGTTGAAAATCAACAGAGGTATGTGTCAGCAATTAGCATCCCCCACTTGGGTGTTTTTGCAGATATGCCCAATACATTATGAGCCTTTCCATTTTTCAGTGAAATATGAGGGGTTTTTCACATGTTCACTTAACCCATTTTCTGATTTCAGTTTTAATAGTTATGGATTTATTGTTTCATTGTTGAGCTTTTTACTGATATATTGCGTGCATGGAGATAAATGCATAAATTATAAAAGTATAGAGTTCAGTGTAATTTCTCAAAACGCACACAGCATGTAACCCCACCAATACCAAGGAATAACACATCACCAGCACCCCCGGAAGCACCATTTTCTGTCCGCTCCCAGTTACTCACTCTTCTCGTTTCCTGCCTCATTTCCCAGCGATAACCGTTTTGTACATTTTAGGACCATCCGTCCTTTAGTTTACTTGGGAACCCCATATAAATGGAGTATCACAGTCTGTTCTCTTTGGAATTTGCCTTCTTTCACTCAACCTATCTGTTCCATTCAATCATAGTGTTGCACAGGACAGGTGTTTGCTGATTCTTACTGCTGCCTAATATTCCATTATTTGAATAGTATATGATTTACCCAACCTGCTGTTGAAGTGCATTTCATTGGTTTGCCATTTAGAGCTGTTCTGAACAGTGCTACTCTGAACATTTTCAAACATGCCTTTCGGTGAACATAATTTACGCATTTCTGTCGAGTGTGCACCTAGGAGTGGCATTGCTGGATCATACATAGTGTGCGCTCATGTTTCACTTATGTGAATATTACTAGCAGATGTTCCTAGGAAATCTTACCAATTTTTGCTTCCATCGGCAGTAAAGGAGATTACAGTCATTTCATATTCTCAGTAACACTTGGTATTACCAGTGTTTTAAAGTTCTTTTATTTTTTAGCCATTTTGCTGGCGTTTATTGGTATTACACTGGGGCTTTAAGTTGTATATCCTTTAATTCATAACTTCTTCTATGAAGTGTCATGAGTAAGTCTTTCTCCAGTTTTTCTAAGGAGTTGTGTTTTTCTTACTCATTTAAGGGGGTCTCGATATATTCTGGATCTGAGTTCTTTGGTGGATATTCTGTAATGCAATTAACTTCTTCCTCTCTCTAGCTTTCCTTTTCAGTTTTTTCCTTGGTGCTTTTATGGACACCTTAATTTTAATGTAGTTCAATTAATTGATCCTTTTGCTATGGTTAGTACTCATAGTGTCATATTTAAGAAATCTTTGCCTATCTCAAGGTGATGACTGTATTCTTTTTTCTTCTAAAGTTTTTTTAATCTTCCATATTTAATACTATTATCAAGGATATAGTGATTTGGGAGTACCTGGGAGGTACAGTCAGTTAAGTATCCCATTCTTGGTTTCAGCTCAGGTCATGAGATCAAGCCCACATTGGCTCCGTGCTCAGTGTGGCAGCTGCTTAACACTCTCTCTCTCCTTACCTTTTCCTCTCCCTCTACCCCAACCCCCCACATGCTCACACATGCTCTCTTTCTTTAGAATAAATAATCTTTAAAAACCCTATTTTAATCTTCTGTTATTTATTTATATCTTTATCCTGTGTTTTTCATTTTTTAAAAATTTTTTTATTTTGGTGAAATATACATAATATAAATTTATTTTTTACAGGTTTTAAGTGTACACTTCTGTGGCATTACATTCACATTGTTGCACAATCATCATTGCTGTCCACCTCCAGAATTTTTTCATCTCCCATGATTGAAACTCTGTACTCAGAGGTGGAGATGAACCATAAGAGACTGTAGACTCTGAGAAACAAACTGAGGGTTTTAGAGGGGAGGGCAGTGAGGGGTTTGCGTGAGGCCTGTGATGGTTATTAAGGAGGGCACGTATTGTATGGAGCACTGGGTGTTATACATGAACAATGACTCTTGGAACACTGCATCAAAAACTAATGATGTATACTGTATGGTGACTAACATAACATAATAAAAAATATTAATAAAAAAATAAACATTAACTCTTCATCTTAAATATTTTTAAAGAGTATTTTTATTACTTTATACTTTTCTTATAACAAAGTTAACAATTCCAGATCTGAATACAAAAACATATTTTAAAATCTTAATTACTATTTTTTTTAACAATTCCCAAGTATGAAGTACAAGCTGCCAGAGAAGAATATAGCTTAAATATTTGAACATGTTTTATTTTTTGTTTTATGTATTTTTAATTTACTTTACATAATTTTATTCAGCACTGTTATGTTGAAACTACATGGAGGAGGCAGAAACATATTGTTATGTCAATTTGAGACACTATTCATGATGCAAAAGAACATTAAGAAACTGCACACGTGATTGAGATACAAGTACTTTCCATGGATATTTTTTTCTATTTTAAAATTGTTTCATGTTGCATAATAATCAAATAGGTTAAATTTTAGAATTTAAGAGAATTTATAAATGTTTACTATAAATATATTAGTTATTCTTGAATTGAGGCATAGATTTTATGCTTGCATAAAGTTTATTATCTGTCTACCTAATCATTTTTAATTTAAGATATAGAAATAATTTAGCATTGTAGAGTGGAATGTACATCTGAAAAAGTAGCATTTTGCATCTCTTTCACTTAGATCTTTGCCTTCCATTGGTATTCTTCTCTCTGAAATGTGCTTAAATCTGTAATATGTTCCTTATGTAGATATGAGAAACTCAAGTAACTATAGTAGCATAGTGCTATTTAGGATATATTTTTTCTTTCCCCTTAATACATATTTACTCACATTTTCTCTTTGTGCATTTGTCTCCACCACATACACCTCCCCAAATGTCCCTGTAATGTGAAGAAATTCAAGAAAAAAAAAAAACAAAACCTCCATACAAATTTCTTCTTTCTTATCTACCCCCATTCTGTGTACCCATTCTCTATCTTTTAAAGAGCACCTGCTTCATTTCAAAGTTTCTTTAAGTTGGTCATGTTTGTCTTATCAAGGGTGGCAAATCTTGTTAAACTCTAAAAAGGACCTGTTAATGGCTGGGGTAAGACACGGGAAATAACGAGCCATCTTGCTTTCCTGCAATTCCAGGTCAGCCCTTGACCTCCCCCCAACTTGCTCCTCATCCCCACGCCTTGTTTTTTCTTCGCAGCCTTGGATGTGGTTTCCTGGAGCTGCTTCGTTGTTCTCGAACTCCTCTGTTTGAGAAAAGGCCCTCCATACTTTCAGGCTGACACTCCTTCGTTCATCTTCTTGCTCCCTCATCCCGTTTTCCTCATTCTACCACTATAGTGTGAAGACTAGGAGGAGAAGAGTACTGTGGTTTCTCTAATTTAGGTCAAATGATTTGAACACGTAAAAGAAAGGTAGATAAGACACTTCATTCTAGCTTCTTACAAGTTTCTTGATCCTTCACCTAGACCTTTTTGAAGTTTTACTCAAGGTAGAATGTACCTTGATTTTATTCCCCTCCATGGCATTTTTATTCACTGCTTTACGTACATGTCCACTGTTTGCTAATTTCATAGGCTACAGAAGGCCTTGGTGCGTGATGTGACACTTAGCAGGTGAGAAATCCCAGCACACGGGTTAATTAAATGTCATCAAGACAATCATTACAATTAGTGTTAGGAGTTATCAGTTACAGAGCACTGTCTATGTGGCAAGCACTGTGTACTTGACTCTTGCAATGGTCCGATAAAGCAAGATAAACTACTCCTAGTTGCAGGGTAAAGGGGTGAAATTGTTTGTATTTGGTTTCATATGTAGAGTACAGCAGAGGTGAATTGGCACTCAGAAATTTGACTCCAGAACAAATATTTCTTAAGTTCTGTGTTTAAAATGTTCCTGAATTATTCTTAGACAAGAATATATTTTCCAAGGAATTAAGGAAAGAATATTCTGAAATAATTCTACAACCTACCTTTGAGTAAGTAGGTAAGGTGGGCGTATACATGGTATCAAAAATGTGAATGGTGCTTGTCTACTGAAGTGTCCTGACTGGGATGTAAGTATCTCCTTGTATATTTTCTGGTGCTCCCCGTTGCATTTCGTGATGCGATGCTTAACCAGAGTCACTGTAGCATGGTGGCAAGACAGTGTGCTTTGGGATAAGCAGACCCAGGTTCAAATTGCAGTTTTGGTATTAATTTTAATATTGCTATATCTGTTTTCTTTAAAATCCATAAATAAATGTACTCTGTAAGTACTAAGTAAATTCTGTGTTTAAAAGTTCTTTACAGAATGCCTCACCCAGAATAACAGTTACAGATGCAAATGAGCATGGAGGCTGTCGTACTTCTCATGCCAGTAGTACTGGTGGTATTGTCACTGATGCTCTGAACAGTGCCGGGAGGCACTCATATTGATATTCGTATTCCCAATTACTCAATAGTCATTAACTGACCAGCTCACGCTGCCACTTTCAGAATAGAGAATTTGATTCTTCCACCTGATGTGCTTTTTCTGCTATGGCGTGCAGCCTCTGATCGTTCAGTATTAGAATGCTAAATACATTCAAGATTCAAATTACGATTCAGTAGGTGAAATGTGGTTAGTTTATTTTATACAGCACATTATTCTACAGGATCCCATTCTTAACGAAATGCAAATTGGAAACTTCAATCCATCTACTAATCCCTCTACTAACCGTTGTTAATTTTGCTACTTTGGACCTGAGATTGAAGGGTAGGTCTTTACAGCATGGTCAGGAGAGACAGGTGCCCAGTAAGGAGAGTCTCAACTTCAATTACTAATTGAATTCAATTACTAATTAATTCTGAAACATCTTAATACGTGAAATTCTATTACTTCACAGCTGCTAGAAAAAGAAAAGACATCAAGAAGTGGGAAAGCCATTGGTTGTAAACATGTAAATACAGGTTTTTGTGGACACATGCTATGTTGGTGAAAATATTTCAGTATACAAAGAGGCTAATAGAGAATATGTACAATGGTCAAGCCAAGCATTTAAACTTCAGAAAGCTAGGTTTCAAGTCCATTTATAACTGCTCCTAGAAGAGAGTCAGAACTGACTTGATCTATAGAATTCCCTTATGGGCACTGCAAGATATTATATGAAGGACTAGATTTTTAAAGTGATGCCATTTTAAAAATATCTTCATGAATTAATGGGATTATAGGTTTTCATCATATAATGTTGAGGAATATATTATCTCGCATATTTTCTTCTTGGTCGTCTTAGTATTTGAGAGTAGATAAAATCTCTCTTGGCTGAAGCCTGCCTTGCACAACAACTCCTTCCTCCCCTAGCACACGGAAGGGAAGAAGCAAGCAAAAGGCAGTGGGACCATTCGTAAGCAACTTAGGTACCACTTTGGCTACCTGGTGGCATGTTCCGGGTCTGGACAGTACATAGAGCCCAGTCTCTGGGGCGGCTGCTCTCCCAAGCCCTTCCTTCTCCTTCAGCCAGCTCCTCCAGGGTCCCCCATCCCATGCACCTGCATCTTCTTACTGCTGCGGTGCTCTCACTTCGGCAGACACCTTCCTGACCAGGATCTTTATTCAAATGACCCCAGACCGTTATTGTCGGGCTTCCAGTTTGGTCAGGTAATTCTACAAATCAGGTAATTTTGCATTATATTATTATTTTTTTTTAACTTGACATGTTAAATGAAGAAGATAGATCTTGTGCATTTACAAGGGTGGAAATTAAACTCGGAAGGTCTTTTGAAGGTGATGATTTGTGGATACAGGGGAAGTAAGGCTAATATTTAAAGATCAACCACTGTATGCCCAGCGTTCTCTTACACAGGTTAATTCATTTTGAACTCCAATCCACCTTTTTGGGGTAAATCCATTTTTCAGGTGAGAAAGAGGTGAGTTTAAGTGAACAACTTACCCAAGGTCATACAACTAGTTAGCTGAATTGAGATTGAAATCAGGCTTTTTAACCATACATGTGTTGGGGTTTGACATTGGTAGCATGGTCACTGCCTTAGTTACTGTGAGGTTCTTTTTTTATATGCCATGGCTGATATGACCTCCTCAGATTTATGTCTGCATTGTTTATCTGTAGTCCCAGGGTATGAGCTTCATTCATTTTTCTACATGTAATCCTTACCTTAGCATAAACCATGTAGTAGGTGTCAATAATAATAGGCGAGTATATGAAAAATGACCACACAAAGAATATAGGCTTTAAAATCAAGCAGAACTGTCTTCCAATTCAGTTGGATGTGACCCTGTATCTGTTTTGTACATTGGGAATAAAAATGCCACCATAGAGTTTTAAGGAGCCAATGAAATCGTGTAGACCAAGGTGATATGAGTACTGTATACAGAGGAGATGCTTAATATATGTTTCTTCCCTTTCTATCTCCTCTCCACCTGTATAAATGCTTGATGTTATTATGACTTATCTTTGTTTTACTCTTATTGCACAAGATCCCTGCAAGATTCATACATTCCTGCCTACCTTAGCATCCTACCTAATATGAGGTCAAATGTATCCAGATTTTTTATTAAGTATTTTTTGATGTTGAAAATTGTAAAGTAAGGTGTTACAGACTCTCAAAGTGGTTTCCAGATTCTGCAAATTAGATCAGTGTTATTTTCTTTCCCTGCAAATGACTAAGGTGTTTTCATCTCCACACAATAAAGCATACTGGTCTCAGTCCATAAGTAGTTTTTTCAGAAAATTGTTTATTTTCCTATCTGCAAAGTACGTTCTTTTACATGCAACTAATATTAAATGCTTGTTGACTAATACTTATCGCATTGAAGTTTTTACTTTATTTTTGCCATGACTTTCCCAAATAGAAAAATAACAATCCTCTTTTTCGAGGTATTTTGAAACCGTCAGTTAAAAACATGACATCAGATCTGAAATAATCTGAAGGGAAATGTCATTTTTCTCTACTAAATGTAAGATCACAGGATTCCAGAGAGTACGGTTTTCCCTTTGAAAGTTTTAGTGACGTTTTAGGCATTTGGAAATTGAATTAAAGAACAGGAACATTATGTGGTAATAAGTTATGTGATACTTAAATGTGACATCCAATACTTCAAGAAATAAACTTTTGGCATTGGTGTTGTTTAATAGTTACATTTTCAAAATTTGAAGATAAAGTGAGACAGCACGGGCTAAGTGGCCGGCCCCTCTCTACAGCGTGCAGGGGCTATTGATTTATAACAAATGCCAGTACGAGCAGGCAGGGACTGGCTTGTTGCTGTCGGATGAGAACTGAAAGCAGATAGATTTTGTTATCAATCACGGGTTGTCAGTGTAAGACAGCAAGGCCTGTTATAATTGATTTGATGGCTTTCGATGACTTGAGCTTTAGTGGCCAAAGCGGATTGTGGCAACTCAGCCTTGCAAGACATTGACATGAAGAAGAAGTGACACAACTCCTTGGAGGCGAAGTTAGATGGTTTCAAGAGGCAAATTTACTCACCAATTCAATAATTCATAAACTTTAGCTTTTGATATGAGATGATGTTGATGAGCCAAAAAGAAAATTCAGTATTTGTTTTTAACAGTTAGGCTTTGAGATGCTTTTTGTTAAATTAGACTAGCCTCATGTGTTTTATTTTTTTCACCCCCCAGACCCTGTTGTCCATAAATAATACTTACTGTATTTATTTTCATATAAACAGCATGTATTATGTGGCATTCCATTACTAAGCTATTTGATGGGAGTGTGAATTTTACAGGAGGAAAAACAAAAAGGAGATTGTATGAACCAGATGTCTACTTTCATATATGACCTTGATTCTTGAGTTAAGTAAGTTGGGTTTTATTAAATCAAGCACCTTCAGGAATGAACACAGTAAAAGGTCCAAGTTAACAGACTGTTATCATGACCCAATTGTTACCTAAATCAAACCAGATTTCTGAATGCATGTATGTTCCAGTCAAGTGAACATACAAGGGTTGGGGCGTATGTATGTAATGGTAACTTGGTCTCCATGTCAAAGTTTTCTGACACAAATGGATTCTGATCTGGGTGAGAAAAGGAAAAGGTTTCCATTCCACAACATACTGACTCACATTAGCTTCCTGGAGCACTGGCTTAGGAAAGGCTCAAGAGGAAAGAATATTGTGCTCGTTGAGTGATGAGTGTGACGGTGCTAGATAGGGAAGTGACATGCTCTATCCCACACATTTGTACCCTCCAAACAGCACTTAAACCTTTTAAGGCTGATAGTGAAAAGAGATTGGTATCAAAATGTGCGTAGGGATTTCTTCTCCTGAGCAAACTTATGTCCGAAACCTAAAGACTATGATACTGAAGGTATAGAAGACTTAGGTATAATTAAACCCTCCTATCTTGAGCATCCTTTTTCAAATGTTAGCTGTAATGAATTCATCAAAGCTTATATATTTTCCTTTTATAAAGACTCCTCCCAGAAATCTTCCAGGATATTTTTTATTTCAAACTTTAGAATAAGACGATAGGACACACCAGTTATGCTACCTTTGTAATAGGAGGTTTTATTTTTGTCTTCTCAGTGGTTAGATTAAGGTGTTCCAAATTAAAACTTCTTAATGAAAATTAAGCTCTGGCTTTGTTTATTTTGAGGAAAAGAAATTGCTAGAAATCTATTTCTTTCAGGTTTTATTCCATAGTGAACATTTTTCTTATGAATGTGTTTATTTATTTGTAGTAATCTCCTTTGGATGAAATTGCATGTGATTCAGTAATAGTTCTTAATAAGCAGTGATATAAGAAGAAAGATTAACACTTAGGTGAATGCCTTAGAAATTACAGAACGTAGCTATTGAAGGAACCTAAAGATCTTCTATTCCCAATGTCTTTAAAACTTTTTTGATTTTAGCCCACATTAAAAAAAAAAAAAACAGCCTCAAGACCCAATACATATATCTGCACACACACCTACCAAAAAAATCCGAAGATAAAAATTTTACAATTTTTACTTTTATTGTATGTAATACAGTTGATTTTCTAATCCAACCTACTCTAATCTACTGTATTCCATTTATAAAACAATATATAATGCCAGTTTTGGTGAATAGGGACCTGAAATGTAGAAAATATCACTCTAATTCTTTCATTTTGCTAATTAAGAAACTGAAGCCAAAACTGAGAGATTTGTTTTGTTACAAAAGGAGAAGGAGAACATGCAAAAGCCACAGTCTGTTCTTCAGAATAGAAATCAAGTTCCAGATCCTCGAGGAATTTACAAACTAAAATGTAAATAGGACAAATACAATTAAATATATTACATCATTAACAATCACCCCCCTTAATACCAGGTGATAGCAAATAGAATTGCAAATAAATACTTAGATTATACTAATGAGAAGATTATAGATAGACTGGATAGACTATAAACAAAGTATTTGAACTACATTTTGAAGAAATGGACAAACATAAGCTATTTTTCAGAAAAGGATCTTTTTAGGAAGGTGTTTTAATAGTATTCTGTGCAGATATGAAAACATGACACATCAGGTTTTATAAAACAATGAAGGTCAAAGTTGGAGATTAATGCACTCTGGCTCTACCAGAAACCTATTGCTGTTGTTCAGAATTAATCTAATATCCCACAAAGACTCAGTGTAGTTTAGCGTAGTAGATAAGTTTTCACAATAACAGGCTTTTAAATATTCTCACCAAGATTCTGACAGATGATCAGTAAAGACCATCGAGAGGCTAAAAAATCTTTAAATTCAAGTGAAACCAGCAGAAACTAAGCTAGAAATCTTTCTAAATTTAGATACAAAAATTTTCATTTCAGCTATAAAGAGCTAAACAACCTTTTTGGTTCTTCTTGCTGTTTTCCTTTAGATGTATATATAAAACTATATTGGACTATCGCTAACAAGCAGCCTTGAATGGTCTTAGAATATGGCAATTATGGCAATTATGTCTTCTACATTGATTTACCGGCTCATTCTCTTTCTAAGCTTTTTAACTATAGTGATCGGTATAATTACAGAGCTGCCTCTACTGTGTGAAGGTACAATTTGCAGGTCAAAAATGTTATACAGAAGTAGGTATGGTGGCTGTCTAATTAGATTGCTTAATATTTATCAAAATGGCATTCTCTGTTGTTGTTGTGCTTTGCTTGTCTCTGTGTTCCGAATATTCCTTCTTAATATAATTACATGATTGGATTTTCTTTTTCCCTTTATGAGACATTAATCAGAGTTAAATGTTTAAGCTCAAAATATGATTTGCAGTTGGTCATAAAATCCCCACTTTCTTCATCAGTGTTTTGTAGTTGAGTTCTGAGACATTCCCTCAGTAGATGTTCATTGTGTAGCTCCCAGGGATGTCTCTTGTAGTTGCTAGGGCTCTGCTATTCCTGTCCGTGTGGACCTTACAAGCTCCACATTCTCTTGCGATGGCAAATAGAGAAAAGAAATATCAGCTTATTATAAGTACTGTGAAGAAAATAAATGAGATGTGATAATCAGCTGGAGACTTTCTTAGTGACATTTGAGCTACAACATGAAGGGAGGCCCCAGAAGGTGACAGCTAATCAAAGAGCCGAGAAGGAGCAATACTGAAGGAGCAGAAGCAGGGGAGATCTGGGCCTGTTAGAGGAATCAGCGGAAGAGTGGTGTTGATGAAAAGGTGATGACTGAGCAGTGAGGGTGAATGAATTGAGGAGTCCGAGGTGTAGGCTGGAACTTAGGATAGTGGTCTTTGTAGGGAAGATAAGATTTATGCTGATCGCAGTAACACTATCTGATTTTTTCCTGGGTACTTACCAGGTGCCAGAAACTGTACTAAATATTTTACTCATGTATCCCATTTAATGATCACCACATGCCTGTGAAACAAGTAGTAATATCTCTGCCTTATAAGTGGCAGAAATGAGACTCAAAGAGACAAGGAACTGACTGCTACGACCCCTAGTATAAAGGAGAAATCCGGGTAGTCCAGTTCTAGAGCTCATGTCCTCAACTACCACAGTAAACTTTTCACTCAAACTTCATTTGACCTTTCACGAAGGCTATATTTGTCTTCCCATTGATAACTTCTAATACTTTACTGGGGTTGCTAAATGTATGAGCAACAAAACAAATAGGAGACTCTACCTTGATGAATTTCTGCCATCAGTTTTTTCTTTTGTAGTAAAAATAGTTGAAAAGGTATTAATTTCTTCCCAGTTTATCATATTTTTATTTTATGTGTCCCTTTTGTGGTCAAATGGAATATTTTCCATTTATAATTTTTTCAAGGATTTCCAGATTTATGAAACATGAGGATGTAAAATTGTCCTCCTGCTTAAGTAAGGACAAAAGCTAATACAGTACTAGAGACCAGATACCAACTGGAAACGGACACCCAAGCGGAGGCTGAAAGGGATTGGAGACTCTGTCCTCAGTCTGTAGAGGCAGCTGCCACTTAACTCAGCCACACAGTACCTGGGGCGCCAGTTCTTCTGTTTCCCACAAAAACCCAGAAATCTCTATTTTTATGTGAAAACCTGCAATTCAAAAAATGTTAGCTCTTTCTTAGAGCAACTCTGACCACATAAAATTTGTCTGCAGTTGTCTGTGCCCCGTGGGCTAGTACCTTTCAACTGCTGCTCAAGAAAGAGCCCTGTTAAATTTTCCTTCATTTTTAAGAAGCGTTTTTAATTCTGTGATCCATCTGAATTTTATTTTGATTCATAGTGTTTGCTGTAACTTGAAAATTTTTTGAGCTATTTTGAAATAATCATATTCACAAGAAGCTGTTTTAATAGTAGAAGAGAATCCATGGACTCTTCACCCAGTTCCCCCGTATGGACATGTGTTGTGTAACTTTAGTACAAGGCTGAGAAATTGGCAAGTTGACATGGGTACATTCTGCAGGCCTTATTCAGATTTTATGGGTTTCCATACATTCATTTGTGTATGTGTATATAAGTCTGTGAAAATTTATCACATGCAAATCTGTGTAACTACTATCACAATTAGCACAGGATTCCATTACAAAGATCTCATGCTACCCCTTTATAGTCCATTGATTTTTGTATGCTCCCCTAAAACACACACATAAATAAACACGCAGAAAACTGCCCAGAACCATCATGGCATGTATTCCTTTATTTCCTCTCTAGAATTCCTTTCTAATCCCTATTTAACTATTAACTGCTTCTTTTTTAAAAGATTTTATTTATCTATTAGAGAGAAAGAGAGCTTGCACAATAGGACACGAAGAAGCAGAGTCCCCACTGCCCAACATGGAGCTCTATCCCATATCCCGAGAGCATGACCTGAGCTGAAAGCAGGCACTTAACCAACTGAGCCACCTAGGCGCCCCTAACTATTGAATGTTTCTATATTAGAATTTTTTCTGGTTTACATTGGAATTGCAACTCTTACCTCTCTATCTGCTCAGGGTTGCTACAATCTTACCAGACCAGAAAGACTATATGATCTCAGACGAGCTATTCTAAAGTAATTTTTACATAGGCTCTTGTTCCTTCAAAGGTGAGCCTATCCTGGACCGTGTTTACTGAGCTGGTGCACTGCAGTTAAGCTTCCTTTTCTGCATTGGTGGAACTTCTAAAGTCTACACCTTGCCAGGAAATCTGATGCTTCTTTTCTTTCCCACATGAACATTTCAGTCACAGGCCATTTACCTGCATGTATATATTGTGCCCTCTGAATATCTTGTAATAAGTGAAGTCATTCAGAGATTTCAACGTCCTGGAGTTAGGGGGGTTTCAGGATGCACAGTCAACTCTCCTCTCAAGATGTTCTTTGACCTCTTACATCCCTCCTCTGGAACTCTTTCTACTTCTTACAGTATCTCCTACTTTTGTGAAACTGTTCCTTATTTATAGGTTCCTATGTATATGCTTTTCTGTTTATATAGAGAAAAATCCTCTTAATGGAGAAAATCAATACACAGTAGTGTATTGGCTTTTCTCCATTAAGTATAAATATACCCTGAAATATTAAATCAGTAAAAATCAGTATTAAATCAGCGAAAAATTGAACATTATTAAATTAGTAAAAAAAAAATTGAACATCCTATTATAATCACCTGTTTTTATATTCATGTCCTAATATTAACATTTTTGTAAAAATGGCACGTATGCTGTAATTAACTAGTTTTATACATATTCACCTGGTTCCAATAAACTGTAATTATATTCATTTTATAATTTATCTTTAATAGGTAAATATAATTTTATGGTTCAAACTTTAAAATTTACAAAAATTGGATCCCACCCCTGTCCTTTATACAGTTTCTTTTCAGAGTCAACTGACGTTACCAGTATATTTTCTATCTCTTCTTTTTTTTATATCTCTTCTGTTTCTTTATATTCTTGTTCTATCTCTATGTTATTTGGCCCTTTTCTTAATTATTTCCAGGAATTCTTTGTATATTAATTCTTAAAGTGTTTGCTTTAAGTTGTTGTAAAGCCAGCCTTCAACCATATACAATAAAAGTAGCTACCAAATTTCACCTAAAAATAGATAGGCTAATTCTAAAATTGGAATGGAAAAACAAAGAAGCAAAAACTTAAAAAAATAAAAAGAAAAGAAAAAAAGAGAGTGACCTGTGGAGGTCTAGCCTTAGCAGATATTACAACATGAAGCAACAAACAAGAAAACAGGACAATATCTTTTTGACTACAAAGCACAAATTTCTCTCTTCTTTTGGATGTCCCAGCTGTCTGACTTATCCAGCAGAACCCTCTTCAAGTCTGTGTCCTTGTAACACCAGCCCAGGCATTTTTTAATATGTCCATACCTTTGGGCAACAAGATGTCTCAAACTCCTTTTGACTATTTTTTTTCACCTGCTGCAGAACTTGGAGTCAATTACCCTCCACAGACACTTTAATGGAGAAGACTCTTAGAAACCAAAATGTGAGCCTTAGGGCTACATGTCAAATTGTGTGGGAGGTGGTGGATTGGCTGTGTAAGGCCACAGCCAGACCCCTTTCATAAAAACTGGGTTGATTCCTTGGGATGTCTGGATGGCTCAGTCCTTAAGCATCTGCCTTTGGCTCAGGTCATAATCCCAGGGTCCTGGGATGGAGCCACACATTGGGCTCGCCGCTCGGCGGGCCTGCTTCTCCTTCTCCCTCTGCTGCTCTCCTGGCTGTGCTCTCTCTTTCTGTCAAATAAATAAAAATGTTTTTTTAAAAGTACCTTTTATAAGTTACTAAGTTTACAATATCTATTTTCTCTATATCACATCTTCCTCACAGTAGAAAAAAACAGCCAATATCTATGTAGCTCCTACTATATATAGGCAGTGTTTTTCCCTTATGTAGTAACTTGTTCCATTATCATAAAAATCCCATAAGGCATACACATTTTATACACATGTAGGTATTTTCTATTTATTTATATATAAGGGAGAAGCTTTAGGCACAAAGAGGTTAAAAAGCTAGCAAAAATGGCAGAGTGAGATTCAAACCCATGCATTTGTCCATAGTCTTAAGACTGATGGATGAGGGTTAAGGACTCCTAGAAGCGTTTCCAAACTCCCTGGTTCATTTTAGGCAGACATTTGGGGAGGAGGTGCACTATGTATCAGGCCCACCCAAGTTCTAATAGTCCTCTTCCTTGGATATCAAATAATTGTTTACTCTGTTCTGTGTGACCTCATGTAATTATCATCCCAGTTTCCTAAACAACAACCTGTCCCCCTAAGGAACTCTGGCCTGGGTTTGACCACCCAGCTATTGCCAGGGGAGAATAACCCCTTTGAGAACCCCTTTGTTCCTACAGGTCATAGTGACCTTGTAAGAAACCCACAGGGGATGGCTTTGTTTTTGAAGAGCTTTCTTTGAATAGAACTACCTCACTGCCTCTGTTGAGATACGTGGTAAGGAATAAAACATTTAACGTTTAAGAAGAAGGTTTTCGATCTTTTCACAGGGAAGGTAATTTGTATCAAAGACCTTTATCAACTGAGTAGATTTTATTATCATCATTGATTTCTAACCTCTAATCTCTACTGCATTTTCTGAGAGCCCTTAGCCAACAGTCCTAAGTGCTATTATTTTTAATATGTTTGTATTTACTTCTTTGTACCTAGGGCTTCTTCTTATTATTATATTTCATTTTAACATCTGCTTGCCTGTTTTTGTGAACTGTCTAATGAAAATACTTAACTAATAGTTGAAGACAGGAAGTCAAACAGGAAGTCAGCTGACTACCACTGTGAATTGTTGTGAGTGTTGTGAGTGAAGGGGCCACCAGGTCAGCCATCTGGAGATAGGTGTTAGATCAGTGACTGAGCGGAAACAGAAGTAAAGGGTCAGGGATGGCTGAGTTGGTTCACTGGACCAGGAGTCTCAACTGTCTCATGAGTTCCTGTAGGATGTACCAGGTTCTATGCACATGGTACAGACTCCAATGATGGAAAGGTCAGGGAAATAAGAGCAGGTATATGGACCTATTGCCTGGGGGGCCAATAGTTACCCTATCCTGAGGTTTTATGTTCAGATTAACTCGTTTTAGCTGTGAACAACAGAGTCACATAAATTCAGAATTATCTGATGCATTGATTCCTGTCTTATTATACGTGCGTGCTAGAGAAGACATCAGTTGCATATAAAGAATTACTGATGTGTGTACATATGTAAGTCCATACAACCCCCCCCCACATACACATTATTTATATAGGAATGGGAAATGACTGGCTTTGTACAAAATTTCTTCTATAAATCTGGTTATATAAATAATATATGCAAATCTATATACTTAATTCTAGAATACTCGTAAAGTTCTAATTTGTGTAATAGAATGGGCTTTGCAGTCTATTAAATGTGGCAGCTATGTTTTCAAAAGGAAAACTTTCTCACCAAGTTAATAATAATCAGATTTGAGTTTTAATAAGTAATTATAAACTTTTAGCAGAGAAAAGGCATCGGTCAGCAAAGCATATGATGCTATTTTTTTTCCCCGTCTTACCTTTGTAATAAGGCTTTTTCTTAAATTGCTTTCTGCCTTTCAAAATGGTAGCATTCGTGTTCTAGCAATAATTGTAAAGGTTTGAGTTATTATAAACTTTGAATATCAATTCCTCCCCTTCTGTGACAGTTCTACCACTAGGGAAGTCAGGCTTGCAAGGTCTAATTACTGCAGCATTTTGATATCCCCAGCTACACTATTGGCAGTTATGGTAGAATTCAATGGTGACACCGTTGTAACTGAAAAAGCACAGAATCTGTTTTCAAGCTTGTTCAGGATGGAATCATGTATTGGATGATGTCAAATAGTCCTGCTGTAAGTTCAGAAGTGCCTTGGATGATTCTAATATGAGATGCTAATTATTTGCAATAGAATGTAAATAAGGTGGCACTAAGTCTTATTTGCAGTGACTAATGAAAGCTGTTGTACTGTAATCAGTGAGATACAGAGCAACAGGGCAATTCATTAGGAAAACCATAGTTGACAAGCAGTTAATGCATGCCAGTCCAGACCTTTCCTCTTGCTTCTGTTTGCCTCTATTATTTCTTCTTGTTGATAATAATAAGTCCCATATGGAAAACGGATAACAAGGATAAGAAGAAAACTAGCAGCTAAATTTTGCCAAGCTATGCCGAATATCTACAGACTGTAAGTCTTCCTTAGCTTTTCTTTGCCTATGAAAAACAACTGCCATATTAGGCTGATTGAAAATATAGTGATTTTCTAGTCAGCAAATTGCTAGTCTGAGGGTTTTTTGCGTGATCTCTCCAGACTTGAGCAGAACTTAACTATGCTGCAAATTATTTTATTTTCCAGATATATATTACATTTCAAAGTTAAGCCTCATTTTCACTTCTCATAGTTGAAGAGCAGAGCGCTTTTAACAAATAAAAGCACGAAATTGCTTGATACTGCTCTCTTCTCTGTGTTATAGAGTACATGCCTTGGTAAATAAAAGTTGGAACTCTGGAAAAGCTTTTCTGCTCTAGGGCATACATTCATCACAGCCAACAGTAGTGCAGGATACTACCCTGTTTCTAAACTTGGATAGCCAGATTTCTAACTTCTGTAACTATCAAGTGGCATAATCATTGTGTTCTTCCCCACAGATGGAAAAATTAGGAAGGTGATTTCTGTTGTGTGTCATTTTTAGAACCATTTCTTTCACCGGTTATCCATGGCTACCAGAGAGGAACGCCAGCTCGCTTGATTCCATCAATATTGTACGACCCATCACTTGTTTTAAAAGAATCTGAGGTGGCTTGTCTATTTAAAGGATGAAGAAGAAATGGGGACTTATTTTTGAGCTTCCAGGCAGCCAGGGGGAAGAAAAGAAGCAGCATGGTTATAGAATACCAGAATGTGAGCTACAGCTCCTGGGCAAGAGTGTATTTGGATCTAGTTCAAGAAAGCGAAATCTAGGAAATAGAGTCTGAGGCCAGTTAAGAGTTTCATTTATTCTTTATCCCCTGTTAAATAAAATGTCATAAATTATGCACACTGAGCTCTTTGCTTCTGCCTGCAGTTGGGTGTCTTACATCTTGGACACTGTTGGACACCTAAGCTCAGTCTAAGATGACTGTGGAGTTGTAGTGCTTGCCAGCAGTGTTCCATAATTAGATTTGTTAGTTAAAACACAAGATAGGCACTTAAATTGGAATTCCAGATAAACAGGGAATGCTTTTTTTTTTAAATCACAGTATGTCCCATAAATACTTTTTATATATACCTATGTCCCAAATATTACATGGGATATACTGATACTATAAAATTTCTCACTGCTTTTCTGAAATAGTTGTCAATCTGAAATTCAGATTTAACTGTTTTCATTTTTGTTTTGCTAAATCACGCCACCTTACCTACAGCCTACAGGTAAACCTAACAAACTGTAATAGGGTGATCATCCCTTTATCACAAAAACTGAGGGCCCACAGTGACTGTCCATATAGTTGAGTTGTTTTTCCTTTTTACTCTTATTTTAACCTTTGTGAAAACTTTTTTTTTTTTTTAAGATTTTATTTATTTATTTGAGAGAGAGACAGTGAGAGAGAACATGAGCGAGGAGAAGATCAGAAGGAGAAGCAGACTCCCCATGGAACTGGGAGCCCAATGTGGGACTCAATCCCGGGACTCCAGGATCATGACCTGAGCCGAAGGTAATCGTCCAACCAACTGAGCCTCCCAGGTGCCCCCTTTGTGAAAACTTTTTAACCTTTGTTTTTAACCTTTGTTAGGGGCGCCTGGGTCGCTCAGTTGGTTGGGCGACAGTCTTTGGCTCAGGTCCATGTTCCTGGAGTCCCGGGATTGAGTCCCACATCGGTCTCCCTCTTTGGCAGGGAGTCTGCTTCTCTAGCTGACCTCTCTCCACTCAGGCTCTCTCTCTCTTTTTCATTCTCTCTCTCTCTCAAATAAGTAAATAAAATCTTTAAAAAAGCAAAAAAAAAAAAAATGATTGTTAAAAAGGTTAACGGGGATAGATAGAATGATCATTATTTTCTGGCAAAGAGAGACTTAAAGAATCTTTAAACAGTACATAATAACCAAACCAAACCCTTTTATCACTTGAATATTTCAAGTGAGCTATGGTTTGGTTAGGGCAGTACACATGCGTGCGTGCACACACATTGACTTTCCAGTCAAAATAGCCAGAGAGAGAGTGGCAGGGGAAGTTAGCCGGTTGTGTGACAGGAGTGGGTGTCGCGTATCTCAGAACCCCATTGCCTCTAGGAACTCATGGGGGCCTGTAGCTTCTGGGACACTGCCCCAGAAGGAATATCACTGATTCTAAGAAGCTTGGTTTTTACTGCACTCACTGTGCTTTTATCCTTGGGGTTTTAAATCTTGGATATTGTACTCACAGTCTGAACACTTGGCGTCAAGGGAACATTTTAAACACTGGTTTCCCCTGGTCTTTGAGCGCAGTGCTCAGCATCACCAATTGCACATCTTCATTTTGCGTTAGCACCCATGAGTCCCTGACCGTTATTTTGGAGTGTGCCATTCCTTGTAGACCTTTACACCGCATTGCTCTTCCTCTCCACTATGCATTGGAAATCCATTCCTTAGAAAGGTTATATATGCCCTGGCATACATAGAGATCAGGGTTCAGGTGTAAAGACTAGAATCCAGTTTCGGTGGAAAAGCATTTCTAATAGCATATTAAACGGAATACAGTCTCATTGGGATAAATGAAGAAATGATCTGGATTGAGCATTGATAGGTAACCTCCAAAGCTGTGACATAAAGTACAGGGCAGTTGCTCCCTCCTCTGTGATGCAGAACTGCCTGCTGAATTTTGGAAGCTGCTATTACAGCTCTTGGCTCCAGAACCTCACTGCCACGCCCTGACAGAAAGTCCCTGTGTGTGATCAGGGAGCAACCATCATTCCTGCCACCTGCAGAACCGGGCAGCACATGTGACTGTCTATGCCAGCAGAACAGATAGCCATCTTCCTGTCTTGCAGCACCCACAAAGCTAGTAAGCAGATATTGGGAGTTCTGCTAGTGTTAGAAGAGAACTCCAAATGCTTCCAGTCATACTTGCAAGGAAAACCAGCAAAGACATGACCTCTACTTCACTTCCAACTTATTAACCTTGAGCAATATGGAGATTGGTCAAGCCTTAATCACAAACTACGAGAGGGTCCTTGATGTGATTTTTAGCTTTCCAGCCAATAGAGTACAAGACACTCCAGTGGGTGGTTAAAATGGGCTGTTGAATGTCAGTGCACCATAACCAGGATGTGTAACCTTGTTTATAAGTGACAGTTACAATGTATTAATTCATCTGCACAGTATAGAAAGGAAAAATCAATAAAGGCCATGTCATAAGGATCTCAGATGCCATTTGGAAAATGCTTCTGAGTTCCTTCTGTAACATCATTATTATTTCCATCTGTAAGGTCATCTACCAATTCTTAAACAATGGCAAGCTTTTTTTCCTGGCCTTAAATTCATAACCGGTTGGAATGCAGAACTTATGACAGATAATTCCATGTTTTACTGGCAGTGTTTCACAACCATTTTATATACAAGGTAAAGCTTCTATATATGGTTGTATCTTTATTCAGAAGCTTTCGCTGTCAAATGAAGCCTGACTCCCAAAAGGACCCTAGGTAGGCAGTACTATTGTGGCCATTGCTGTGAATGGGGCTCAGAAACTGATTTCAGAATTAATCTACCTTGATGGGTTCTACTTTGGTTCCTCCAGACACAAGCAAGTAACTTGATGGGACTGAATTTCCTTCCCTTTGATGATGGCTGGATTGATGCCAAGTGGGTCATACTCAGATCCGCTCTATTTTTTTTTTTGTTTCTGGTATAAACATCACTCCCACTGTCATTACCATTATTTTGTCAAATGGATGCAAACTGAAAAGGTTCTTTAGGAAATGGTGAGAGGCAAATAGGTTAGAATTATTGATCTCCAGAAATATTTATAAGGCAATCACATCTGTTTTTTCCCTTGGGATTTTCATTTTGTGTAAGGCATAAGGAAATCCACATCATCAGTTCACCTAGTTTTTATACAGACGTAGAAATGTTGGCAAGTAACTTCAAAAGAAACATCAGTTAACAGCTTGAGTATTGAAGTATGGTTCTTCCTTTTATATTACTTGAGGAACCATTGTTGTATAAAAATCACAGTGCAATAAATGCAATAAAAATCATCTTTATTTATCAAAATAACATTTATTACCAAGACATGAAAAATGAAACTGACAAAGTAAGTTACACATTCCTATCAATCTTTTGAAATTTTCATGGATTTTCTCAATAAAAAGGCCTTACTTGCAAATTCCATTTGAGCTATTCTAATCAAATTTTCTTATAAGCTGGTTATAATTGTTAACAGTCCCTTTTGGGGAGATAGATTATATATATATATATATTAGAGAGAGAGAGAGAGAACAACAAAAAGATAGTGTAACTATAAAATGTAAATCAAAATTCTTGATTTCTGTAACCTTTAGAGTGTTATTTATGGAATTTTTCGGTATGAAAATTTTGCCAAGTGTACATTTAGTAAGTTCTATTCTTTTGAATTGCTATACTAGAATAAAAGTATTAGAAAAATAAAAATCATGAGAATTAGAGCTAAGTTTCTGTCATAATTCTTTAATAGCAACCCTGTGCCCCACCTAACATATTTTTTTAAACTTTCACTTGGGATTATTACATATGCTCATCAGTCAATGAATACTTGCAGAGGAAAATGAGTTACTGGAGCAGATTAATCATTTGGCTTATAATGTTTGCTTACTGGCTTAAATAACTACCAATAACTGTTCTGCTAAGCTTCTACTCAAAAATCCTAATCTTTTTTCTTTGTGTTTGCCTGTCTTCCACACACATTCAGTTGTATAGATTACTGTCAGGTACATATAGAAGAGAGCACTTGCAAGGGTAATGTATTTTCTGGCATTTTAGTTATTCAACCAGCATTTTTTAACACCAGCCCACATGCAGAATCCCTGACTAGTGGCTCTTATTATAAAGGCGAACATAATGGTTCCTATACTTAAAAGTTTGAGAAGAATCCTTGAGGTTTATATCATATTGCCCATATTTTTAAAAATATCTATATCCAGATTTTTATGAACTTTTTTGTAGAATAAAATGTTTTCATTGAACAAAAACAATTTCTAATATTTCAAGTTTTCTTAATTTATTAGAATTTTTTTAATTAAGTGTAATTTAATTTAATGTCAACCATGCAATTCACATGGCTCAAATTGAGATTTTTAAAAGAAAATACAGTGAAAAATCCCTCTCTTTCTCTTGTCCTCCAACCAGCCAGTTTCCCTTCCCCAGAAAAAGTGAATGTTGGTTTGGGTTAGGTTCAAGAGCATATAAAAGAAAACTCACATAGTATTGACTCAAATACTTAAACAGAGTAGTTCTACAATGTCATCAGGGACTTGGATTTCTTCTATCATTTTCATATGCAACTTTGTAACTTTATTTAACAATCAGTGGTTAGTTCTTATCCACAGTGACTGTAAATTTTTGAAGGTGATGACAGGTAAGTAGGCAGCCCACATACAGAGCTCATTTGGTCAGTCTTCATCCTCACTCTCTTTTCTGGATAATCACACATGGATTACAGTATAGGACATTCCTGTTCCTTTGGTCCAGGCAGCTTTGTTGAGTCTGGTGTCCATGTGCACATCTGGCTTTTCCATCTTCTTCACAGCAAATTTCCAAGTTCTTTGAGTGCCCAAGGTGCAGGCTTGCAAACATCAGTGATGTGTTCGCTGGTCACCACCTCACTGAAGGCAGGCACTGCTCTCTTCACCGTCTTTCTTCGTGGGAGCCATTCCGTCAGGCCCAGGTTAGGAGGGACAAAAATGGAGGTCTGCCCCTTTCTGTTTTTATCTATCTCCTTTAGCTTCTAATCTCAAGGCTGCCTCTTGGTCCAATTTGGCTGCTGGAATGCCATCTGTCATTTCTGTATTCCAGGGAGGGAAAAGAAGCCAAGAGCCAAATGGCACGACTCGATAAAGAGCTTTTTCCAACAACACCCAGAAGAGGTGATGTAGGGAGACATTCTGATCCCAGAGTACTTTATATGAAAGGCTTGCCTGTAGTAGGAGGGCCACAAGCCGCGTGACAGAAAGTAGTACCAGCACTGGAATGTTACCAAGGCCAACAGTGGCAGAGGACAGGCTTCACTTATTTATCCAGTTTGCCTAGGCTCAGCATTTTTTCATCACTTCCGTGTAAAATAGCTTGCCTTTTAATCCATTCTCCATTAAAGCAGAACATCTTATTAAGTAAAATTTTACTTAAAAATATGAAATAGAACTAATATCGAGTATTGCATTTGATAGATGTCTTTCCTAAGTTAAAACAAATGTAGCTTTTTATACGTGCTTGGGTCTAGTTCAGATTACACATGTGCCTATGTCCCATTTCACTAATACCCCTTTTCAAGCAGGACATTTTATTGTATGGCTTAATTTCAAAGGAAAAAAAGTTCTGGAAAGGAGAGGAATAATATGAGGTATCACAGAAAAAGAGCAGTCTACTGTTTATTTGTGCGAAAAACTGTGAGGGCTTTTAAGAGACATCCATTTCCTTTCCAGAGGCTCCATGAGCTAACCCTCAGGAAAAGTAATGGACTATCAGTGGTCATTACAGTATACTTATTTCAGGGCTGAAATTCTGAATTTTTTTTATATAAATTATCAGATGTAGGGGGAAAAGCTTTTTTTTGAGATGGCAGTGTCATTAAAATATATGAATGTGAAGTATCTATTACTTCTCACAGAGACCTTCATAAAACATATGGAGATCTGTTCCTTAATCTGTTTTCTTTTTTCAGCTTTATTAAGGGATAATTGACAAATAAAATTGTAAGGTACTTAAAGCGTACAGTGTGGTGATTTGACATCTATACATTATGACAGAATTTCCCCACTGAGTTACTTAAAACATCCATCAGCTCACATAGCTACCTACCCCCCCTAAATTTTTTGGTAAATACTTTTAAGATTTACTCTCTCAGCAAATTTTAATTCTGTAGTATAGTGATATCAATTTTAATCACCACATTATATATTAGATTCTCGGGCCTTATTCCTTCTATCACAAAGTTTGTACCCCTTTACCAGTTGCTCCCTGTTCCCCTCCAATTCTCCAACACTTGGCAACCCCTTTTCTACTCTTTGTTTCTAGGAGTTTCATGGTCTTTTCGATTCCACACATAAGTGAGATCATTCAGTATTTTGTCTTTTTCTGTCTGGCTTATTTCATTTAGCATAATGCCCTCCGGGTGTTCACCCATATTGTTGCAAATGACAGGATTCCCTTAGTTTTCTTAAGACTGACTAATAGTTCATTCTGTGGTGTGTGTGCATACATTACAAAATGGAATATATGTATGTGTATACATACCTGCATGTAAAAAGGACTATCTATTATTCACATATATATCACACTTATTGATGCATTCATTCACTGATGGACACTTCCATTGTTTCCATTCCTTGTCTATTGTGAGTAATGCCGCAGTGAACATGGGAGTGCAGATATCTTTTCGTGATAATGGTTTCATTTCCTCCCTAATCTTTTTGATAATTGAAAACCAGCTCAAAGTGTTACTCTTTCGAAATACAGCCTACCAAAAGAATTTAACAAATAACAGTTACTTTATAAAAATAATATTACTTGTTTCTGCCTTTCTCGACATGCCCTTAACCAAAAATGTCTCAATTATGCGTAATATATGGCATTAATATATGTTCATTTTTAGAAGACATTACCGTTTGACTTTGGAAGCTTGCTTATGGTGATCTCCTTTCTGCCTAGTGTCATCCTAACACATCACATTAAGCTAATTTATTAAGCATTTAACATACAGTAGTTATGAATAGGATTAGGTAGTCTGTTTTATTTAGGCCACCGTGGTATTTATAATTTCTAATGCTTTTCCTTGAATAAGACACTGTCACTATTTCTGAAAATTTGAATGGGTTGTCAAGGGCTATTAGCTATTAGTTATTCCAATAGATTTCAGAACAAGAGGAATTTAGCTTTGTTAATTACAAGGACATATCATAGTACCTTCTTTAAAGGTTTAGGGTCTTGTTAGAGTTGTTTTTGTTCTGTGATACTCTTTTTAAACAGAGGAAAGTGAAGTGTGGGATTTTTCCTCACCGCACGCAACGTGGTATCAGGAAGGTGGCCAACAGCGTGAGCTTGGCCTTTAAGCCCATTTCCTCACTGTAAAACTGTAATAGTAGTTCCAACCCTGAATGGTTGTTATGAGTTTGAAGATGAATTGACATCTGAAAGGACCTGGCTAGCGTCTGGTATAGACTAGTTCAGTAACCATTGATTTTTCTTTCTTTCTAATGTTAAAATTTCATGTTGTGTGTTTAGTGATCTGTGTAGAGATGATTAGAGATAAAAAGTTCAGTAGTGACATATAAGATTGTCCATTTTAATAACTCTCTCTTTTTGATTTGGAGCTCCAAAGCTAATGCTTTGGAAGATTTATCCTCCTATACCTATAATTCTCTCCGTTGCTACCATATCAATGGTGGCAGTGTTGGGGTAGGTTGGTGGCTGTGTGGGAAAGTCACCAATGTTTTTCTTGGATGGTAACTGAAAACATAATCATGAATTTTTATTTTGTTTTGTTTTGTTTTGTTTTTAGTTCTGTAGATATATTCTTACTCCATAATATCCAGTTAAAACCTAAGGATAAGCACATTGCTAGAAAGTAACATTTCTTCCCAAGAAT
This sequence comes from Mustela nigripes, assembly GCF_022355385.1. Lineage (NCBI taxonomy): Eukaryota > Metazoa > Chordata > Mammalia > Carnivora > Mustelidae > Mustela > Mustela nigripes. The sequence goes on along the minus strand of NC_081571.1, from coordinate 38,796,794 downwards.
CTGAGTGACTGATCAGACTGTAGACACTTGGCCTTGTTTGAATCAGAACGAGAGGGCCTTTGGGTGACAAATTAATGCAGGACTTGTAACTAGACAAAACAATAGAGACTACAAGTTTATGCCACTGTGGATCACTGTTTGGCACTGAAGGCGACTGGCTGACAGATGGCTATCCTCTGTGCAGACTCTTAACTAGGCCCCTGAGAAAATTCTTAAAAATACTTCAAGTATTTACAGCTTAAATCAATGCATCTAGATTAAAAATTGAAAATTTAGAAGTCGTACTAATATGTTAAAAATTCTTAACATTTTAATGATAAGATTTTTTAACCGTTTCATAAACTCAGAGTAGTTATAAGATCATTATAAACTTACTGGGTTCTTTGTTTTCTCCTGAAATTCTAGTTGCCCTCATTAGTCCTCTATTTTGATTCCTATTTCAAATACCAGCTGTCCTGGAGTGTCCTATCAGAGATCTTTGATATGTTTTACAGATAATATGTGCATGCTTGATGCCCACTGCCCTGTGTTTCTGCTGCATTTTGTGATTGTTACCACAGTGTAGAAAATTTTAAAGATAAAAAATTAAATCACAATTTTTTTTATCATTACCTTTTATTTTTTAATAGACTCACCTGTCACTGTAGTCATGGTCGCCATGAAGGAATGCCGGCGTATGATGTGCATTGTGAAGCAGTCAAGTATTCCCCAGTTGATAGATAGTTCATCTCATTTAAAACAGAAATCATGGACTGAATATATTTTATAATATTTCTGTCAGACCCACTCATTTTATGTGTTAAGGAACCTAATAGAGGGAGCATAAAATCAAAGAGCAGGTTTCAAATCCAGCTTCTGTCACTTATAGTGTGACCTTTTTTGAGTTATTTAAGCTAGCTTAAGTTCAGTTTCATATTTATAAGATGGAGATAATAGCTATAATATCTACTTCAAACGGCTTTTATGCACACAGGAAGCTATTCAGATGTGAAGGGTTTAGGATGTTGCCTGGTACCAGGCACATCCCCAGGAGAGGAACACTTATATTTTTGTTGTCGACATCAACTTCATTTTCATTTCCTTTGAATTAACATTTCTTATATGCCCGAGCCCAGCATTATTCCTGTGAATGTAAGAAAGACAGAATTGTGACTATTCATTTTAATATAAAAATTTTCATCAAAATATTAATATGTCTGTAACCAAATTCTTATATAACTGGGGGTATCTGTTAAATGACATTTGTGCATTTAGATTTTCATTATAATTGACATTCATATAGCTCATCCACTTAAAAAAAGATTTTTTTTTTTTAAACTTACTCTTACCCTTTTGCAAAGAGTAGTCTTTACCAAGTGCTCGGTGATATCATTATATTCTTGCACACCCTGAAAAATATTTTTGTGTGAGCAGGTGCTGTGTGCTTCTACTTACATACCGTATTTACTTCTCGCAATAAATGCAGCAGGTGAGGATTTCATCGTCATCTTCGAGAAAGAGAATATGAGTCTCAGAGAACTTTTAGGGTTTGTTCAAAATTACACCTGGCCTTGTGTCACTATTAATTTTATTAAATCACCTCTACTTTCCATAAGTGCTACAACTGGGACAAACTGTGGGTATTTCTTCTCTGTTTACTGGGGAACAGACTGTGCCTCACTCTAAAGAACATTCTAACAGTATCATAAAATGATGGGCTGACTTCCCTTACCAGTTGTGAGATAGCATAGACAGCATTGTTGCTTGGCAGGAATGTATGAAGAAATTGAAATTTATATGAATGACTGAGTTTATATGAAAGACCTTCCAAAGCTCCAAATCAGGACTTGCTAAAGATTTGTTTTCTCATACCCTCCTCTAATCAGGTGCCATATCCAAAAGATCTTGCCTTCTCAAGGTTTCTTTAGAAACCTCAAAAACATAATGCTACAGAACAGATGCATTAAACAAATATTTGATTACCTACCATGTGCCGGGAACTTGGCTAAGCAGGTAATTTGTGAGTTCTTGAGGTGAATTTTGAATAACTCTTTGAGGACAGAGACAATGATGTGCCCTCATTAACATCTAGGTAATAGATGGTTCTATAATAAATGGTAACAAATGTCTACTCACCAAAAGCATTTTTCTTATAAAATGAGCTGTATGTTCCTTGCTGGCAAATGGAATTGCATATGCTCCATACCCACAGCCAGCTCCTTGAGCACCACAGTCAGCCTCTTAGAAGACAAAAAAGCTTAGATTTCATAATGAATGAGATAATAAATACCCCTCTTGTTTAAGGTACTTTAGTCACAATCTGTCTCTTGAAGGTAGAGCATCCTCACTGATGGAGACAGGAGGAGTGGATGGGGGCACTCCGAAGGTAAGATTGAGGATGTAGCATCTTGTTAGAGGAAGAGGGAGAAGGAAAAAAGTAAACATATAAACAGAGATTTGAGATCTTGAAATTTAAATAAAAATTGTTTTTAGATTTCATTGAAGGCGCGATGGCATTATCAAAATCTTGGATTCTTTTTAACCTTCCTCTTGCTCCCCATGGCTCTTGTCCTTGGGCTCATAGACTCATGCTTGCAAGATAATTGGCCTCATCCACAGTCAGCCAATTCAATTCTCTTGAATTTGTGTTTTTAGGAAGGTAAATCTTTCTCAGAAGTCCCTTAACAGACTTTGTGAGTCTTAGTGGCCAGAACTAGGATAATTCTTCAATCCAAAACGCCTCTTACCTGGAGTATTCTAACAACCCCGCCAACTACTCCTCCTCCCTTGAGTCTTAACGCACTTGAATCCAACGAGTGCCACCATAGTTTTCTACCCAAGACACAGATCGAATCACATCATTCCATTGTTTAAAAATTGTTGGGCGCTTCCCTTCGGATACTGTTCCCCCCAACCCCTTCCCCATCCCAGATCACCCTACAAAGTGCATGCATTAAGTCCTCAATGGAAGTGGATTGTATTCTAGTTCTATTAATTGTGAACTATTCATAAACACATTTTAGATCAGATATTGAGGTTCTTTTTTTATTTAAAAAAATAGATCTTCAAGTCACTACAGATGGTGTATTATAGAAAGAAATAGGATTTATTATGCACTTCTTGTGGGTCATGTACTATACTTGGAGTCCAGGATTAAACCAAACACAGTGTTGACTTCAAGAAGCCTGCAGTCTAGAAAGGAAGACTTATTAGAATGAACAAGTAATTTCAAGGGTAATAAGTGGGAAGAAAGAAGAGGGTGACAAAAGACCCAATACCAGGAAGACTTTGAGCTTTCCCAAAGAGATGATGTGTTCAATAAGAACTGAATGTGTCTGCGTGCAGAAGGGGGGTGTGTGGCATAGGGTCTGGGAGAGCGAGGGGTAGGTTGGCTGGAGGACACTAAGGAGGACACTGCGATGATCTGCATAAGACTTCATGGTGGCTTGGACTACAATTTTCTTTTTAAGATTTATTTATTTATTATTAAGGGTGGGAGGGACGGGGGGCGGAAGAGAAAGAATCTCATACAGACTCCCGACTGAGTGCTTAGTCCCACTTGGGCTTGATCCCACAACCCCGGGATCATGACCTGAGCCAAAATTAAGAGTCCAATGCTTAGCGTCTGACTGAGCCACCGATGTGCCCCTTGGACTAGAATTGAAGCAGTGAGGGTAGACAGAAAATACTGAACATGGTAAAGGGTTGTATGTGCAGAATAAAATGGGACTAATGAGTTACTGACTTGAGCAGATCGATAAGACTATTGTTTCCTAAGGAAAGGATCAAGGCTTGGTTAGAGAAAGAGGATCCCAAAAACATTTGGAAAAAGTATGTCGGCAGCCACCCAGTCAGCCACTTGGAGAACTAAAGTGCTGTTCAGGATATTGCCATTGCCACAAGGGTGCTGTGCTGTCCTGATGATACACCTTCTTCATGTCTCTGCCTCTGTTTCTTGTCATTGCCATTAGATGTAATGTCTATACCTTTCTGGCATATGTTGACCCTGGTTTTCTTGACTTTATGGCTCTAACTCACTGCCTTCTCTCCGTTTCTTGATTTTAATGTCCCTATGCTTTTTGAGCCCCTCTACGTGTTTAATTGTCCCATAAAGCAAGTTGACAGATTGAGTTAGAGAATACGAAGTACAGAATGTCCTGTAGGGCAGCATCTCCTACCCGCTGCCCAGAGAGCCATCACTACTGCTGCAGAATGGAAAGCATGACACCTTTTTTTCTTTTGTCCATTCGTGCTATAAATTGTTTTTAGCATTAACTCTAAGTAATACTAGGTCATGGGAAGAACACATGCCTTGTAGTTAACTTCTGGCTTTTCTGTTCATCAGATATATGAACATGAGCCAAGAATTATTAAGTTCTCTGTGCCTTGATTTTCTCATCCGTAAAAGAGATACAACATATCTTGGCTTGTTCTAAGGATTAGGGGGAGTAGTACAAGTTAACGGGTCTAGTGTATTCTTATCTGGCATTAGGGGTGGTGGTAGCAGGAGTGATAACCAACGAGGGAATCACTGAGGCAAGGGGAATAGTGTGGAAGGCATGGAGGTAATGGGAGCTTGTGATCATGACTCTTGTGGGGGTGGTGACAGTGGATTATACACAGAAAAAACTGCCCTTGGCTCAGAAGGGCTATGGGTAAGAAAGGCACTCAAAGCTTCAAGGACTGTCCAGTACAAAGGAGTTTTTAAATTTAGTTGGGCTCTATTGTTAGGAAACAAATCACTATGCTCACTTAAACTTGGACCTTGGAGAGTGTATTTTATGAGTTCAACGCTGAATTACTTTCACAGTTCAAGAACACTGACAAAGTGACTTAAAAGTGTACAACAATTATCTAACTATTTCAGAAAGTCAATTTAGAGGTGGAAAGTCTGTATTAAAATGGAAAGAACAATGCTCACTTGCATGTACTTTAAAGAGCAAGTTAAAGCCTCGCTTCTTGGCCAAAGTGCATTATAGTCATTCAATTATGTCCTTTGAGCTTTTCTGTCTTTTTGACAGAACAAACTGATTTCAAAGTATAGCTTTGTTCTCTGTAATAAACTGTTTTGTATAAAAACTTGCAGGCAGAATTCAGATCACAGTGTGAATATTCTCTTTGTTTTAATTATTTCCAATACTTGTTCATTTGAACAGCTTTAGTGAAAAAAAACTTCTCAGAAATAAACAACATGCAGTAAACATGTTTAAGAAAATAAATATAGGGATGTTAATCCTAACACTTGTTAAGCCTTTAGTTTATAGACCGGTCACTATGCTGAGATATTTACATATATTATCTTAGTAATCATAACAGTCATGAGATGGAAAGCAGTATTATCTTCATTTTAAAGATAAAGAAACTAAAACTTAGACTTCCCCAAGCTCACGTGCCTTGGGAGAGACGGAGCCCGCATCTGCACTAAATGTTTTTAACTACACTGTTGATTGAGCAAGTTCTTTATTATTCCCTCTTCCTTGATTGGCGATAATTGGATTAATAAAGACTGAGTTCAAATTCAATGGAAGTTGGATCCTATACTTTGAGAGCTGAATCTCTGATTTATTAATATGCCCCTAATCTCCTCCCATATTTTTAATTGCATGCCTTTTTCAAATTACGGCTTGGGTTATCATTTGTTGTAGATTAAAGGCAGAGAATACATTTAAAATAATAATAATGAAGCTTGGGTTTTTTCCTTGAAGTCTATAATAGTAGTCTGTAATAGTAAGATGTTTGCATGGAATTTTTTTTAAAGCACAACTTTTCTACCTTAGATGTCCTCATTCTCTTATTCAGAAAGACCAACTTAATAAAAGTAAATCATGTTAAATTAATAATTCTATAAAATTACAGGCTCATTTGGAATTAAAAGTTACTCATTAAGAATATGAAAGAGTACAAGGATTGTGCCCATTTAAAAATTTTAATTTTAAATATAATTTTAGTTTTAAAAATTAGGTACTATTTAATTTCAAATGGCTATAGATCTTCCGCATTTTTTCATAGATTCTATTGCGTTTCTATGTGTCTGAATGTGGTTATCTCTAGGTTATGGAAAAACCGATGATTTTTAAGTTTCATTATTCATTTTATCTCTCATACCAAGCAATTAAGAAAAATCTTTGACAGTAATTTTTTTTTTAATAAATTCCCTTTTAACTTAGTTTTGATGGTCCACAACAAATAGAGTTGTATTTTGGGTTTTTTTTGTTTTGTTTTGTTTTGTTTTTTAAAGGTTTTACTTTATTTATTTATTTGTCAGAGAGAGAGAGAGAGAGAGAGAGAGATCACAAGTAGGCAGAGAGGCAGGCTGAGGCAGAGAGGGAAGCAGGCTCCCTGCTGAGCAGAGAGCCCGATGTGGGGCTCCATCCCAGGACCCCGAGACCATGACCTGAGCCGAAGGCAGAGGTTTAACCCACTGAGCCACTCAGGCACCACTGTTATTATTATTTTTTTTTAATCCAGAAGGAAAAGTAGCTTTTTATTTTGGTTTTTTAAAGGGGTAAGACAATTATAAAAACAACATATCTTACTTAAAATATTCAGAAAATGTGTTGCAGAAACAGGTCAGAGCTATGGAGATAAAAATCTGGGAATTCTCAGTAGACAAATGGGTACAGTAGATTACTTTAGAAGTAAGTGTGGATAGAAAGGAGATAATTTCCAGGGACTGAGCCCTGCAACTCCCGAACATTTAGGGCTCGGGATGGTGAGGAGGACACATGAGAACACTGAGAAGGAGAAGCAAGCAAGGCTGATATCCTGGAAGCTAAAGGGAAGGACATATCAGAGGGAGAGAGGGAAAGCTGTGCCCAATACTGCTGAGCCATCAAGGGAGCTGAGAACTGAGAAACCACCATTGGATTTATGAACCAGGAGGCACGTGACTGAGGAGGCTGGTTTGGGTGCAGTGGGTAGGACACAGACTAACTAAAATGTGTTCAAGGGGGCACAAGAGAAAATAGAAACTGAGGTTCTAGGTAATTTTTGGAAGGCAGTTTGCTATAACCTGAGAGAGAGAAACAGGTCAGTAGGAGGAATTAGGGTCTAGGTGAAGAAATAGTATGTTGGTTTGCTAAAGAGAGCAGTGACATGAGGAGAAATTGATGACATTAGAAAAAGAAGAGTGGATTGCTGGGACTTTGTCCTCATGAGAGACCGAGGTCTGGATGCAAGTGGAGAGGCTGACCCTGTAAGTCTGCGCAGTCCGTGAGTAGGAATGGGAGGGAAGGTAGGGTATGTGGGCCACAGTGAGGCAGGTGGAAAAATGTCACCGGTGAAGAGGTCTTCCTGGTAGAGTAACTAATTTTCATTTCTTCTCCTGTAGGTGAAGAATTTTCTAAAAATGCTTTGCCAAATGGTAGTTTATTTAAACCATCTTCACGGACATATTAAACCTTGCTATGAGATGTATCATCCGCTCTTCTGGGTTAGAAACTTGGGGGAATTTAAACTTTCCAGAAATACCAGATTTTCTACTTCAGTCCCTTTGATTCCAATTGCCTTTAATATGTTCACCCAATTTTAACTTTGTAAAACCTTATTCGGCAGTTTTCTTCCTGATACGTTGTAACTGTGAGAAAGTCCATTTTATTTCTTGGAGCTTTCACATTTAACTTGAGAAAGCCCTGTTTTCCAGATATTTAACCAGTTTCTAAATTACTTAACCAGGTGCCAGCGTAGTGCATTTAATGTACCAAGTAATGATTACTGATTGCTGGTCAATCCATATTCTAATTGCTATTCTCCTCAAGGTATTGTTCTCTTGGGGGAAATTGTCAGCTGTTCAATGTTTTGAGACCAGAAACATTTAAAAATGCATTAAAACTTAAACTTGGAGCTTGCTAGAAACACATTTAGCTGGCTTTACTACTAGGTTCTAATCACTTCTTTCATGTAATGAATATGACTTCATTTTGTGTTAAAGTCTGTTTTCTCAGGCAGATGGATATAACCATTTTCTGAAATTATTGCCACAATAACTGCTAATAATATAATCATAATTACTTCCTTGGATTTATATGTATGTGTCAATTCTGCTCAATCAAAATATTCCCATGGAAAATATGTTGGTAATATAAAATATTAACATATTTTTGTTGGCCGTTTCAGTGTGGGGAAATCAATTTAACTCTGTTGTCCAAAAATGCTAATATAACGAATCTAAATTATCAATAATAATCTGAGAATGACTAACAGGAGAGAAAAAAGAAAAGGAAAAAAGGTAACCTCTCCTGGCTACTTTATTTCCTGTTATTTGTAGCAGATCTCTCATAGTTGAGGCTTATTTTGTTCAGGAATCTAGATAACAAAAGAAGTAGTCTCTTAAAGTGATGTCTTAGTGCTTATGGACTTTTTTAATAGTTGCTGAATAAAAATGTCACAGCATTTTGGAAGGTATATGAAGAAAATATAATGAACTAACTTAATCACCATTATTCGCAACAAACATTCAGTTCCGTAGATTATATTTTATTCAGGTTCTTAATGTTTCTCTTTTCTTTCTTCTCCCCTATTTGACCTGGTAACTTCTTACCTGAAAATGGGAAAAGTTGACTCTCTTTCTTTACTGCTGTCTCTTGTTAGACACATAATATTAAGTTTGCAGGTGATTCAGAATCAGAAGATGTAAAAAAATACATATATGCATGTGTCTTAAGTGGGTAACAACAACATATGAGGAAAACTGAAGCATTATGGGCACAGCTCAGTATGAGGAAACACAAAATAGAATTGTTAAAGACCTCCTTACTAAGATTAGCACAGTAAAGTGTTGCCGCCTCAGCTGTGAAATACAGGCTTTGTGAAATCTAGAAACTTCTTGTACCGTCAAGAAATTCCTTTTACCATTCTTAATATACTTCTGTATTGTTAATATATGAGTTGTTCCTCCATGTATTATTTCTCACTTTTCACTAGCATTGCATCTTTTAAACTGTGTGTTTAACCATAGACTACGATAATGAAACAAAATACTAAAATACTTATTTCAACAATATTTTGACTGTCACAAACATTCCAGTTTCTTGAAATTACCTTCAGAGTCAGTTTATAAGCCACACAAGAAAAGGCCTTCATAGTCTTCCCTCATTGATTAGAAATGATTTTATGAGTTTTGTTGTTGTTGTTGTTGTTGTTATTGTTTTAATCAAACTTTCAAAGGGCTTCTAATTTTTTTTCTAAGGTTAAATCTACCCTCAAGGGGAAAATTTTCTGCTACCATTGAAAACAAAGATGCTGTGGGCCCTGAGGGCAATTACAGAAAAATTGGCAGATTGTTCTGAACAGAGAGAGGAGCATCAAGGGAGTAAGAGTGTGACTTCCCCCAGAAACTTTTGAAGGGGTTTCTTGTTAATCAGGGTGCTCATATATTTAAAACTCCATCGTTGCTCTCTTGCCATGAGCCAAGAAAGTACATTTTGGGTTTGGGGATTTTTTTTTTTTTAATCTCTTTTTTGCTCATCTGTTTCTTGGGGGAGGGAATATGCTCTATTCACTTCTGAATGCCCAACCTTTAATATACTGTTTGGCACATAGCAAGAGCCCAGGAAACGATGGCAGAATAAATATCTATTTCTTGGGAAGACAAATCAGTTCATCTTTACTTAAGAATCATGTTTATTTATGTTTTTCTTGATTTTAACAATGCAGTGGTCATAAATTCATTCTTCCAATCTTTTCACATTTTTGGAAAACTGAGGATACAGATGTGAAAAAGAGACATAAACCCCCAGCCCTTCCGGAGAATAAATTCTAAAGAAAGAGCATGATAAACTAAATAAATAAAATAATACTGTGTTAGATGATGAAGTAGGCTATGGAAAAATAAACAAGGAAACACCTGCTTCGGGATGGTGGTGGAGCTGGTAGCCAGTCATTAGCTCACTTGGATAATAGAAGCACTGAGGACCAGAGCAACTACCTTTGCAGAGAGGAGTCTACATATCTCTTATAGCTACAGTCGAGGCATGTATAGCTACCCCTGTGAGGTGATGTCTGTAGCTGCTAAGGCTAGAAGACTGGGAGTGGTGCCTTGACCCCGGAAGTGGGGTATCAACTTCAGAGCAGTGAAACTAGCCAAGTTTTGGCAGTTGTATGCAGCTGAACTGGCAGAAAGAAAGACTGGAAGGGCCTCAGCAAAGAGTCGGTTCTCCCTCATGATGTTTACTATATTCTGAAGTCCAGGACAGTGAGGAGTTGCACAAGATTAAAAGTAAACAGAAAATGTTTTGTTGACGTTTCCTGAGATTCCTGCCAGTAAATCGCATAAAGCTCTAGAAGACTCTATCCTAGGAGCTAGGAACTGGGGCAAGTCAGAATGGACTCTTACTTAATCTGCTACTTCATCTAGAGTCAGCTCAGTCCCTGACTGGATTAAGGTAATCATTCCCTTCCTCCTAAAAGAGGAAAAAAAAAAAAACAAATCATTGTTTTGATCTTTGTTTTTTAATATGTAGATTATATCCAGACTTCTAATAAGGCATTCCTAGGGATGTCAAAGATAGGACATATGAACATATACACACACCCACACACACACACAGATTAGTAATACGCAGAGAATTCTGACATTAGAGTTATTACACAAGGGCTTTAATTGAGATTAAAATATTTAAGAAAATAAAATAGATTAGAAGATGGAGTGTTTTACTGAAGAATTAGAATCTCAAAATTAAGAATAAAATGGAAATTCGAGAATTGAAAGATACAAGATCTGAAATTAAGTAGATGGGTAAAATGATGAATACATGTCAATTTAGACAAACAGAAAACAAAATTGGTGAGCCAGAGACAGCTGGAAAATATCCAATCAGAAGCATAGAAAGGAAAAATAGGAAACACAGAAAATAGTGTAATAGATATGAGACACAAAAAGGCTTAACAGCACTATCCAATAGACATGTCATGGCAGGACACATATGTAATTGAAACAGTTGAAATTAATTTTAATTTACTTAACCTTATGTATTTAAGTATCATTTCAACATATAATAAGCATATAAGTATTAATCAGTTACTTTGTTTTTACTCATGCCAAGTCTTTGAAATTGATACATATTTTATACTTCACCACATCTCGTTTTAGACTCTCCATTTCAAGTGCCCCATAGTCATATGTAGCTATGGCTACCATATTAGACAGCTCAGATTTACATCCTTATAATTAGAATCCCAGAAGGAAGAGAGGGAAAAATCAGAAGCAATATTTTTTTAACAGTGGGTAGGAAAGGGGGTAGAGAATTAAATATTGACATTGGGGAGGACACAAGGAGTACATAGTTTTATTTTTTTTTTTAAGATTTTATTTATTTATTTATTTGACAGAGAGAGATCACAAGTAGACGGAGAGGCAGGCAGTGAGAGAGAGAGAGGGAAGCAGGCCCCCTGCCGAGCAGAGAGCCCGATGTGGGACTCGATCCCAGGACCCTGAGATCATGACCTGAGCCGAAGGCAGTGGCTTAACCCACTGAGCCACCCAGGCGCCCCAGGAGTACATAGTTTTAAATAAAGACATTGTGGGGAGGTTTCTGGGTGTCTCAGTCATTTAAGCATCTGCTTACTACTCAGGTTATAATCCCGGGGTCCTGGGTTCAAGCCCCGCTTGGGCTCCCTACTCAACTAGGATTCTGCTCGTCCCCCAACTCATGTTCTACTCTCTTTCTCTCTCTCTCAGTATAAGTAAATAAACTTTAAATAAATAAATAAAGACATGGGAGGGCGTCCTCGCAGGGCAATATTTGAGGATCGAAATGAAGGAGATGGGGAAGTAAGTGAGCCCTGCAAATGGATGAGGTTAGAAGACTGAAGGCAAGGGCCTGAGGCAGGAGTATGATGGGATTTTTTAAAAAACATCAAGGAGCCTGGTGTATGATGGAGGGATTAACTGGGAGACAAGGACATTATATCAGAGAAGCACAGCGAGCCAGATCATATAAAGCCTCAATAGACTTCTTAATATTTATTTAGAAGTAAGGAATACATATATTTTGTTTACTCACTTTATAATAAGGGGGGGTACTCAAGTTTTAAAAATTAGCTTTGGGTTTTCTGCTGTTGTTAATTAAAAAAAAGAAAGAAAATGTCCTGAGAGAGACTAGTACAGTCCTATAATGCCTTTATAAGTATACCACTAAATATGTAGTGGGAAGAGTAAGGGAAGATGTGGGGGGTTTTTTTGAGGTTGGTTTTCAGAAATCCATTTCTTTTTCCCCTAGTCCCTAGAATATGATCAAACTCTGTTAGCATATTTTTTTTAAATAACACCTTTTCCACACTGTGAATATATCTAGCAAGAAAATCAATACAGTTATTCATTTCCAGATTTGTTACATGTGGGTTTTTTTTTTTTTTAAGATTGAAAATAACCACATTCCATTAGTGAGTTAAGCATGGATTTTTTTTTTTAATTGTAAGTGGCTCAATCTAAAGTATATTATATGTTAGGATCAAGAAGAGATCTAGTTAAAAAGGTAAGACACTTCCTTATCTGACAAATGAAGGTTGTAAAACTGAGGATACCTAGCTCTTGTAGATGGTCTTCTTGCTCAGAATTATGTAAAAATGTAATTCCTATAGCCAATCTGGGAAAATAAATATGAATCTTCATTTTCTGAGGTTGGATGAGACAATTATGGTAAAGGATCTGTCTTAGAAAAAGAAAAGTGATAAGAAAAGGTAGACGAGTATGAGGACTCAGTTTCTTCAAGGATTGATATTAGCTTGCTTTACACTTCTACACGTAATCTAGAGAAAAGTAGGACTCAGTGAAATATCAGAGGTTTTAGAGAACACAGAACTTTCTAGTACAAAGTCAATAAGTTGGTAAGGGTCCTTGGGAAAAACCATGCAGCTCTGTGTAGGTGGCCATTTGAGTGTTGAAATGGGCAAATGCAACATTCTATAGCTGGTCATTCAAAATCCAGTATACATATATTCCTGTGTATGACTTTGAAGCAGTGGCTTTTTTCCTTTTTGAAAGGTACCTGGCCAGTTCCTTTGACAATTCAATTAAAATTATGAACCATTTCCCTAGGGAAAAATCTCAAAATCCCCACAATAAATCAGGTTTAAAGGTAGTGGTCTTAAATTCACTAAAAAGTAACAAAATGATTTTCCTCAATCCATTCACTCAGTAAGTGAACAAATATTTGTTGAACTTCAGTTATAAAGTTGGTCCTATATTAAGTACTGGAAATACACAGAGACCAAGACAAATTTGGCAGCAGACCTCACATAGGTTACAATTTGGGGAAAGAGATAGATTAAGAATGCATTTATGTCATAATGTGATAACTGCTGCCACACCCTTGCCAAAAATGTTTTGGACACTTCTGGAAAGGCACCTAATTCAGACTGAAGGGTGGACAAAGGGATTTCAGAGATAGTTGTGAGGGGCATCTAACTGATATCCAGTGGTTACTTTCAGTCAAATTTTTAAAAATTCTATATTTCAAAGATTTAGTAATTGTAGCTCTAGCATACATCAAGATGGATAAGTGGAATGAATAAAAACTAAAATGAATAAAAGGATAAAAACAATTTTTAAATGCACGATTTTTTTGAATTTAAAGATAGAGGCTGAGCAAGAGCACAATAAAATAGACATGTATATGCAAACACATATGAAATAAGTAAATTAACTTATTTACTTAAACAGGCCTGGAGAAAACTGACATTGTGTTAACAGACACTTATTTACCAAATCCCTGAATACTAGAATAAAAGATAGCATCCTTGAAGCTTGATCTGAGTAACTTCCTTTACAAAGTAAATATTTTTTAACTCATTATCCTAAAGATTGTACTAGAAGGGATTATTAATGGAATTGAAGATTTTTTATAAATTACAGAAAGCCAGGAATACTAAAATACTGTATTTTACATTTAAGGTTGATTTCACAAGGATGACCAAACAATCTTTATTAGTCAGTGTAAGAAAGACTTCCTGTCATAGCAGACAAGCCCTGGAACTTCGCTAACACAGGACAGTAAAGGTTACTTTCTCTCCTCCACGAGATGCAGTGTGGGCCGGGCAGCCTACCTCTATCACATAAGCAAATCCTCAGAAAGACCACAGTTTCTTCTGAAGGGAAAGAAAGGTGGAGAAGGCACTGGTTCGTAATAGCCTGATCCCAGATGTGACACATGTCACTTCAACCCCTTCAAAGAGATCTGAGGTAGTCACACAGCCCAACGTCATTATAGAGTAGTCCCGGAAATGTAGGAAGGCCCGTGGAATATTTGGAATATTTGGTGAGCCCTTCGTCATTACATTCTTTGAGGACACTTGTCAGTAAAAATATTACTGAGGCCTGACAAAGCAATGAATGTGTATGTGCCTGTGTTACGCACCCCTCATGTACATACACGTCCTTCTTTTCCAGAGTTCTCTAAAACAGGAAATTTTCTCTACACCAGAGAAGTATTTGACTACTGTTACAAAGCTCTGTGGCCAAGTGATCACAGGATGAGAGGGAAAGGGGCACTTCACTGTTACACTGCAGAGAGATACGCTGTTAGCAGAATTGCTATTTCCTCCCCCTTTATCCTTCCTCAGGATGGAAGTAATGGGTTAAGTAGGAAACCGTGGCACCACTGAACAAAATAGGGACTATGAGGAAGAAGAGCTACCCCCCCGCCCCGCAACCTGGAGAAAATAAGTCTGTATTTAGACATCAGGAACTGGAAGAGGGAGAGGGAGGTGGAGGAGGCAACATTCTGTACCCAGATAGAAACGGAGACCTGTAACTCAAAAAAGTATTTAGCATAGAGGGGTAAAGTTTGGAGCTAAAAGCCACAGGTTGAGGCCTCGGAGCCCCATGCACCCTCCAGTGGAAAGACTCACATTTAGGGTTGATAGTGGGAGAAGGTGGAGGAGTAAGAGGATCACAGGGGCAAAGAGAAGTGGATGAGCAGATTGACCTCCGGGCCAGCAAAGGATCTGCTAAGAGGTCTGGAAGGAGACAGAAGGAAACGAATAACTCTTTCCACCCAGTTGAGAGATTAGAAAATACAAATGAGGCATCATTCTGGATCCACACCAAGGGCCCATGCAGGGTCACGAATAGCCAGTCCTTCCCCAGTGGACTCTGCTTCCAAACACTGAACTATACACAGTCCACGAGCTGTGAGGAAGTCCTGGAGAAAGTCCAGCTACCAAGTAAGACAGAGTGAATGACAAAAAGCATTTTTTCTAATAAAAACCTGGAATTAAGAACCATCTCTGCCTAAAAGTGTTTCTGGAGAGACTGGGATGCGGGGGAGTAGATTATGAAGTCAGTATTCAAATGATGGTGGTAGAATTACCATCTCAGGATCTGGGCGGCTCTCAAAGAGAACAAATCTAGTCACACCATCTCTCATGCAGATTATTGGTGTTGTCTCTTCCCTGGCCTCCCGCCTTCTCTCCTGTCCTCCGGTCTGTTCTGAGCACAGCACCCAGGGTGGGCTTGCCGAAGTGTAGATCAAACTAGGTAACTCTTCTCAGAACCCTCCGTGGGGTAAGAGATGTACAAGGCCAAAGCATCTGTCCCCCTCACGTCTACAGCCTCACTTCAGCTGCTGCTGCCCTGGCTTCGTTCTTTGCAGCTGTCTGGCCACTTGCTGTCCCCAGAACACATTCAGTCTGTGTGCGCAGTTCCTGCTGCCTGGAACATTTTTCCTTTTAAGATATGTGCACGCTCACGCTGTGGGTCCCTGCAGATCTCCGCTCCATTTACTTTATCCGAGAGCTTTCTTCTGACCATCCTTCGTAAGATAGCGAGCCCGATCCTTGGCATGTCTGCCCTGCCTGGGTCTCTCTGCATGCTGACCACCCTCAGACATGTGTTTGTATGTGTCTGTCTCTGGGACCCTCCTCCTGCCTTACCCCCAGAACACAGGCTCGGGAAGGGTGGGCGTCTTCTCAGTTTCCCTCTGTTCTTCCTAAAACAGACCTTGACCTGTGATAGGAGCTCGAGATGCTTTGCAGTCACCTGTATTTCTTTTTTGTTATTAGAAAAATATATACCTATACCTATATTTCACCTTTTAAGTAACTTTAAGTAATTTCTACCCCCCAATGTGGGGTTTGAGCTCACAACCCTGAGATCAAGAGTCTCACACTCTACCCCTGAGCCAGCCAGGAACCTCTGTTTCACTTTTAGTAAGACTCTTTCAACACTCCCCCAAAAGAGAACATAATGTTAGTTTATATTTGTATAAATTTAACATTAGGCATCATTATTTTGTTTCATTTTCCCTCAGCGAACACACTTGCAAGCAGCTGCTGGAGACCACCGCACTCGGCCATCCCCATTCTCCGAGGCCAATTAATCCTTGCCATGTACTGTTTGTGTTGTTCTTAGGAAATAAATTACTTCAAGCTGACTTAAGGAAATAAGAATAGTGCTGACTTTCTGTTTCTTTTAGGAAAGTAGGAATACGGCGCATTGCACTATTCCTTTTGTCAAGATCTACAACAACAACACTTTTTCATGCAGGAATATAATGACCCTTGTTTTTTGACCATTTGCACCACAATGTTTGTGGGGCAGAGATTTTTAAAAAGATAGATAAGAGAGATATTTACTGGTGCTCTGTTCTCTTTCATTTTGTCAAATATTATGTTCTTACTCAAGTTCTGTCATCAACTGCTATGTCCTCACATTCGGACTCGCTGATGGAGCTGTGGTCGTAGGCTTCCCATCACTTTTACTTTCTCCTCCTTTTATTGGTTGTATTGAGGCTATAGAGGAATCTCATGTTTCTTCATTAGAAAGATATTTTAAGTTATTCTGAGTCTTTGAGAAGACCGTTTACCACAGGGAATCAGAGATAGCAGACTGCAAAAGACTTTAAAACCCCACATTAAGCTCAGAGTGAAACTGTCATCAAACAACCAATTATTTAATTTTCTTAACGATGCTCTTTATAAATGTCAATGCAATAACCTGTCATAGGGAGAGAAATTATAGAAGAGTGAAATGTACTGATAAATGTAAAAAGCAAGAAAATAGATCTTTGAAAAGATGCTGCCCCCTATTTCAAAAGCCATAAAAGAGGCATTCTTTGGCTTATGCACATTTGGATGTATGTATTTTATTGGACTTCCCTGAGAGTTTAATTCTTGTCAATACATAATAGAGTTCTCCTTTCTTTGACTATTGTAATTTAAGATACTCATTTTGTTTTGTTTTGTTTTGTTTTGTTTTGTTTTGTTTTGTTTTTTTTAAAGGCCAGGAGCATTATGTACTTCTAAACCAAATTTTATGTAGAAGCAACCATTGTTTACAAGCACAATTAACATCCCAGAATGAAAGCGTAATTATCCACTATTTCTAACCCCTTTCATGGAAATATAAAACCATTAGCACAATAAACAAGTAGCTGTTCATCAGTTGGATGATTCAAAGTTGTTTCTAAACATCATGAACACTTGCTGTTCTTTGTTTTTGTCGATAGGTAGTCTTTATTCACAGCTTGTGTAGACCTGAAAACCCAGCTTTCCATCCTCAGATTCAAGGTTGTTCCAATTATCAAAGGGGAGTCACATTCACTAAAGGGAGAAATGATTCTTAGATCTGTCACATGTTTACAACCCTACATCTGTCACAGCCAGAGGAGTACAGTCTCCTGATAACTATGATGACTAGTGGGCCTCTCTCTCTCTCTCTCTCTCTCACACACACACACACACACTCACACACACAGGTGAAATATTAGAGATATTGCTACACAAGCCTCAATTCCTTCTTTGGAAAACCTTTCTGCCCTCTTTCCGACCTTACGGGCAGCATGTGGAGCACTTTGGGGTGGCATTCCTATTTCATTTTTATGTGTCTGAAGTTTTTCAACCGTCATTAGGTCATCCACTCGTCGATGTACCACAGGCCAGTCAAGTTTTTAGTCAAGTTCAATGATTCAGTGGTTTGGAATGAAATCATCCTCATCTCCTGGGAATGTGCGATTCCTTAATTCATTTGAAATATAATTAAAAGTTCATTTGGCAAGTAACTAGACTAGAATCGCAAGTTTACTTTTGACTTTCTTTCAGGAAGTAAAGGCAAATACATCTCAATACAATGAGAGTCTGGTTTCTGGTTTCTTTATTAATGGTTTGCACAAGATCAGGAGCCTCATCATATACAAACAGAGAAAATATAAAGTACTGTAGAGAATTCAATTTAGCGCTACGGGGATTACTGCAACCTAGCAGCTCTTTATCTGTACTAGTATATAAAAGCACTCCTAACAGTGCATCAATTTTCACAACCATTTAGTAGATTAGAAAGCAATTGTAAACAGCGTAAAACCCACATTAACTCCTGTCAACATCCTGCCTTTTGCTCAGTTATGGATTTGTTTGAAATAACAGATCTGAAGTGATGACATCGACATCACAGATTGTACTATAAATATGAATGAACCTGCCGTAATGAGATGCGTAGCACTGTATAGCAGGAGTCTGTCCTCCCTGTCATGGGAACAGGTTTGTGACATAAGGGAATATGGCATTGTCTCTAAGAAATAACCCCACGTGTTCTTAGATGGTAATCGTGTCAACTGACATGTTTTCAGATTGCCCTAAATTTCATATTCTAATATTGTACCATTAATAACCATCTGCCGTTTAATGTTCAAAAGTCAGTCCAGATGATGTGAAATCCGTTGGGCTATTCCTAAAAAGTGATTATTAATTTAACTGAAATTTTTGGTTTGGGGTAGATTATCTTGATTGATCTCTGCCTAAAAGCATAAGATCAAATAACCATCTCATCTGAATAAAATACAGGGAATGGGACTGGGTGCTGTTAAAATGGAAATTCCTTTGCATGACAGACGAGAACTGCATCCTTACCTCTCAGGCCTCTTCAGTAAGGATTTAGTAAGCTGTTGTTTTCTTCTATGTGAAAGACGAGGGTGTATATCCTTCTGAATTTTGTTTTGCTTTTAAATGTAACCACATAGAGAGCTCTTGGTGGTGGAGCAAACCATGTTTTTAGGAGACATCTTTTGATACTGTTAGATTAGAAGAAAGGGTACCAGTGCATATCTTTTTAATTGCTTGATTCAGCCTGAATTGTCATTCTTTTTTAGATAAGGGTCATTTTATTCTTCTGCTTAATGTCTTTTTTTGTCGGAATACTCATATTCTGGCAAAGTTTCTTACTCACTTTTTAAGTACATCTGTTAGTCTTCAGGAAGAGTAAGTCACATTTTAGTATCAAAATTGCAAATCCAGTGGGATTGTGAATGTTCACTTATTAGGATTTACCCAGTTGTCCACCTCTCTTCTTTGTTAGGAACTTTGCAGATACAGTTTTCTGAGGCTTAGAAGGGGGAGCAGTAGTCACCTGATGGCACTAATATTTGTTTAGTGACTTTCTTGCTAAGTACTGTACTTTGTGCTTTTATAACATTTTATCATCCCACTTAACACATTCTCCTTTTAACTGGTGAATATTTGAAGGGGGGGAATCATCTGGATGTATTGCAGTAGTGGTTCTTCCCAAATACACAGTTTACTTGGAAAAGTAAATTCCAGGAGACAGAATAGAAGATTAGTGTTTTTCTCTTGGCTTTTCTGGTTCTGGTTCTGACTGTAGCCATCCCTCACTGTCTGGTATGGGGGAAGCGGAGGATGGTACCATGGTGCGCCTCTGAGGGAGAGACAGGTATGCTTGCCTTCAAGTAAAGAACAGCTGTGCCCACGAATATTTGCTCTCACCCTTTTTCCTCTAAAGAGAGCGTTTATGGGACTGGCCACAGTATCCATATGGGAATCCTGTTTTTCCCGTTGAAACCACAAGCATGATGAAACCTAACCAGTAACCTACAAAATATATTCACTAGAAGCTGTGGCAGTGGTTCCAAGTTAGAAAGATGATTAGTATATTCATTTTTATCAACTGTAACACTTTATGATGCTTATGGAAATATTCTTAGTAAATTATTCAATCAAATAAATTTTACATGAGGGTTTTACTAACAAGTCTAAAAAATTATTTTCAACTAAATTCAGTCAGACAGATGGATTTTGTTCTCCAGGTGGTTGCGTATTTTTTGCTTGATAACCTATTTGGCAGCACTCTTTTGAACCTGTGAATATTTATATTTCAGGGCCCTCTCAATAATTAAGAAATCCACATTCGGTACCAGATGTTTCAAATGACTAAACAACTTTGTTTCATTCTAGAACTGTAACATTTTTTTATTCTGTTTTCGTTTTTAGTAACACTTTCCCAAGATCAGAAACAAAGCAAGTATTTCCTAAAGTCTTAGGTTCACTAAGAAACGATGTTAAGGTTAATTTACGTTATTAAAGCAGAAATGTAGGCATCCCAAAAGCATTATTTATTTTAACAACTAAGTATTTTTAGAAGCTTTAAAATTAGCCGTTTTATAATGTTTTCAGTTACTTTTATCCTTAGGTTGTTAGAGTACCCAACTTAGACACAAATTTAACTTAGAAAACTGAAAACATGCTTTCTTGCAATTATTACCTTTTTGGTAGGCCTTTACAGTTTTCTTTTAAGAATTAGGCAATGATGAATGGCATAGCTTCCTTTCTATTAAGCTAGACCAAAATCAAAGTTTATCAACTTATTCTTAGTGTAAATACTGAACTGAGAAGAGATTTTTTATTTCTATAGCCAGTGAATCTTGAGTGCTCTGTGGATGTCGGGGTTCATGAACAATTCTGATTTGGGGAGTCTTCTATATTATTTTACCTTGATTAGATCCATTCTAAGAATTATTTTTCTTAGTATTACTGGGGTTGATTATTGGTTATTAATATTAATTTCAAAGTCAAAGATATTTCATAGGATCCCATACTTGTGCTTTCTCTATAACCGTAGGTTAAATCAGAGGTGGAGAATTTAGAAGCTTTGGTTCATAAATAGTACTGAAAGAATAGTTCAAAATCAGAAAAATAAAGTCACTTACTTGAAAAATCATGTTTCAGGATATTACAAAGATTTTTTTTTTATGATGACTTTAGAATATTATGTACTAAATCATTTCATAGTTTATTTTAGATACTATTTCCTTCAAAATTCATTTTAGACCTTTTAGAATAAAGATTGTAAAGATCATTTGAAATTCAGATTAGAAAATATTTCCAATATAAATTATAATTTCAATTTGATTTTTCAGATGAAAATCTCAAATTTGTTATAATAATTTCCTTTGTCTTTTTATAAAAATACTGTGTTGTTTTCATTCTTTTGAAGATATCACATGCTTCATGAATTTTGCAGTAACTTTATTACTTTTTCCTAACTATAGCACTGCAGTTTGTTCTCATGTTGGATTATAATACTAGTATACCATATATCACATGGTACTATGATACCGTATAAAAACTGTCAGAAGAGCTTTTGCTTCAAATTGTTTTTACAAGTAAGAGAGAAGGACTTGCACCGATAATTATCTTCATTGTTTAGACTTATGACATATCCTTTTCATTTTTTAATTTTATTTTATTTTACTAAAGTGTGCATGCATGCAAGGAGGGGTGGGGAGAGAAAGAATTTCAACCAGACTCTGCACCAAGCATAGAGCCCATGGTGGAGCTCGATCTCACTACCCTGAGATCATGACCTGATGGATACTGAGTGTCCCATTCTTTGAAAATTGGGTTCTGTGACAAAGACCATCAGAGAGACACATATCTGACCAGGTCACACTCCCACCTAACATCTTTTTAGTGGCTTCCCATTAGTTCTTGGAATAAAATTTCATACCCCTCCAGTCTCTGTCAAGTCACTCCTACCTTTGGTCACTGCATCCCACACAAAAGAGTTTTGCATCTGTGGGCTTCATGCTGTTCCTTCTGCCTGGAATGCTGTTCTCCTGCTAAACCTGTCTTGCTCACTCTTGGGGTATCTTTCTGGTCTCAAATATTATTTTCTCATAGGAGTTTTCCTCTTGCTGCCTTGCCTCTAAAACAAATCAGGTCCCCCGTTACACTTCATAATTGCATCCTTTACTTTTCCTTCATTGCACTTACAAGTTATAATTACATATTTGTTTGATTATTTGTTTAATGCCTGCCTCTCCCAATAGAGTGTAAGCTGTATGATTAAAGGAAGAGTTGGAGTCAGAGGAAAGACTTTATTATAATCAGTATTTCACACTTTGACAGGTAAATTAGACCAAAATAACTCCCAGGGAGCAACACACGGCCTGATAACCATGAAATCAAGGCGAGGCCGTGTGGTGTAACACAGGAGATACACAGATTTCGTTTTCAGAGGCCTCAAAGAATAGGAGGCTGGTGATGGGGGAGGAGGATTTACATAGAAGGAGTCTGCTCTTAATAGTCATTTGGGTTTATCTTTTGGCCTCTCTGGGCCTCAATGTCCTTGTCAGTAAAAGGAAACCTAAAGTTTTGTGATTGGAATACTGTCAGCCACAAATAGAATAAGATGAAGCTTGGGCTCCAGTACTCTTCCAGAAGATAGGTTACACTTGTGAATCACACCAAGGATTCCAGAGACCGGCAAGAACATAGAGCTTCAGGAGGGCCTGGAGAAGGGCTATGTAGAAGGGCTAGAGGGAAGGGTACAACTAGGAATGAATTGTGGCCTCTTTGGCTCCAAATTCACACTCTTTCTTAGCCCCCTAGTCTTAAATCTCAATCATTTCTCCCACCAAATTTCATAGATCAATTATTAGGATTAAGAAAAAGAGCTAAGAATTCAATTACGAAAGCTAATATTTTCTTTAAAAAAAAAAAAAAGACGCAACTGATAATTTCTCAAAGCTATGACTTATCCTATACCAAGTAAGATGGGTTGGGGGGGTTATTTTTGGTTATCAAAAGCATAGAACAAAGAATACCATCAACTACAGCTGTGGTATTCTATATACGAAATTCTATTCTTGGCTTTTTAAAACCCTTTTTAACTCCTCTGAGGCCGAATGAGATATTTTAGTTCTAACGTGTACATTGCATAAGCTTTATACCAAAGGGTCAGGATTATTTTTAACTAATGTTTACAGGGGATCAATGGACTGTATCCTTTTGTTTGTGTTACACATGAAAGGAATACAGTTTACTTAGTCCTAAACACCCTCAGTCAGCCATCTGCAAATGGATTATGTACTTGAATATAAAAAAGTTAGTGGTAAATTTAGAATGTACTTGAGCTGAAACATTCTTTCCTCTTTGTTTCCTCCACTTACTTTCTTAGTTCTACATGGATTAATAACTAAAATTGATCTACATACTGACTGACATGTCAGATGAAATTTTCTGAATTTTTCTGAAGCAGGTATTTATAGTGAGACAGTTTCTTAAAGTCAGTAAGATTATACTTTTGCCTAATAAAAAGCATATTAGGGTCTCAGAAATAAGCATAAGGAAATGGTTAAAATATGCCAGATTTTAAATTCTAATCCTTTACTATATTTTCTGAAACACTAAATATTAGGCAAGCTTTATAGTCTGGCTTAATATAGTTCAACAAAAGATTGGCAAAGGTTGATTATACAACACGAGTAGACAAAAACAATACTAATGATATGAAAAGCAGAAATTGCAATCTTTCATGCAGGGAACAGGTCTATATAATTTTCTCAATCTAGTCATCCTATTTCCTTTGGAAAATCCGAGAAGATTAGATAATTAAAGATGCCCCCAGGGCACCTGAGTGGCTCAGTGGGTTAGGCCGCTGCCTTCAGCTCAGGTCATGATCTCAGGGTCCTGGGATCGAGTCCCACATCGGGCTCTCTGCTGGGCGGGGAGCCTGCTTCCTCCTCTCTCTCTTTCTCTCTGCCTACTTGTAATCTCTGTCTGTCAAATAAAATAAATAAAATATTAAAAAAAAAAAAAAGATGCCCCCATATGGACTGATTTTGCTTTTATGCTAATTTTGATCCTTTATCAGTCCTTTCTCCAACAATTAATTTTTTTATGACTAAAAAACATCTGACAGTTCACAACCCAATCCCCTCCCCCATTACTCTTGTCATTTAACATTTCACACCTGAGTACAGATCTTCCTCATCTTAACAGTGGAGTTACATCCTAACTGGATATATTTTATACACTTAATGCATTTAATGTACCTAAACTTACCTAAAATGGTAAGTCCAGCCATCCTTAGGTAGAGAGACCCTCTGTATTTTGTATCTGTTTCTATTTCTACCTGAGATGTCCTTCTTACCCTTCTTTAGTTGGTAGGTTTGGACTTACTTCCAAAACTCAATACAAATGTTATTTCCACAGTCAGTTCTTTGGAGGCTTAGTTCCTCTGTCCTCTGTATTCCTGCCGCATTTTTTTTTTCTTTCATGGCTGTTTTAGCCCTTATTTATAATTTATTTATTTTAATAAGATGCTTTTCTCTGCTATATATGAGTGCCTCAGGGTCTAAGACCTCCTTCATCTTTGCATCCCCAGCACAATGGCTGGTAGGTACATAGTAGGCAGTCCATTATTGTTGCTTCGATGCATGAATTAAGTAACCAATTACATGAAATATCTGACAGACAGTCTTCTACTTTGAAACCAGTTGTATTCCCAAAGTTAATTTTTAAATCAGTTGTTTTGGAACTCACAAAGCAATTTCCCCCAGAAACAATGTTATAAATGTTATAAATGGTGGTTAGGTTCCCAGGCTAGCCCTCAAGAGTCTATTTAACCCATAATGTAGCTGAAACACAATGCAGTTGTAATGAAAAATAGCAGAAAACAGCACTGTTACAAATGTGCAGTGTTTTCATTACATTAAGTAAATACAATTCCTCTTCTGTGTAGAAACTGCAATCCAGGGCAAATTATACCAATGGGCAGGCATAACATGACCTAGTGACAAAAGCATGATCGCTGAATATAAGCCAAGCTCTTTCACTAACTTGTCTTGTAGATCATTTAACTTTACTATGCCTGAGTTTCTACAACTCTCACCCCATTTTGTCATTTGTTGCCTGCTCCCCCTGAAGAAAAAGCAAGATAATGTGTGTAAGTATACAATGAAACATTCAGAGCCCTATGCAAATGCAGTGTGTATGTATCCTGGTATAAAGTACTCACAAGTGAAATTAAACTGAATTATGAACATTTGATGGAAAGAAAAAGAAAGTAACCCCTGGAGTTTAAGCTTCCGTTGGCCTGACCCCTAAAGCCTGGGAACTTGATAACCAGCAGGTTATCTTTCTTCCGCCCTGACCAGCCCTGAGACGTATAAGTTAATCTCTCTGGAAAATAGTCTCCTCTTGGACAAAACAACATTTGGATTAGATGAAGTCCAGTTCTTTTAATCTGTTTGTCTGTATTTAACATTATTTGGACAGAGTGGCAACTTTGGTGGAAGCAAAAATGTCCTGAAGGGCTCCTAAATACGATCTGAATTTCTTCACTGTCTCTTCCGTGATGAGTTTTCTTCAAGTACCACTTGGGTACATTATCTTTTTACTCTTGATACAGTTTCTTCCTTCATCTGCTGACATGACCATCTTAAAGCCAGTTTGTTCCCCAACAACCACCATCAAAATCCATATGGAAACTAACTTCTGTCATGTAGTGTCTCCATCCATACTTATAGAAGAGCTGTCTTCTCATTCCTTCCTCGGAATTCTGGTTTCTCCTATAAAGACTCAAGTTTTCCCTCATGATTTGCCTGAGAGATTCTCTGAGAGTTGATTCTGGTGCTTTTGATCTATGTTCCAGCTAACTGTCTAATCAAACCTTATTCTCTATTAGGAGCCATCTGTTTGCTGATGACTACTGCTTTTTATTTCTGTGCAATCCATTTTAGTCTGTTTATACCATACCACCTGCACTTCCCACTTTCCTCCCCTAATTCCTTTCATGTGGGTGAGGAGGGGACAGAAGGTGGCCAGCAGGGGTCCGCTGTCCTCCAAACAAAATGCTTGAAGTTCAACCCTTTCTCTCTGGCCAAAATGCCTCCTTTATCAACTTTATATTCTGCCCTGTGTTTAAGCTTCCCCAGAAATCTTACGACTTTGAGGAGACTTTTCAGGAACAAAGGAAAGAAGTTAGTAATGATTAGAATCTTTAACTTTTTGTAACAAGAGATTCACATTTGTCTCTTCCTCAGTTGTTGCATAATAAATATGTAACCCCTTCTATACAAACAATTTTTAGTGGATCTGACCCCATTACAAAAACATGTTCTGTGTGAAATTCCCAATGCGATTTGATACTAAAAATATTTGTATTAGATGATCAATGTAAGGTGTTTGTTCTCTTCATTGCCTTCATCTGTTCATCAGCAAAGGTGTCAGTTGCTCTAAATCCTAGCATCTATGAGATAGGACATTTGTAGGATTTTTAGTAGATTTCCCCTTAGGTAGGATTTCCTGCACATTGTTTCAGATGTATCTTAAGTCTTCCTGTTATTGCAAAGCTCGACTGAGACTGTGCCATTGTAAAGCCTGCCTTCACTTCACTATCCTGGTTTAGACCACACTCCTCTAAAATCCTGTTGCGTTTATTGTGTGCACATCTCATTTGGCATTTCCATTACACTAAGGATGAGCTAGCATAAGCTCTTCTTTTGTCCATGGTGCTTTTCAAGTCAGCAGGAGTGCCTTAAACTTCTTGGTAGTATCTAACTCTTGTAGCTGATACGTATAGGTGCTCAATAAACATTTATTGATTCATTATTCAATTACATATTGACTTATTTGTTAAGTTGAAGTTTTCAGCTGATCCATTTTTGACCTTTTCAGTTATTAGGTTTTTGTCAGTGTTTTGATTACTCAGTTGCATTTTTACCATCAATAGGTTATGTCTATGAATAGAAGTCTAGAGACATTTTTAATGTGTTTGGGAAAATAAATTGAATAAGGAAGTGCAGATTTTAAAATTGCAGATGAATATTATGTTAGTGATGAACTGTAGCAAACATATTTCGAAACCGTTTATATAGCTGAGAAAAAGACAACAATAGAGCCATCCCTTGTGACCATTTTCAATGGCTTCCTTCAAAAATAATCATTTTGAAGTTTTTGTTTCCTTCTTCCTTTAATCTCTCATGTTATGAATAATATTTAGTTGAACTCCCAAAGCAACTGGGGGAAGAAAATCTTTGGTGTTGATTTTGGATAAAATATGAGACATTTACTTTTGTGAATGTTAATCTCAGAAGACTTTAGCACAGTCTTTTGTTCTCTGGACTCCTGTGTCATTCAAAGATTTAAATTTAAACACCAGTGTGGTTTTGACCACAAGAAAGCCCACTGGAACACCTAAGTATGAAATTTTTAGTCATTGGTATCTATATAATTTCATTATTCTTTTAATTACCATTTCAGCAATTCTCAGATGGGTAATAATATATTTGGTTGTCCTGCCTGTCTTCTATAGGCAGTTTGTAGAATAAGCGCCCTCATGTTATACCACTTTATAGTTTATTATTTCTCTGAGCTTTTTATTTTACCCATATTTGCTTGGCAACCAAGTTAACTGATTAAAAATTATATTCTAATTAATTACTCTGTGAATCCTTTAAATCTCTCATTTCAAAGCACTAAAAAATGTCAGATTTTGCCCTGGTTTCATGTCAAGAGTTAAAGCTCTACTTTCTGAATTTTTGACTTTATAAAATCCTTTCTGCCTGTAAATTTCCAAATCTTATTGCTCACAAAGCCCGCTAATCTGGAAATTCATGTGTTCTTTTAAAAAACAACAACAACAAAAAAAGGTGTATTTGTTGAGGGCAAATACTTGTAACACTTGTATTAGATCAAAAGTTTGATCAGCTACAATCCCTTCAATGATTGTCTTTAAGAAGTCCAAACGAAGTTATTTCTCTCTGGTTTAAACATCTTGGCTGATTTTTAGAGTTGGATGAATTTCACTGTAAATTGCTGGTCGATGTGACTCGAGTACCCAGGAGCTGTCAGGATGGCTCAGTGATTTAGCGTTGGTGTCCTGCAGCTTTGACTATAATCAGCAGATGCTGTGGTATTACCATAAATGTTTTCCTAACTGCTTCTGTCAAAAAGAGAAAATTCTTCCTGCACCGAGTCTGCTGCTTCTGATTAAATTCAGTTTGCCTTCTTTTGCATAATTAATGTCCCATGATGATCTCTAACCTTTTGTTTTTAATATTGCCTCTTGGTCCAGACTCACTCTTGATGGGGAAGCTCAGCTAAGAGCAGACAAAGGGAAATGGATGGTGCTTTTACACGAACCCCCAGCACCTCCACGGCTCTGAAGTTGTTACTATTTTATACACCACCGCTTGTCAAAGATCATGAAAGGTTCTGGTCTTTGCGATGTTTTTCATTGTTGTGCCACGGCTCTGTTCTACTTCTGAAGGCTGTTTCTGCCATGCTTTGGTGCACATGGTTTTGCCTGAGGAAGTGGGATGATAGGATCTGCTTCCAGTGTGCTTACCCCAGGTGTGTGTAAACTGTGATAAACCTCGGACACAAACTGGGCACAGGGCTTCCTATTCTCCTGCTGAACTTTCTATACCTGGAGCTCAAAGCAAGTCAGGCACTACACTGGCCACAACAAAGTCAATGTATTAAACACACACACACACACACAAATATGTTAAAAATAAATGCCCTATTTGTCAGTGAAAATATTTTTTTGTACATTTTCCCAATGGGATGAGATCTTTGAATTTGGTCAGCTGCACGTTTCTCCTAAAAAGCCCAAATCCTTCACCTTTTTCCTATTTATCCTTTTAGAACCCATGAATACTCCTGCCTGGTAACCACCTGTGAGTTCATTTTTTTTTTCTTTTTCAAGTGCAACATTGATGTGAATAGATATCCTTTGTGATTTGGTTCTTACAGTTTAAGATTTAAAAAAAAAAAAAAAAGTACACGATGTCTCCTAAGGTACTAAATCAGACCAGCAGTAACTGGCAAATTTACAGCTTAGAACAGCTCTGGAATCATATTTTCTGTTATTAGGATTCCGTCTCTTCCCTTTGTTTCAGAAGAAAGGACAAATTGCTGAGCCTTCACATTTTCAGTGGCTTACCTCTTTCTTTCTGCTGTAGGAAATTTTTCTAGCAAATATTATGTTACTTATTATTTTCTTCCTAGAATCAAAGAACTTTAGAATGGGAAAAGATTTTAGAAAAGTGGTAATTTCGTGACTGATGAAGCTAAGCCTAAATGAGGAAAAAAACCACAAATCGTGGCATATTTGGTTTGGTGGGTTTCCAGCCATTAACTATTAAAATGTTAACTTTGAATGTAAATTTTAGTTTATCTTAGATTAAAACCAAATAAAAGGGAAACAAGAATTCTGAAATAAATACATCATTCCCTCTGAGGTATCCCCAGTCACATGGGAGCTGGCTTCATGGGTAGTAAAAGAATTCACCCAGAGCAGAACAAAGGAGAGAGGGTGCCTGGGTGGTTCAGTTGGTGGAGCGACTGCCTTCAGCTCAGGTCATGATCCTGGAGTCCTGGGATCGAGTCCCGCCTTGGGTTCCCTGCTTGGCAGGGAGTCTGCTTCTCCCTCTGACCCTGCCCCTTTTCATGCTCTCTCTTTCTCTCTCTCAAATAAATAAATAAGTCTTTAAAAAATTAAAAAAAAAAGAAAGAAAGAAAGAAAGAAAGAACAAAGGAGAGAGATAGAAGTTTAGAATACACTGCAAGGGAGCAACAGTCAGAATAGTAAAGGAGACACTGCCTGCCACAAGGTGGTGGTGAGAGGCTATAGTTATAGGGCAGAGTGAGGAAATATGAGAGCCTATGGAATTTTCCCTTTTTTGGTAACTGTGCCTGATTGTAAGTAGCGCATTTGTTGATTAGGACCCATGGCTATTTCAGGAGGGGTTGCCTAAAGAGCCTGTGTGCATTTCAGTTCAGGGAACATGGGCCCTTTTGCCTTGCTGTGGTTCCCATCGTTCAAGCCTGTTGCCTATAAGTGCCTTCCACAATCCCCAAAGAGATTCCACATAAAAGCAAGATACGGTCAACATTAACTTTTTCTTACGCAGACTGTGTTACTATAAACTCTTTAAGCATACAGTTGCTTAGATCTCCTGCAGATCCAGTACATCTATGCATGGATGTATGGGTGTGTATTTCCTCCACACAACCACCAGCTTTTTACCACAACCGCTATACCACTTTTCCATCTCCGTTCATCATCTCTTTGTATTAGCCAACCACTTCTACAAGAGAGAGCATTCCCTTCAGCAAAACAACTAATCTGTGACCCGGGAGACAATGGCAGTGTGCCAGGTAAAACAGAAAGCCTGTTAAGTCTTCATTGTGCATCCCCTTTTCCCTGGCTCTGTCACTAAAATAATCCACTTAACTTCTGGTCTCAATTTCCTTGTCGATAAATGGAGATAAACAATAACTATCTCACAGGAGGATTAAATGTGAGCTAACGTGTCCATATCCCTGCTTCTTTGGGACTTGCATCTGACAGCCAAAGAGAACCAGGGAGACACAGAAAAGGCAAGACTGCAAGAATAAGAGGGCTTATATTTAATTAAACAACTGATTTCAATGGTTCTTTAGTCTGTTTCCTTATCTCCGTTGATTCCTGAATATAACATGTTAGTTACCACTCAAAACAAACAGACAAAAAAGTCACAGATGTGTCTCCTTCAATGATATTTGAAGGTGACCATGGAAATCACTTGAAAAGCCCCAAGATTTTAGGAAAACGGGAAATGTTTCTCTGACTCTCAGAAGAATCTTCTTACCGCCCTCCTTCCCTCCCCCCACATAAAGCTTTTGATAATCTTTTAATAACTCTGGATGACCTGAAATCCTCAAACTTTTTTTTGTGTATATGTGTTTTTTTTATTAACGTATAATGTATTATTTGCTCTAGGGGTACAGGTCTATGAATTATCAGGCTAACACATTTCATGGGACTCATCACAGCACATACCCTCCCCAATGTCCAAAACCCAGTCACCCTATCCCTTCCCCCCAGCCCCCAACAACCCTCAGCCAAACTTGGTTTTAAATGTATTGTTGTCATCATGCTTTAGGGGGAAGCTGTCAGATTAGTTTAAATGACAAAGAGCTTTAATGCATAAGTATTACAGCTGCCATTCTCTTCGGATATATTCAGCATTTGGATATCCACCCACTTTATCCCCAGCAAATTAACACATAAATACACATCCCTGGATTTATCACTTTCACTGTGAATTTAATGATACTACATGTAAGCATAAGCCGGTTTGGGGTTTTTTTTTTGTTTGTTTTTTCTTGTTGTTTTTGTCTTTTTTTCCTTTTTCTTTCTTTTTTTTTTTAAACATTAAAAGACATGTCTTGGTCAAGTATTCCAAAAGCATCCATGGCTCTGTTTCACCCTGAGTTCTAGGACTTCAGGAGAATACATCTGCTGTAACCAGAAAAGAGGCCCAAACACAGCCACCTTTTTTTTTTTTTTTAAGATTTTATTTATTTATTTGACAGACAGAGATCACAAGTAGGGAGAGAGGGGGAGAAGCAGGCTCCCCGCTGAGCAGAGCGCCTGATGGGGGGCTTGATCCCAGGACACTGAGACCATGACCTGGGCTGAAGGCAGAGGCTTAACCCACTGAGCCACCCAGGTGCCCCAACACAGCCACTTTGAAGGTTTGTGATTAGAGGACACCTTACAGTGCCTTAGAATTGTATGAGGTCTGTATTTATCAAAGACTTCTTGCATATGTTGTTTTGGTCATAAAAGTCCTTTGTAGAGTTGGTTTATTTAATCTCCAGTAAACAAAGAGAGGTGCTGAAGTCTAGAGATGAAACGCATCATTCCGCATATAAAAAGTGAATGATAGAACTAAGAAGAAACCCTTACAATTTTTCCTTTTTAAATATAAATTAACTCCCTAATAGAGCACCCTCTGATCTACACATGTAGAGTTTGCAACCAAACAGATGAACCAGGGAAAATTGTTTTTGTTCCTCTTTTGTGTAAACCCAAATAACAAATCAATGAGCGTGCACCTTGGTAAATAGAAAGGTTGTTCCGTGACAGTTAGCTCAGTTAAAATCACATCTGTAGAGACAGCAGGGAAGGAAATAAAGCTACACTTGCCTCCCGCCAAAGGGCCTTTAATGTGCTTGAGGAGATCATCCGAGCCCTCTGCTCTCCAGGAGACCCAGAAGAGAGTCACAGCAGTAAAACTAGAAACATTGTCATGGTGTCCCACAGAGTAGCTGACCTCTCTGCCTTGACTTTTTCCGTGTATAATTGGGATATTAATAACAAATTCATAGAGTATGTAGGCATTAACTAGGAAAATGTTATTAAAGCAGCTTGTCCTGCCTGCGAACACTAAATGGTAGTATTGTCCCCACAATTCAGATAAAGACCCCGGGAAAGGTTTCTTGTGTCAAATGTAGTAAATGAAACCAATGGAAAATGCAGGGAAGGCAAAGAACAAGGTGCTATGAGATAGACAATGGAGGGTGTGGGCCAGGGGTTCCTCAGAAGTGACTTCCTGTGCCCAAAGCACTCTGACCTTGGTTCAGACTAACTATGGAGAAAAGGGGAAATTGGAACACCATTTTTTTGAGAGACTCAGGTAGGATGATGAATTCAAATGATTCTTCTGCATTTATTATGACATTGGCAACAAGGGAAAAAAATACGGCATTAGCAACAATGGAAATAATAGTAACAGGTCAACTCCTTTGAAAGAACATTGCCGAGGGAGCCATTATTGTCAACCACATCTCGAGCAGAAGTGTTTCAAACTCTGAATTTCTGATTTCAAGTTTATTTTCTTCTTCATATGTTCTGCAAATCCTGTCCATTTCCCCTTCGTAAACCAGGCCCTATTCGATCATCTCCAGACTTGTACTTCCACATAGCTTGCTTTTCCCTCTCCCTCTCTTGTCTTTCCATCCCCCAAATTGCCTTGTTCACAAACTTTCCTTAGATTTCCACTAATTAGGCCCTGTTATCCTCACATTTCTTGTGTTCCCTTCATGTGTAGTCCACTGCCACAAATGACACCCCCACTAAGCCCTAAGCATCTTCTTTTGAAATCTAGCACACCCATAGGACTTTACTACACATTTGTGTTTTGTATTTGCAAAGCATGGATCCTAATTTTGCTAAAAGCCATAACAGATACCAGGTTCAATAATGCATTTTTTTTTAAGATTTTATTTATTTCTTTGTCTGAGAGAGAGAGAGGGCACAAGCAAGGAGAGCTGCAGGCAGAGGGAGAAGCAGGCTCCCAGCTGAGCAAGGAGCCCAGTGTGGGACTCGATCCCAGGACGCTGGGATCATGACCTGAGCCGAAGGCAGACAGACACTTAACTGACTGAGCCACTCAGCTGTCCCTTCCCTCAATAATGCATTTTTAAAAAGGCATAAGTGACTACACAAAACACCTTGATTTTTGCCATTTGTCCTTGTTATACAGAAAAGATAATAAGCAAAGAGCTCTGTAGATACCAATATATCGATGTGCTAGATTTTAGGTTTCCTGTAGGCGGGAATCACATGTGCACATTCTTTGCAACATTCCTGACAGTTACACAGCATGGCTCCCAAATGAATGAAAGCACATTGTTCATCTTGCATCCTGCAGTATGCCAAAGAATTATGAGACATGGCCTCTGCCCTCTTGAATGTAGAGTCTTAAGACGCAGTGTCCCACATGCGCATGTGAACTACTGCTTTAACACCACAAGGGAGGAAGAGAACAGACCCTCCAAGTAGTTTGTGTGTGATCTCACTCGACTCTCATGTGAGGCAAGGACACAAAAAACCCTTACCACTAAGCCGACCAGGGTACGCAGTACATGAGAGGGGGACACTGAACGTTCATTGGAAAGTGACATCACCACCTGTTTAGGGGAATATTCAGGGAGCATTTGATGAGATCTGACAGGTTCTAGGTTATTATAGACAATGGTTAGGACTGAGGATTAGCAGGGGCTAATATTTCATAGCTCACTGCCCAAGTAGAGCTAAAAGAAGTAAAAATGCATGTCTTAGTTTAAGGAATCGTGCCATTCCCTAAAGGAATAGTAGGTTCCCAAGCACAGATTAACAGTGAGGGGAAATGAGATGCTAAAACTGTAACATTTTGGATAGATTGAGGTTTGGGTGTTCATTTCTTTGTTTTTAGAAGATAATTTTATAACTCTGGGCTCTCTAGTTAGCACCAACTGGGTAGTATTGAAATGTAGAGTATTTTTCTTTAATGTGCAATACTGTCAAAATAACTGGCTTCAAGTATTTTCTAATGTACTGGTGAATCTGGGCCACACATTTTGCTTCCTCTGTGAGTCACTAGTTGCAGTTATAAGTATAGGTCGTACTTTATACCAAACAAGCAAAAGCCTTGGGGAAAAAAATACTCCCCGTTCCATTTAACTAGAGAGCTCAATAGATATTTAAGGCATTTGTCACAAACAATATTGGTAAAAAGGAAGTATCGCATAAGTTAACTTTGACTCCTTGTATTAATCTAGGAATGCTATCTACTCTTCCTTCAGCATTTATAGTTTCTACTTCAAAAGTTAAATATAATGGGGGTGCCTGGGTGGCTTGGCCAGTTAAGCATCCAACTCTGGTTTCTGTTCAGGTCCTGATCTCAGGGTACTGAGCTGAAGCCCCACATCAGGGTCTCCTTTCAGCAGGGAGTTGGCTTGTCCCTCTCCCTCTGTTCCTCCCCAGCTCATGCTCTCTTTCACTACCCCCACCCCGCGCTGCCCAATCAATCAATCAATCAATCAATAAGATCTTAAAAAGAAAAAAAAAAGTTAATACCACAGCTATAGTTTGGTGCTGGAGCTGAATCAGAGGTTTGGGGCTTGCATGAAAGCTCTGCCCAAACTCGCCTCCTGCCCTGGAGCCAGTCGCTTAGTCCCTCAACTTCTCCTCCTCAGCTGTGAAATGGAGAGAAGAAAAATCGTCCTTCACTGGGCTGTCTAGAGCTGCCAAAAAAGCCCTTCCTACAGCTGGGGCACTTAGTAAATGCTCAAACATGTTCACATTGTTTGTATTATTAGTCTTTTGTAACATATAACCGTAAAATGGGGGCCAGGGGCTTGCAAACAAGTATCTTACCCATAATGGAGGAAAAGTGACTTTTTTTGTTAGAACTGAATCTGAGTTCTCTCTCTTTGGGGGGTCATACTGAAAATTTTATTTTTTAACAAAATGACCCACCCCCAGGCTCATCCAACCTCCTACCCTTATTCCCTCCAAAACCCTCAGTTTGTTTCTCAGAGTCCTCAGTCTCTCATGGTTTGTCTCCCCCTCCGATGTCCCACAACTCACTTCTCCTCTCCATCTCCCAATGGCCTCCGTGTTATTCCTTAGGCTCCACAAGTAAGTGAAATGATATAATATTTGACTCTCTTTGCTTGACTTATTTCACTCAGCATACTCTCTTCCAGTCCCGTCCATGTTGCTACCAAAGTTGGGTATTCATCCTTTCTGATGGAGGCATAATACTCCATAGTATGGACCATATCTTCTTTATCCATTTGTCCGTTGAAGGGCATCTTGGTTCTTTTCACAGTTTGGCGACCGTGGCCATTGCTGCTATGAACACTGGGGTATAGCTGGCCCTTTTCACTACATCTGTATCTTTGGGGTAAATACTCAGTAGTGCAATTGCAGGATCCTAGGGTAGCAATATCTTTAATTTCTTAAGGAATCTCCACACTGTTTTCTAAAGTGACTGCACCAACTTGCATCCCCACCAACAGTATGAGGGTTCCCCTTCCTCCACATCCTTTCCAACACTTGTTTACTGTCTTGTTGATTTTGGCCATTCTAACTGGTGTAAGATGGTATCTCAATGTGGTTTTGATTTAAATCTCTCTGATAGCTAATGTTGATGAACATTTTTTCATGTGTCAGCCATTTGTATGTCTTCTTTGGAGAAGTGTCTGTTCATGTATTCTGCTCATTTTTTGACATGATTATCTGTTTTGTGTGTGTTGAGTTTGATGAGTTCTTTATAGATCTTGGATATCAGCCCTTTGTCTGTAGTGTCATCTGCGAATATCTTCTCCCATTCCATGGGTTGCCTCTTTGTTTTGTTGACTGTTTTCTTTGCTGTTCAGAAGCTTTTGATCTTGATGAAGTCCCAAAAGTTCATTTTTGCTTTTGTTTCCTTTGCTTTTGGAGACATATCTTGAAAGAAGTTGCTGTGGCTGATGTCAAAGAGGTTACTGCCTATGTTCTCCTCTAGGATTTTGATATTTTAAGTCACTTAAAGTTAAGGTCCTATAACGCCCCCTTAAATATAACGGTTGGTGACAGGTATAATGTCTGACCTCTAGTGACTGTAGCTTGTAAATGCATCTCAATTGATAGGGTTTTAAAAATAAGGAGTGCCTGGGTTGGCTCAGTCTATTAGACATCAGCCTTCAGTTCAAGTCATGATCTCAGGGTTCTAGGCTTGAGCACCAGGTCAGGCTCCCTGCTCAGCAAGGAATCTGCTTTTCCTTCTTCCTCTGTCTTTCCCCCTGCTTGTGCTCTCTCTTGCTATCTTTCTCTCTCTCTCTCAAATAAATAAATCTAAATAAATAAATAGATAGAGAGATGATATATAGATAAATAAATACCATAGGCAGGCTGTGGAAAGAAATCTCAGATTCTAAGAATTGAGTTCAAAATGCAAGCGTACTGTTAACTATCTTCTCTGAAGTTCTACTAGTCTAATTGTTGAGGTAATGACTCAAAGAACAGAGTTTTAGAACCAACTTTGTTCATTAGTGAGTTCAGCAGATGTATCAGCAGATATATGTATCTTTTGTATTATGTATGTATCAGCAGACCCCTGCCCTGAGGCTCAATAGCCAAGTAACGTCTATGGCAATTTTGGTTGACATTCTGAGGTTCATAGCAAGCTTCCAGCATCAACATTCAGCATTATTTGATTGGCTTTCCTGAAATATTTTTAAAATATCAACAGACTAGTGATGTGTATTTTTTATTAGATGTCTGTATAAGCAATATATCTTTGATAATGTGTAGATGTATGTGTTTTTATGAATATTTTCAGATTTAAATTGAACAGCCTTTCTGTATGTCATGTACTCCATCAGAGTTAAGGATGCTGTTTGTGACCATGGAAAATGTTGGAATTAAACTCTGATTATTCTAAACCACTGAGCTAAATGGACATAGATTCTACATTTAATACAATTTCCCAAACTGAAAAAGACTAAAAGCAATTTATACTGAGATTTAATAATAAAAAAGAGCATTCTGCCATGTGCTTGGAATATCTTTTCCTTTGTCTTTGACATATACCATATTGGAATATTTAATTTAATTTTTTTTCTTTTTATACTTTCTATCTCAATTAATGGAGAACTTTTATCTCAATAGTTTAGTGAACTATAAATTGCTACTTATTTATGGCTCATGTGGATCTCCAATATTTTTTTTTATTTCGAATACCATGTGGTTTGTAAAGTTCCCCATGTTTTAAGGTTCAGTGCTAACACTTGTAGCTCTTTAAAGAGAATATGAGAAATGGAACGACTAACAATTGCTACAGCTTGTTCTCTGTCCATTTTCCTGCCGTCAGCACCTTCTTGAGCTTACCAAAAGTACTGCACTTTAATTTCTTTCTTTTCTGTCTGCTGTATGGTACATTTCCAGTGTTTTGTGTTTCATGTTGCCATAGAGACAAGAGGTGCTCCAAAGCCCTGGGAAGACGAATAGAAGCAGGTCTTTGAGGAAACAGTCCCTGCTGGCCGGAGAAGCCTAAAGCAGGAATCTATAGTAGTAAATGGAAAGAGGGAATTGTGTGGTCAGATCTGACTGTGTGTCCATAGAGTCTGAGGAAGCTCACAGACCCAGCCATGCTGCATTCAAAATGAGTTGTTTACAGAAACCAATTTTTCAAAGATCTCAGGGCAGCCTGGGGTTTCTTAGGAGCCAAACTTAGTGTTTTATTTGCAAGAAAACAACTGAAGTGACATTGACCTATTCCTTTTCCTGTTTCCTCATTAAAAGGGAGCAGCTTCTAAGAAAGGTCCTCTTTGCCTGACTTACTTTGCCGATCAAAAATCTCACCTTTAAAACGCAGATCGATATTCTTTGACTCAGCCGAAACCATCAGAAGTCAAATTTCAGTCTCAGCACAAGAGTCTCTAAAACCAGCATCCAAATCATTGATCCAGCTATGCTAGTTCTAGAAATGGGTAGTTTACATTTACGTTAAATTGTCATGTACTCCTTCCATGTTTAGATATATAACAAAGATTTTATGCTTTTTTTTCTGATTTAATGACTTGTGAAAGCTCCAGCTATATTATTTTAACTCATAACTGTTAATATCCATCATTTAGACGAAGCTGCTAAGAGACTTTAAAGTAATATAGATTTTTTTCCCCTCTTCCCTTTTCCAGATAAGTATGCAGTAAGCCTTTAAAAGAAAAGGGGAAGAGAAAAATGAAAAACTTAAGGAAAACACGTGACACAGATCTTTAAAAGAACAAATATTATTTTGTGAAAAGCCAGTTTTTCCCCCCTTTTTTTGGATAAGATCCATACGAAGAGTGTTTGCTGCATTTTCTCACAGATCTAATATCTAAGCAGGGAAAGAATTCAGAGAAATTTTTTTTAAATCAGCATATCTTCCCAGGTTACTGGTCCAAGGGCATAGTACGCAAAATTGTACTTTGGAGCAAGTGGGCCAGTGAGGTGTAAAAAGTTTAAGACCTTGGAGGCTCTCATTTTCCTCCAACTGACAGTAGGAGGCAGTCGTGTACCAGCCTGAGCTGCTTTCTTTAAGGCACTGCCTGTGACTCCTGCCAGAGTTCTTTTTTTACTCACGTTCTAGAAATACACGAAACCAAAAATCTTAGAGGTAGTGTCAGATTTCGTAACGAAACTTATTACCATCAATCCAGTACAAGATATTGCTGCTGGGCTATGAATAGAACTATCCAAAAAAAAAAAAAAAAAAAAGGCGAGTTTATCCCTTTTTGAGTGGCAACTCTGTGCAACTTGAGCCCCCATTACAGGCCATGTTCCAATTTGAATAAAAATAGAAAGAATGGCAAGAAATAAAGGGCAGTCATGTTTTGGAACGGAAAGTCACATTTAATAAGATAGAGCCTTCTAATATTCACTGACTTCCTAAAATGTGTACTGGATGGTGAAGTAAAAGCAGAGTCCCTGAAAGGTAACCTGGCCTCCCTCTGCTTGGATGGAGGGAAAAACATGTGTCAGAACTTGGCCCGTAGCAACAGGAAGCACTGCCATTATTGGCACGCAGCTTTCACAACTGTGTTCTACATCTTAGCCATCATCTGTTCCACCTCTCATGGCAGCTACATAAATCCAGATTACCAAGCAATGCATAACTGTTCCTTCTTTATGTAAAACAAAATCACAGTGAAGTGTTAAATTTTGGAACATTGCGTTCTTTCACTTGTTTTTCATGCAGCTACAAGATGACGTTGGGAAATGCATTTTCTTTAATGATGGATTTCATTAATAGGTTATCTTTTATTCATCGTCTTAATCTCAACAGGTTATATATCTTGTGGGGCTTTTTGCCAGCATAAGGAATGTATTTATATCTGAAGTTTATTTCCCCATGTAATTCAAACGGCACTGTTTATTTGATAACTAACCACAGTTAGTGTACAATCTGTGACCACAGAGCAAAGCTAAGTCTGCCAGTATGTACAAGGATGGAGCAAGCTTGGGATCTTGATCTTGTAACTTTTTTGCTCTATCCAGGTGAACTACACATTCTTATATGGTGACTTACAAATCAGGTGTAGAAGTATTTTTAGGGAATACAGAAATATGAACAATGTCAATTTCCATTAGGATACGGATTTTTCCAATTTGTACTTTAAGTTTTAACTAAGCTTTTAAACTTTAGTTTTTTAAAACTTTTTAGTTTATTTTTGTCATAATTTCTAAACCATTTTTATTAATAATTACCAGCTTTCCGATAGAGGAATATCCAACTTGAAATAAAGTCACCAAGATTTTCTATAAGGATCTGACTCAAAAATGTTACAGGTAACAGCACTGGGAGAAACCCCACATTCTAGTCTTACACTATCCAGTACAGTAGCCAATGGCCTGATGTGGCTAGTCTGAATTGAGATGTATTATAAGTATAAAATACATCTTTGATTTTGAAGACTTAGTACATAACAAATCAAGAAAAAAAGGCAAGGATTTCATTAATGTATTTTAAATTTGCTTACATGCTAAAATAATATTTAACATTTGATTAAGAGAATACATTATGAAAATTAATTTCAGGCGATTATTTCCCACTATTTAATGTAACCTCTAAAAAATTTTAAATGGTGTATATAGCCCACTTTTGTGGCTCTCACAATATTTCTATTGGACAGTGCTGTTTTGGACTCAATGCTAGGTCTTCAAATGGCCAGAAAGTACAAAAATATGTATTAAACAAAAATGATATGTCCTCAGTTTGTTACCCAGGTAATGTTATTCCAAAGTTTTTTCTTTAAAAAGGACTAATAGAAAACAATAAGTGAAACAGGATAATAAAATTATGCCATGCTTAGGTTCAGTCAAGAAATTATGTGTTGAACACTCATAAGGGAGGCACTGTTCTAAGTACTTGGGATATACCAGTGAATAAAGCAACAGTCTCTGCCTTCATGGAGCTTACATCAGAGCAAGTTAGGTCAGATTCACATGGATATAAGCTTGTTTTTCTTTATCTTTGAAGATATTACTATCTTTTAGATATGACTAATACTTTAATAATAGGCTGGGGAGAAGTAAAGGAACATTTCTATGAATACGATCATACCTTAAATTATTTGAGGTTAAAATAGTATTCAACACAAATGTGTCTCAGGATGGAATTCTCCAATGAATAAAAATAGATTGTTTAAGAAGATTTTATTAGGCACATATTGAAAACCAACCTCATTACTAAGTCCACACTGTAATGTTTTAAAGTTTGGATTCATAATGATTCTATGGAGCATAGAATTC
Organism: Mustela nigripes; assembly: GCF_022355385.1. Taxonomy (NCBI): domain Eukaryota; kingdom Metazoa; phylum Chordata; class Mammalia; order Carnivora; family Mustelidae; genus Mustela; species Mustela nigripes. The sequence goes on along the minus strand of NC_081571.1, from coordinate 38,755,927 downwards.
TATTATTTTATGGTATTCGGTATGGTAGTTGGGTTTGTACCCCCCCCCCACAAATTTCAAACTACTAAATGGATATGATTTTGTATTTTCATAATTTAAATGATAGGATCCTAAATGTTTGAGGGACTCTGCACCCTCATTGAATTAACTAATAAATTGACATAATCATAACTTCACTTCATGATCTCTGGAAGAACAGTTGAAGAAGGTGTGGCTTTTAGGCTTGGCAAAGAGGTTGGGGAATAGGATTACTATCTCTAAATAGTGAAAGGGCCAGTGCGTGGAAGAGGAATCGGACACCCTTACCACATCCCTAATGAAAAAAATCAGTAAGCCAGTGATGAAGATTTCAGGGAGATAAGCACTAGATAAATGTAAGGTAAAACATTTAATTATTAGACCTGTCTAAAGGAAAAATATATTATCTTGTGAGGATCTGACTTGAGGTCTTCAAACTTAGATAAGATGACCACGTGACAGGATACTGAATAAATTGAATTCAAGTATTGGATAGACAGTTCTACCAAGTAATTAAGGCTCTTTCTAATCCTGAGATTATGTGACTCTGTGAGTCAAAATGAAATGGAGTCAAAATAGTATAATTTACTTGTTTAGAAGGAACATCAGTATGTTGGAAATATCTAAAAGTGTTGAATTAGGGAAGATAAGTAAAGGAAAATACTTGAAAACACACTGTAAGATACTACTTAGAAATGGCTTCAGGAATATTTAAATCCCATTGTATTTATTTAGCTGGTTATTTTCCAAGATAGCTTCCAAGTCCTTAGCATTGGAAATCAGCCTTTCCTCAAACCCTCATCTCAGTGAAGTGCTCTTCATTTCACAATGGGTCTATTTTCTGTGGTCTAATCATGTGCCCCAGAGCTGTAAGGGTAAGACTGTGACTGAGCTTGACAGAGGTAAACAGCGAAGTCTGTGGACTTCACAGTTTATGGACTTCTCCAAACCTCCATTTCCTCAGTTTGAAACCAGATTGTTAATACCTATCTTTTAGAATTGTTGCAAAAAAATTTAAATAACATGTAAAGGAGGTTATCAGAAATATAGTATGTATTCAATAACTATAATATCAAACCTTATCCCAGTGTTGTTTCTCTACCTCTTCTCCATGAAACACCAAGTTATTTAGTGTCTGGTATTAACTGACAGGCCAATGCATACTTAAGAAATATTTACTTAATAGCTGCTAAGCCTCCCACTGTGACCGCAAGTACATAGTAGCCTGGGACTTCTGTCAGGAACAGATAACAGGACTGGCAAACATGCTGTCGTTGGTTTTTGTATGTTAGTATAAAGAGGAAGCTGCTTTGGATGTGAGTTCTGTTCGAAAATGTGTTGTTTGAAATAATGGTAGGAAAAAAGAAATGAAATAATGGTAGGTCATTCAAGGCAGAAATGCTTCAGGAACCCAAGATGAACGCAGGGTTAAGGCTCTGCCATTAGAGCTGCAGATGCTGATGTGCGAGTCTTCTTATTAGCACAGAGGGTTGGAGCTGTGAGAGCTTGGTGAAGAGAATGTAGAATGGACAGGAAAGTGGGCCAAGTATCTAACCATGAGAAATGGCCACACAAGGCCACATTTCCATTTGAGAGGGGCTAGGAAGGTGGAAGAAGTTACCAAAGAAGATTAAAAACAGTCATCAAAATGTGGGAGAATAAACGCAGTAAAGGGCATTCCCATGAACGTGCTCACAAGCCGTCTGAAGACTTGAGTTTTGTCTCCGGCCTTGCCTGAAAGTTATGCCTGCTACTTCAGCTGTATGTAAAACAAGGTAAATCTATCATTTTATCATCTTATCATCTTGTAACAGAGGTGTTAAAAGAATCAAATGAGTGAAGTATAGGGAAAGTGTGAGAATAGCAGAATAGCCATATATCGAGGTAACATGGTGATACTGACTTTATCAATTATATAGTATTAAAAGTTACGAGTAACATTGGATAATGACTTACAACACCAACTACCCAGAGTTAAGCCAAGCTTTAGAGGGCACAGTCCTCTGAAAAACAGCCCTCACTTCAGACACCCGCTGTAAGTTTGGGGGCCTTCTGACCAGCTGGCTATAAATTCAGGGGTTTGCACTACACCCTCTGGTTCACTAATTCATGATAACGAGTCCTAGAATTCAGGAGCTTACTGCTCTGCTCAGCTTACTATTACAGCTTTATTATAGTAAAAGGATACAAGTCAGAAAACCAGCCAAAGAAAGACCACACATGGAGTGAGATCTAGGAGGGTCCCAAACATGAAGCTTCCATTGTCCCCAGGCATATATTCTTTATCCCCAGCATATCTATGTGTAACAATCCACATCATATTGCCACCCAGGAAAACTCAGCATCAGTGTCTAGACTTTGTATTGAGGCCTTATTACGTAGGCATGACTGACTTAATCATTGGTCACATGATTGAACTTAGTCTCTACCCTCTTCCCCTCCTTGAAGATCGGGCTTAAATCATCACTTGACTCAAAACCCCAGCATTCTGGGGCACCTGGGGTGCTCAGTGGGTTGGGCCTCTGCCTTCAGCTCAGGTCATGATCTTGGGATCCTGGGATCAGGCCCCGTATTGGGCTCTCTGCCCCACTTCCACTCTCTCTTTGCCTGCCTACTTATGACCTCTCTGTGTCAAATAAATAAAGTCTTAAGAAAAAAAATTCTAATCATGATTGGTCTTTTGGATGTAGCCACCCCCATGCAATTCTGAATCACAATTACTATAAACTATCTACAGACCTACCATGAATGACACACTCTTATCACTCTGGAAATTCCAGGAGTTTAGAGGCTACCTCCCAGGAAACTGCATAAAGGCAAACCGAATTCTTTTTTTCTTTTTTTTTTTTTTTAAAGATTTATTTATATATTAGAGAGAGAGTGTGAGTGGGATGAAGGTCAGAGGGAGAGAGAGAATCCTGAAGCAGATTCCCCACTGAGCACAGAGCCCCACACAAGGCTTGATCACAGGACCCTGAAATCATGACCTGAGCCTAAATCAAGACGCAGCCACTTAACCAACTCCAGTTGCCACTGCAGTGTCTCCCAATTCTTTATTATACATATTCTAAAATGTTGCAAATTGCATTGAGTTTAGGAATTTTCAACCCCTTAGGTTTCAATAGAGAGATATAGATAAAAAACAAATTAAAATTTTCTAAGAATTGAATAGAGATGTGGGGAAAAGGGAAGCAACTATAGAGAGGGACGTTCAATTCAAGTAATATATTACAAACAGATTACATATCAGAAAGATAAGGAATTGAATGGAAGGGTTTATATTACTATTCATTATGGTGGGGGGGGGGTGGATAAAAAAGAGGCTGGACTTAACCTGGATGCTCTGTAGTCAGGATCCTGCAGCATCTTGCATTCCTTCCAGCCTTACAAGCAATTAGGAAGGCCCAGGACAGGAAATTGTAAAATGGGATTGTTTTCTTGAACTTTTATTTAAAGGACAATGATATGAAGCAAGACTGAATAAAATGTATATATCATGGGTTTCCAAAAAGAAAAAAAAAAAAAAAAAGGTTCTAATTATATTAAACAGTTCAACTAAGTAAATTTGAAGATGAAACTGGCTTTATTCAGCAATTTATGAATCAGGCAGCATCCCATGTAGCACATAGAAGGGAGCTTTGATGAGCTGTACAAAATGGAGGTCTTACAGGAAGAAAAGGGGAAAGACAAGGAAGCAGTGAATTGTTTCAGGCAAGGTCATCTTCCTATGAAAGGGGTCTATTGGGCAGACTACTTCACTGGTGCTGACCAGGTAATTCCAGATTGAGTGGTTAAAGGTTACATTCCTGGGTGGGGCTGAAACTGCTATTAGGTTAGGTATTAAGTTTTGGTTTGCTGATATGGGACTCAGCACAAGTGACTCCATTTTGGGCCTGTTAACTTTTTTAAAAGTTCCACCTTTTTTTTTTTTTTTTTAAGATTTATTTATTTATTTATTTGACAGAGAGAGAGGGAGAGAGAGAGAGATCACAAGTAGGCAGAGGGCAGGCAGAGAGAGAGAGGGAAGCAAGCTCCCTGCTGAGCAGAGAGCCTGATGTGGGGCTTGATCCCAGTCCTGGGATCATGACCTGAGCTGAAGGCAGAGGCTTTAACACACTGAGCCACCCAGGTGCCCCAAAAGTTCCTCCCTTTTGATTAAGCTTTCAGCTTAATTGACAGATGTTGATGAGGAGAAGAAAGGCAAGAGAAATGTAGATAGAATTATATTTCCTTACAACTTGAGGCCATTGATAAATGCCTGACATAGGCAAAGTGTGACATTCCTCATGGGACTCACGGCTGCCTTAATGTTAATGCTTTTCTAGAGACTGAAAGCAACTTTATCTTGACAATAGCCAGACATTCAGGATCCTGAAAGTGTTCTTTAACATATGGAAATCTGGAAATCCCTTCAGAGACTTCTCTTATCACTACCTCTCCCCAAACTTAAAAATATATAATCAGTTTCTTTTCAAAATCACAAGTGCAACTCTTTCTGCCCATGGGTCCTGTCCCCTGATATAATAAAAGCACTCTTTTGCACCATAAAACATCTTAAAAATTCTTTCTTGACCCTTGTGCTCAATGGCCCTGCATCAATGCAACCAAAATTTAAGTACTAGTATCACTCTCCACTACCTCTCTGTAGTTCTCATAGCTTTTGTTCATCCTCTGTGTGGTATTCATGGTTCATGATGGGTCTTGCTTAGCAACAACTTCAGATTTACAATTTTTAAGTTGGCCATTATCTTTGTTCCTTTTCTGACATTCCAGTCTTACGTGGGTCATTTGTTTGGTGGTTAGGGGCTGGGAACATACATGAAAGCTCTTGAGAACAGAGCACTCCAGCGAGATTACAATAATTATTTTAAGTAGAACAATCCCCAGCGTCTGGAGTGTACTTGGGAGCCATGGCCCCCAGAAACCAAACCAGTCAAAATCAGATGACTCCAAGAATCCAGTGAGGGAGTCACCATTTTTTTAAGATTTTATTTATTTATTTGGCAGATCATAAGTAGGCAGAGAGGCAGGTGAGGGGGAGTGGGGGAAAGTAGGCTTCCCACTAAGCAGAGAGCCCAATGGAGGGCTTGATCCCAGGACCCTGGGATCATGACCTGAGCTGAAGGCAGGGGCTTTAACACACTGAGCCACCCAGGCACCCCCCAACTTCCCCAGAAATATTGATCAAGATGCAGCAGGTGGCGGCCATAGCACAGCTACCTCTTTCTTTGAAGATAATCAAGCTATTCAATAATCAAAATCAGCTTTTACCAGTCTAGGGCTTTACAGCGTTAGCAGCTGATTCAGCAGTGCTTGTCAGGAATTAAGGAGAAGTTCCAGATCATAACCTTATTTGAATTCAGTCCTAAATTCAGTCCTAACCAGGATGGAGGGGACCTACATGGTCATGAACTCCTCTGGTAGATCTTTTCTAACTCGGCAACGTAAATTCAGGGAAGCTGAGCTATGAGGTGTCTTAACTCTGTTTATGATCAGTTAGCAAACAGTTCAGTAACCTCAGAGCCATTGCCGAGCATGTGCAGCCACCGAGGCACTCCTAGGCCCGGAAGAATGAGAATCACAGCAGTCAAATATAAATTCTGTTGGGACATACACCATTTCTGCTAAGATGGCACTCTTAATGTTTTTAGTATTGTAGACAGATTGGAGTTTTTGAGGACAAATCCAGCAGTCTGGAAAGTTACTTCTTCGCAGCAACTGCCTGCAAAGTGTGGGTGATAGAATTATCTTTCAAGGCCATTGCCAGGGTAAAGGAAAGAAAGAGGAAAGAAGTGTTTTCTATTAAAGTAAGAAGTATTGATCTGGCATCTTTGGTGGAGGCCGTCTACCTCAATGTGAGCTACTGCTCTTCCTCATCAGTTTGATTCAGAGGTTGCCAGCATCCGCACGGGCCTATATGTCAGGTGGAGCCTGCCTTGGCTGTGAGATGTGTATCTGAAGTTCAAGTCCCTGAAGTTTGGCTGCCATGTAGGTTGTGAGGGGGATCTGCTATAATCCCTTCCAAGGAGATTCAAGGACAGTATTTGTTCTTAATTATTCCACATCAGAAGGGTGAGAGAAAATTGGAAACATTAGTTTTGAGTCATAGCCAGATATGTGAGGAAACAAGAATTCAGGATCTAGTCTTAGTTTACAGGTGTAAAACAAAACATCAAAGACAACAGGATTAGAATTATCTGCAAAGGTACAAATGTAATTTTTCTCTCTACAATGATCCCCCCCCCTTTTTTTAACCAGAGATAATCATAGTAAAAGTGGCTTGTTTGCATTAGACTTGGTCTGATTATTTACATAAGTGGAGCAGGAATAGTGATTGGCAATGTAAACTTTTATTAAAGACTGCGTTGATGGAACGTTTCATAAGGAATCTCAGATTGACCTCTTAAAAGCTATTAGATTTTACCTACAAAATTTGTACTTTGAAAGCCTCTCAAGTTCCCTAAAAAAATCCTCAGGTTCCTGGGCCTGCCAGGCAGTGACCATTTTTATTTACCTGGTAAGGCTGCTGGGAACCCTCAAAGCAAGATACCAGGTTGATCTTTCCAGGCATTTCCTCAAAGCTGTCTGGTCATATCTCAGTCTGTACACATTTTTCTTAAATGTGGTATTCCAGTTAAAGCACTGGAGGTATAACCAATGCTTTCCAGCTGTGTCCTGTTATGAAGAAAAAGATTCTTACTGAATTTATTCAAATAACCAGTTATATTGTCATGTAGAGAATAGTCAAGAGTTTTCAAATTCTGGATGAATCCAAGAAAAAGTAAATGTTCACTCTTCATTTAGAAAGATAAACTTTAGGCGTGCCTGGGTGGCTCGGTCGATTAGGTGTCCAATTCTTGATTTTGGCTCAGGTTATGACCTCAGGGTCCCGAGACTGAGCCTCCCGTGGGGCTTGCGCTCAGCACAGAGTTGGCTTGAGAGATTTTCTCTCTGTCCCTTTCCTCTGCCCCTCCCCCCCCCCCCTCATGTCCCCAGCCCCCCTACACACCCCAGCCGGCCCACGCAGCTC
>NC_081571.1:38665426-38748779 GCF_022355385.1 Mustela nigripes | reverse complement strand
CCCCCCGCTCATGTGCTCACCCGCTGGAGTGCACCTTCTCTCTCAATTGAATTTTTTTTTTAAGCTTTAAAAGTATACTTTAATAAATTGCTCTAAGTCATAGCTCACTTAAGATTTCCTTAAATTTGATAAAGCAAAACATTAAAGAACCAGAAATGTTTCAAACAAAACATCATAAAGAATTATAATCATTTTCCTTAGTTCATTCAGTCCTGTGTATTAATTACTTTTTCCACTTGAATCTGGTTTTTCTATTCGTTCTGGAATTTCTTACCCAGCTCAATTTTTATGATCCTAAAGGTATCAGAAACTGGTCAAAAGGCTTTATATGAATCTCCTTGAAGACCATGCACTTTTGCAGAAACACTTTTGCAAAAGCATCTGAGTAAAACAATAACTGTCTGCAAATGACAAAATACTTGAAAAATTCCCATTGTAAAAGATGTGATGAGAATTGATTATAACGAAACTGACGAGGAAAACTGGTTATTTCTGTGACACACATTTTAAAATGGTAAGTGCAATTATGATAATATTGTAGCAGGACATAGGAACTTAGAAGACTTTAGGAATTTAGAAGCCTCGGTTTTTCTTAAGTAATCAAAAACCCAAAGATAAAGTTTAACATGAAGCATAGTAAATTTTTGCCTTAAGATGCAAAGTCTTTGTTTCCAATGCAGATTACATAAAAGTTAAAGAAACTTTCACAATCCATTAATAAAAGCAGACCCAAAGTCCAGAAAAACTTTGTCCTTTTAACAGAGAAAGCCAATTGTAATTTTGCACCAGTGTACTTTTGATATTTAAACTCATCTTTTTAATTTAACTTATTCGCATCTTAGCCAGCTTGACTACCATAAAATTCCTTTCCCAAGATTCAAGCCTACAATTTTGTCCTTTTTTTCTTACTCTTTCACTTCTGAAATAACCAGTCTTACTTTAGGACAAATTACTTTTTTCCTTAACAAAAGTACATCTCCATTTTTCAGACCTTCCTTTACTAAAAACACACATCCTACTTTTCTTACATATGGAGATGTTTCCCTTATATTTCTAGCAGCTTTAATTACATATATTGGTATTTTTAACACTAAAAACTGTAATTTTTAGTGAAAATAAAGAAATAAGCAATTGTGAACTTTTACATGAGCATTCTGTGGCTTCACAAATTACAAATAATATTTTTTAATTTGTAGAAACATGCTTTCTTCAGTGTGGCACACAACATGCTTACTAATATATCAAATATCCTTAGTTCCTCTGTAAAAGGAAGCCAGAAGTGGATAAACCCGCATTCAGTAATTGTTTCAGTACTTAATCTGCTTCAGAAATAATGTTGGTAATTTAATGTCTATTCATCATTTAAATTAACTTAGTAGACTTTAAGCTTTCAGGCTCCAAAAAAGATTTGGGGACACTATTTAAAAAGTTGACCTAAAACCTTTTCCCCCCTCTTATGTCTAATTCACTGTTCTCAATAATTATGTTTAAATTACCCACAAAAATTTCTTGAGACAAAGTCAACCATCATCTCTTGCTCTTTCTCGCTAAGAAATTTTGTAACAGAGATAACATGACCCAATTTAACTAATAAACTCAAGTAGAATAAAGTTATATATGGTTATATATGTCTGCATTAATTTTAATGCTTATAATTCTAAGGACATATCTATTTTAATGACTCTAACAAATTTCAACTAGCTTCTGTTTACCAGATATTATCTCAGATCACATGATCTTAAAAAGCATCTGGGTTAGGGCACCTGGGTGGCTCAGTCAGTTAAACATCTGCCGTGGGCTCATGTCACGATCTGAGGGTCCTGGGACGGAGTCCCACATGGGGCCCCCGCTCAGTGCGCAGTCGTGTCCTTTCTTGCTCTCTACCCCTCCCCTGACTTGTGCTCTCTCTTGTTCACTCTTTCCTCTCAAATAAATAAATGAGTAAATAATATTAGTTTTAAAAAGCATTTGGGTTATTTTCTACTATATTTCTGAGAGCTTTAGGAGTCCTTAATGCATATGAGTGCTTCATTCTCTTAAAGACAATTACGTAGAGCTCTTTTATAAAAATTACTTTTATTAACACTATCCAGAGGTAGAAAATACCACATCTCTCTAGTACATACATAGAGAAACAAACATAAAGACAGACACAGAGACCTTATATCTTCCATTTATAATCAGTAATTATAATAGATGTTGAATCCAAATTATGTTTCTGGCAGATAGAATATTTTGAGGTCATCTGCTTAGATGGCAAAAGCCTTTTAATTACATTTGTGAAAAAGGTGCAAGGTTTTTCATTTGCCCAAGTTTTAAAATAACCCTGTCTCCTTTTGTTTTTGTTTTCGTTTTTTTTTTTCCCCTCTGGTATTTTCCTCCTTGAAGTTGGTATTTTATTTTTATTGAGGAATAGTTAACATACAATCTGACATTAGTTTTAGCTATTCAACTATGATTTGACAGCTCTATAGGTTATGCTGTGCTCATCATAAGTTACCACTTGTCACCATGCAGCAATATTCTAATATCATTAACTATATATTCCCATGCTGTGCCTTTTATCCCTGTGACCTATTCATTCTGTAACTAGAAGTCTGTACCTTCCACTTCCTTTAGCCCATTTTGCCCATCTCCCCACTCCATCCCCTCTGCCTACTTTTGTTCTCTGTATGTATAGGTCTGGTAATGCTTTTTTTTTTTTTAAAGATTTTATTTATTTATTTGACAGAGAGAGATCACAAGTAGACAGAGAGGCAGGCAGAGAGAGAGGGAAGCAGGCTCCCTGCTGAGCAGAGAGCCCGATGCGGGGCTCGATCCCAGGACCCTGAGATCATGACCCGAACCGAAGGCAGTGGCTTAACCCACTGAGCCACCCAGGTGCCCCGATCTGGTAATGCTTTTTTTGTTTGTTCATTCATTTGCTGTCTAGAGTCTACATATTAGTAAAATCGTATGATATTTGTCTTTCTCTGACTCATTTCACTTAGCATAATACACTCCAGGTCCATCTGTGTTTCTTCAAATGTCAAGATCTCTCTCTCCCTCTCTCTTTTTTATTAACGGCTGAGCAATATTCTATTTTACATATAAACTACATCTTTATCTATTTATTTATCTATTTATCTATATATGATATAGATATTTATTTATTTATTTATCTATTTATTCTTCTATCAGTGAACACAATTTGTTTCCATATCTTGGCTATTGCATATAATGCTGCAATAAACATAGGGATGTATAGCTTTTTGAATTAGTATTTTTGTTTTCTTTGGCTAAAAACCCCATAGTGAAATTACTGGATTGTATGGTATTTCTATTTTTTATTTTTTGAGGAACCCAAATTACTTTCCACATGGCAATACCAATTTGTATCCTCACCAACAGTGCACCTCCTTGCCAATACTTGCTGTTTCTTGGTTTTGGTATGAAGTGATATGTCAGTGTGGTTTTGATTTGCATTTCCCTGATAATTAGTGATGTTGAACATGTCTGTATATTTTCTTTCTTTTTTTTAATATTTTCTTTATTTATTGGACAGAGTGAGAGATCACAAGTAGGCAGAGAGGCAGGCAGAGAGAGAGAGAGGAAGGGAAGCAGGCACCCAGCCGAGCAAAGAATCCGATGCAAGGCTCAGTTCCAGGACTGTGAGATCATGACCTGAGCCGAAGGCAGAGGCCCAACCCACTGAGCCACCCAGGCGCCCCTGTATATTTTCTTTTGAAAAATGTCTATTCAGATCCTCTACCGATTTTTAAATCAGATTATTTGGAGTTTTTTTAGTGTTAAGTTCTATATATTTTCTATAATAACCTCTTACTGGATATATCATTTACAAGTATTGCACCCATTCAGTAGGTTGCCTTACCATTTTGTTGATGGTTTCCTTTGCTGTGCAAAAGTTTTTATTTTGGTTTAGTCCCAGTGGTTTATGTTTGCTTTTATTTCCCTTGCCTGAGGAGATGTATTTAGATAAATATTGCTCAGGCTGATGTCCAAGGGATTATTGTCCATATTTTTTTCTGGGAGTATTGTGATTTCAGGTCTCTCAGTTAGGTCTTTAATTTATTCTTAGTTTATTTTTGTGTAGGACATAAGAAAGTGGTCCAGTTTCATTCTTTTGCATGTAGCTGTTCAGTTTTCTCAATGCCATTTACTGAAAAGACTCTTTTCACCACTATATATTCTTGCCTCTTTTGTGGTGGATTAAACCATGTATGCATGAGTTTATTTCTGGGCTTTCTATTGTGTTCCATTGATCTATGTGCCCATTTCTATGTCAGTGTCATATTATTTTGATTATTATAGCTTTATAGTATATCTTGAAATCCAGGATTGTGATACCTCCAGCTTTGTTCTTTTTTTTAAGATTGATTTGACTATATGGGGTCTCTCATGGAGCTATACAAATTTTATGATGATTTGCTCCAGTTCTGTGAAAAATGCTATTGACATTTTCATAGAGATTACTTTGAATATGTACATTGCTTTAGAAAGCATGGACATTTTAATAATAATTTTTCCAATCCATGAACATGGTATTTTTCCCATTTGCGTCATGTTCAATTTATTTCTTTTTTTCCTGAAGATTTTATTTATTTATTTTAGAGAGAAAGAGAGTGTGCTTGAGCAGGGAAAGATTTTGGTGGGGTTGTGGGCTCAACACAGGTTGAGCCTCTATGCAGGACCTGAGATCATGACCTAAGCTGAAACCAAGAGCCAGATGCTTAACCGACTGAGCCACCCTGACGCCCCATCTTCAATTTCTTTCATCAGTATTTTATAGTATTCAGAGTATATAGGTCTTTCACCTCCTTCGTTAAGCTTATTCCTATGTATTTTATTTTTGGTGCAATTGTGAGTAGAATTGTTAATTTCTCTTTTTCCTACTTTATTATTAGTGTATAAAAACAACAGATTTCTGTATTTTAAGCTTGTATTCTGCAACTTATTGGATTTATCCTAATAGTATTTGGTTGGAGTCTTTAGAGTTGTCCTTGTATACTATCATGTCATTTACAAATAGAAACAATTTTACTTTTTCCTTACCAATTTGGATCATTTTATTTCTTTTTTTTGTTTGTTTGATTGCTGTGGCTAGGACTTTTATTTTATTTCCACCAATAGAAATAGTGAGAGTGGACTGGACCTCCTATCTCATTCCTGATCTTAGAAGAAAATCTCTGTTTCTCATCATTAAATATGATGGTAGCTGTGTATTTGTCATATATGGTCTTTATTATGTTAAGGTATGTTCCCTTTAAGCCCACTTTGTTGAAAGTTTATATCATGAGCAGAAGATGAATGTTGTTATAGGGGTTTTCTGCATCATTTTATTCTTTTTTGAATTCCTTTAGGTGCAAGGTTGAGATTGTTTATTTGAGCTTTTTCTTATTTCTTGAGATAGGTCTGTATATATTTCCCTCCTAGAACCATTTTTGCTGTGTCTTAAAGATTTTGAAGCATTGTGTTTTCATTTTTATTGGTCTCCATTTATTTTTATTTCCTCTTTGCTTTCTTCATTGACTTTTAGGTTGTTTAGTAATATATTATTTAGCCTGCCATTTTTCCCTTTTTTTTTTTTTTTTTTACTTTCTAATTGAATGCTAGTTTCGTACCACTGTGGTTGGAAAAGATGCTTAATAGGATTTCAGTCTTCTTGAGTTTATTGAGATTTGTTGTATGGCCTAACATGATCTATCCTGGAGAATGTTCCATGTGCTTTGACTTTCTCCGTGTATGATCTATCCATTGATGTAAGTGGGGTTTTAAAGTCTCGTATTTATTGTACCACTGTCAATCTCTCCCTTTATGTCTGTTAATATTTGCTTTATATATTTAGATGCTCCAATGTTGGATGCATGGATAGTTAAGCAACTGTTATATTCTCTTGTTGGATGGATCTCTTTGTCATTATGTAAAGCCTTTTTGGGGGGGGGGGGTCCCTTACTGCAGTTTTTGTTTTAAAGTCTATTTTTTCTAATTATTACTATTGTAGCTTTTTTCCCCACTCTATTTGCATGAAATATCCTTTTTCTCACTTTCCATCTAAATATATCTTCAGGCCTGAGGTGAGTCTTTTGTAGACAGTACATAAATGGGTCTTGGTATTTTCCACGCCACCATGCTATGTATTTTTATTGGAACATTTAGACCGTTTACAACTAATTTGGTCAGTATGTACTTATTGCCATTTTGTTCATTATTTTCTGGTTGCTTTGTACTTCTTCTTCTTCTTTTTTTTTTTTTTTAACATTCTTTCCTTATGGTTGATGACTTTCTGTAATATGCTTGGATTCCTTTTTATTTTTTGTGTAGCTGTTACAGGTTTTTGGTTTGTCATTGCCATAAGGTTCATATATAACATCCTAAGTGTATAGCAGTCTACATTATACTGATGGTCATTTAAGTTTGAACAAATTGTTTTATGTATATGTTGTCATGTTTTATGTTTTTTTATTCTGCAAGTTCCTTTTACCAATTGTTTACATATAATTGGTTTATTGCCTTTGTCTTTGAATCTTTATGCTATCTTTATAAGTAAATGCTCTACTACCTTTTCTGTATATTTGCTTTTACTCATGAAATTTTTTTCCTTTCATAATTTTCTTCTAATTATGACCTTGGTTTTACATTTAAAGAAGTCCTCTTAACATTTTTTGTAAGGCCACTTTTGTCGCCTTTAATATTTATCTGGGAAACTGTTTATCTCTCTCCTCCAATTCTGAATGATAACTGTGCCATACAGATGTTTTTGGATGTAGGTTTTTTCCTTTCATCACTTGGTTTATATTATGCCACTCTCTTCTAGCCTGCAAAATTTCTGCTGAAAAATCAGCTGATAGTTTTATGGGATTTCCTTGTACATAACTAGTTGCTTCTCTCTTGCTTCTTTTAAAATTCTCAACCTTGGGGATGCCTGGGTGGCTCAGTTGGTTAAGCAGCTGCCTTCAGCTCGGGTCATGATCCCAGGGTCCTGGGATCGAGTCCCGCATCGGGCTCCTTGCTTGGCAGGGAGCCTGCTTCTCCCTCTGCCTCTGCCTGCCTCTCTGTCTGCCTGTGCTCACTCGCTCTCTCTCCCTCTGTCTCTAACAAATAAATAAGTAAAATCTTTAAAAAAAAAAAAAATTCTCAACCTTTAAGCTTTCACATTTTAATTTTGTGTTGTAGTGTGAACCTCCTTGGGTTCATCTTGTTTGGAACTCTCTTAGATTCCTAAAAATGGATGTCTGTTTCCTTCCCTCTGCTAGGGAACTTTTCAGCTATTATTTCTTCAAATAATTTTCTGGCCCTTTTTCTCTTCATGTCCTAGGACCCCTCTAATACATTTGTTTATTTGATCTTGTCCAAGAGATCCCTTAACCTATCCTTTTAATCCTCATTTTTGAATTTTTCTGTTTTTGCTATTCAGCTTGGGTGCTTTCCATTACCCTGTCATAGGGATTGCTGATCTGTTTTTCCATATCCTCCAATCTACTGCTGATTCCTTCATTTGTATTCTTTATTTCATTTGTTATATGCTCTATCTCCAACTGGTTCTCTACCACTTTGTTGAAGTTTTCTCTGAATTCATTCCACTTTTCTCAAGTCTGGTGAGCATCTTTATGATCATTCTTTGAATTCTTTATCAGGTTGATTGCTTATTTTCATTTTATTTACCTTTTCTTACACTTGTCTTAGTCTTGTTTGGAGCATATGCCTCTGTCTCATTTTGCTTGACTTTCTGTGTTTATTTCTATGAATTAGGCAGAAAAGCTACTTCTAAGCTTGAAGAAATAATCTTATGTGTGGTCATTCCCTGTATAGACTGTGTTTATTTGGTGATTTTGGCTGGCCGGAGCTTGAGTTGTCATGGGCTGGGTTCCCGGGGCCCTCTGTGCTAGGGCTGCCCTGGTGGGATGACCATAACTGAACTGGGCATGCCAGTGCAGTTTTGGGGCTCTCTCCTTGGAGGGTGCCCTGGCAGGACAGCTAAAGCTGAAGTGAGTACAAACCGAGGTATCTCAGGGCCCTCCGTTCAGGGTGCACCCTAGTAGAGTGGCTAAAGTTGAGGCATGTAAAGGCCAAGGGCCCATTCTTCCCAGGTGGCAGTTGGAGCCCAGAAGTACACAGGCCAGGATCTCCCAAGGTGCTCTGTGCTGAAGGTGCCCAGGCAAATTGTCTGGAACCAGAGTAAGGGTCTGGAGTGTTTCAGGGTATTTTGTACCTATGTCATCTTGGTGAGAGGGCTAAAGCTATAGTGAGCACTGATTAGGGGTTTCCCGGTGTGTGCCATATTGGGTTGCCAGGGAATGGCGTGGCTGGGTCTAGTGTGGGCTGTGGGACCCAGGGTTCACTGAGGTGGTAGGCCAGCTAGGGTGCCTGAACCCTGGCTGTCCATACTATAAATGTGAAGGGGAAATGGAAACTGTACCACTTAACAGCCCATTCATCCTGGAGAGCTCTCGTGCTGTTTGGCCAAGTTCCAGGGTTAGGTCCTTTATATTCTAGCTCTTTTAAACCATGCCGTCTAGGGCTGCTATGGGCTAGGTGCCCAGGGCTCCCAAAGGTGGCAGTCTGGTTATCGAGCCTGGACTCTGCTCCCATCTGCACTCTCAAGGTGGAGGAGGACCATAAACAGTGGCACTTGCCAGCTCCTCTGACCTAGAGAGAGTTCCAGCAGCTCTGCTCTAGGGAGTGGCTCTAGGGCTGGTTCCTTTATATGCTAGTTACTTTCTTAAACTGTGGTGCCTTTTTTTTCCCCCCTGTGTCCCATAGCAGATGAACCTGCACAGGTCCTTTGTCTCCATCTCTCTTTTATTCTCTATCTGAGCTCTTTTGTTGTGCAGAAACTTCACTCAGCCCTCCATTCTTCAGGAAGAATTGTTCTATAAAGAGGTGTAGATTTGGTGTGCTCATGGAAGAGGTGAATTCAGGGTCTTCCTACAGCCACCATCTGTAGCCACTCATATTCCTGAAGTTGATATTTTAAAGCAATGACATAGGTAAGAATTCCTGGAGGGATCTAGTAGATCTCAAAAACACAGGGAAGGAATGCAAGTTCCTCTGAGCTTGACTTTTGTTAACTAGGACCAAATTTTACAACATTTACAATCCTTTCAAGATAAATTGAGGAGGTCTGGGGATTGATAGAATAGGTGGGCTTTAAATTTTTTCTGGAGCTACTTCTCTGGTTTTATAAAGATTCGTAAGGTAAGGACAGTTGCTTTTAATTCCTCAAGAAATTGGGTTGCAACTTAACGTAGTAGGTTGATCCACTCATAAATCCTTTTATGAAGGTGCTAGAAAGTTTTTCTTGCCTTCTGGTTACATAGTTCTATTTTAGCTAAGGGGAGAAAGACTTAAAAGTATTCCCATCAGACTCCGATTTTCAGCTTCTGACCAAAGAGCTATTTAATTCGAGCTGATGTTAAGAATTTGCATAGGACCTTTGAGTGCACTTCTTTTTCCAGTGTCCCAGTTGATTACAAATGTAACATTGACTCTTGGGCTATCATTCTAATGGTGGATGACTAGAGAGTGGTGTGGGCAGCCAGGGGTTATCTCAGGTGACCTTGGATCTGTTTTAGCTGTAAGGTCACTCGGTAGACTTTTGTCTGCAATTGTGTTCCAAGTACCTTACACAATATTCAGCTATGGATGTGAGTTCAGACACACCGGTGATCTCTGATCCTGGTTCTGCCTTTTTATCAAACCACTTAGGAGATAATGTATTTACTACTAAGGCAACAAGAGCAGTTTGGGTGATGTTTATTGTATGGAATTTGGAATGCTGTAGGAAAGATAGCTTCCAGACAAGCTATAAAGTTGGCCACGGATTTAGCTTTTGTGTTTGAGTAACAAACCAATCCCTGCAGGCTCAGAAGACCTTAGGAATGGCTTGTAAAAGGTTAGTTGCTATTTCAGGAGATTTTATTGGTCCATGAGGGAACCATGCTGAAAAACCATTTTGCTTCCCACATCCGTTTTTGAGCTTCATGGGGTCCCACCATCATTTGTACAAGCTGATAAGGATATGACAGATTGGGGTCAGAGGCCCCAATAATGACTAAATTCTTCAGAATACTTTAGGAGATCCTACCTTTAAGAAATTTCCATCATTATGGCCCTTTTTTCAAGTTTTGACCAAGGAGTGAGAGATACCTGAGAAGGATCACCCATAACTTTTGGTGGTTTTATCGTAAAGGTAACTGTTTGATAGTCTCTTCAGAGTGGAAAAGGCAGTTCAGAGTTACAATGTGAGTACTCAGGTAGTGGAAGGTACAGCAGTAGGAGTCCTGTCAGTGTTATCATCCTTTATTTTAGGCACCTCTTATGTCTTTAGTTTTTCATGATCCTTTTGCTATACATTTTTTAGTGGAGTTAATTTGGAATCTTGAAACCTTTTAGAACATACCCCATTCCATTTAATTCAGGAATTCTTGATTTTGAGTGCACTTTTTAGATGAACGATCTTGGTTGCCATTAGTAAGAATTTGCTATTTTTGTAGATATTTATATGTTCTGTAACCATAGTTCTTAGACACAAACTCAACAGGTATGCTGGAAGGTGGTATGCTCAACTTTTTGGAATTTAAGGATCTCATTAAAAAAAAAATTTTTTTTTTAAAGCTAAGCCTTTGGATCTCTGGGAGTTAAACTAATACTTAAAAAGGATGTGCCTCTGTGGGTTGTGTAGTGTTTGCTGTGTACCTCGCTGCACAGAAATTGAGGTTGTCCAGTGACAACCTCACCGGTCGACCTGACCTGTTCCATGACCAACTTAGCCTAACATGAGTCTTTAGGTTAGGTGGCAAGAACTGTAACAGCTTTTAAATGCTAGACCTTTCCTTGCCAATTTTTAAGTTGCTTCCCAGACTCCTTTTGTGTAGATAAAGGCTACTACTAAACAAGACAGACAAATGTGTACGCCTTAATACACCAGCAGTAACCAAAAGATGTTGCTGCAGCCCAGACAAGAAAAGCCCCTGTGTAGCCACTATTGTTCCCACCATGGAACCTTGGACCAGGAGAAGTATTAAAGCATCAGACTTAAACAAATGGGGACTGGGGGCTCCACATAACTGGGGAACTGCTAACTCCCACTAAGAGTTCCCATGTGGATTTGGGGACTGAATCAAGGGCCGGGAGTTTCCACCAATTAAATAAGAATTGTGACCTAAACTACCAGCTAGCTGCTCCAGATGTCTAACTGACTAGAAACCCAATTAGATTAGAAACTCAATGCAAGAGCTGAAGTCAGAACCAAGAGGAACTTGGAGCCCTCAGAAATGGCAAGGAAAAAACTCAAAAAACATTCATAGATACCATTCCTGTGTTTCTGGTGGTTTCCAAAGCTCCCAAAAGTTCGCTTCATATCCCATTGCTGCCTCTAAATCTATTCAAAAACAAAATTCAACTGAGTAAATGTGAAGAACAAGCTGGCCTTATTCAGAAATTTATGAATTGGGCAGCATCCCATCTAACATATAGTAAAGAGCTGTAAGAAATAGAAGACTTTTATAGGCTGAAAGGGGGTGAGGTGAGGAAAGGGTATATTATTTCAGGCAAGGTCACCTTCCTTTGAAAAGATCAGAAAGGTTCGATTGGGCAGATTCCCTCACTATGCTGGTCAGGTAATTCCAGATTGATTGGTAACCTTTAATTACGTTCCTGGATGAGGCTTAAACTGCAGTTTGGTTAGATATAAAGTCATGGCTTGGTGACATGGGGCTCAGCACAAGCGTCTCCATTTTGTACATGTTTCTTTAACAAGTATCAATTATTTCCTCTATTCAGATACCTTTTATCATTCTCTTTGTCTTTTTTGAATTGGGGGAGTAATTGCTTTGTTGTTTTTTGTTTTTATGTAATGGGTTTCCAGAAGAGTCTCTTGGCACTCCCAAAAGATTTTGACTGTATACAAAATGCCCTTTGGCTCTTTTTGTCATTTTTACACATTTTCAGTACAAAAGGTAAAATGAACAGCAAAATGAAACTAAGGGAAGACAATTATTTATAGCATCAGTAAATCAACAGTAAGGAAAACCACAGGGAGATGGGCTGCTGGTGGCCGCACTAACTTCAGTTATTGCATAGATTAAAAACATATATTTGTCACACACTTTACTATCATGTACACCCAGTAGTGCTTTAAAAATTATATTTATGGGTTATTTTTTTCTCACACCAAAGTAAAGCCATTTCTGGGGTGAAACAAACAGCTACTTAGTAGGTCAAAGTAATAGTTAAGAGCAAAAGGTAAAAAAAAAAAAAAAATGGGGAAAAGAGACCAAACTTCAAGAAGTCTGAACTGAGGCAGTCAATTTAGGACATGAGAGTCTTGTATTCTTCCTCCTGTCAAAGCTGCCACAGGTTCACCAGTGACCACAAAAGGCAGGAGCTCAATTTTATATTTCACCTGAGAGCTGGCACTTCTAAGAAGCCAGTGCCCATTAGAACCACAATGTGATGAGGGATCAATATGGACTTAAAGGGAATACTACCTCTTTCTAAACCATAACTGAGATTTCCTGCCACTGAGAGGGTTTTTCCCAAGGGCCATCAGCCAGGGCCTCAGCCTTGTCTTAGCTTAAGCATATCAACTGTTGGCTGGAAGAGTTCCTCATCTGGAGGCTTAGCTGTGTCCATTTATGTTTACTCTCTTGTCAGCAACTTTCCTAGTTTCCCGTGTTACTCAGGGAAACAAGGGGGAAATGAGCTCAGGCTGGTAGGTGTTTTTGTTTCGGCTTTCTACTGTTTGTTTAGTTGTCATCCACTTCTGTAGTCCGCCAAAGGTCATGTGGGATCCAGCCCTAAGTCTAGTTGAAGGTTTTTATTCTCCTGTTTAAGTCCAGGGGTTTCTCTGTATTTAAGAGCCATTCAACTTTTCAACAGGTTTCAACTTCTCATGCAGTTTTAGCAGGTGGGGGGGTGGGGGGGGCTCTTGTGGGACTCCAGAATCAATTCTTAGAATGAGAATCATCTGAGGAATTAAACTGAAATTGGGATTTTTGGTTTTCCTTTTTTTTTTCTTTTTTGTCTTAAAGGAAAATCACATGTATCCCCATAGTTTATTTCCACAGAAACTTAGAAACAAGATGTGTGGATTAGATTCCCTTACTGACCTACTGCTAAGAATAGCAGCTGGTCCTTGCCATCTGTACCATAATCACCAATGGTCCTGTGTATTGGCCATAGTCCTAGATATACTTCCCTTCACAAACATCCATTTTAACATCTTGTAAAGCCCTGGATTTGATTCATAAAATAATAGCACAACCCTCCTCTCTCTGGAGAGTGAAGCAACCATTCTGCTTTGCCTTAATACATTTTAGTTTCCATTTAAGAATGTATACTGGCAGGGATTTGAATTGGTGAGATATAGAAAAGTCTTTTTTTTTTTTTTTTTTGATACCCCAGGCTTATCTTTCATTGAAAGCGTCCAAGGGTGTCATCTTGTATTTGGAACATTCTAGTTTTTTGAGAAAAGGCAGTGACCCCACTGGCTTCAAATTACGATTTATTTTATGCCTTTGAGCACCTATGGAGAGTTCTCTCCAACTTAAAGTATTGTGCCATCCCCCAATATTTTAAGTGAACCATTTAAAAACCAAGTGCATGTTTTTGTGTAGAATTTGTATCTATAGGTCAGCCCACATGAAGGCTGATGTTTACTAGTAATGGCAAAAGCCACCTGGCTTTGAAACCAGCATTATAATCAACGTGAACGAGCCTCCTGCCTGGGAGCTTCCTTCTACCTGTAAACATTGTGGCTAGTGGCAGTGGGATGGCAGACTCCTCCATCTCAACTTTATCAGCTTTGCAATTTCAGATGAAACTTCCTCAGCTCCACAGTTTGGGACTCCCGTGACTGGGAACAAAGTGAAGAAAAAGAAACTGCAATCGTCTCCCACCTGGAGACTACTGAGGTGTGGAGAGATAAATGTGAGGGCTGCAGTGAAGAGTTGTTATCTAAGAACTCTAAGTTCAGTCTTAAAGAAGCCCTGGTGCACTTTCTTTTTCATTTCTTTGGTGGTTTCAGGAATGGCCGCTCTCCGTTTTGTGTCATCTTGTCTGTCGCTTCTCATAAAAGATTCTCCACCTGAAACCACAGAGGAGTTAAATGCCAGCTTGGTTTTTCTCTTATCTGTGGGCGTGCTGTAGGAACAAAATAATATTTGGAGTTTCCTTAAAAGGGTGGAAATGCTCTTGCCTGCATTGACCCGCCCAGTGTTATCCACCTGAGCCTCCAAAGAAGTTCAAAGAGCCCACAGTTAAAGAAAAGCCGGGTTCTGCTAGGCATTTCATCCTTGGATCTGGCATAGGCTGAGTGAAGGAGGACTAAAATATCCAAGTGGATATACAGTCCTTGCTGTTAGCAACACACAGTTTATTAGTGACCTTGACAAGAGCTGTTTCAGAGGAGTAAAGGGTCAAAAGCATGATTGGAGTGGGTTCAAGAGAAAAATGGGAAGAGAGGAACTGAGACAGTAAGAACGGGCAATTCTTCTGAGATGTTTTGCTGTAAAGGCAGTCAACAATTGAGGTAGTAAATGGAGGATGTGGAGTCAAATACATTTTTTTTTCTCTAAAGATTGGGGCTGTTGCAACATACTTGTATGCTGAGGGGAGTGATCACATGAAGAAGGAAACCTTTCCTATAGAGAAAAGAAACAGCTGCCAGAGGGATGTCCTTGAATAGACAAATGACAGTAGCATGTGGTACTCACTGTGAAGGTTTGTCTCAGAGGGGAGCACAGGAGACCCTGAGGAGGGAAGGAGTCTATATGCAGTGAGTAGCTATCGGAGGCGGGTGGAAGCTTATGAGAGTTCTTTCCTGATTGTTTCTCCGAACGAGTTAAATGACAGCATAGGAGAACACGTTGAACATTGAATAAGAAAGGAGAAGGTGTGAAATATTTGTCTAGGAGAATGGAAGAATGAATGGACGAGGGAATTACAGTAGTAGTAAGGTCATACTTGAAATTCACTGTCACAAATTTCAGTAAGATCCAGAAAGAAAAAAGGAGCATATGTATGACCTTGGACATACTGTACTGAGATAGTTTACATGGGTCTGTGATCTGCTTTACATAGTTATTGAGAGAATTAAATGTGACAGAAAGCATTTTGAGGTATAAGTACAGGATATGATTATTGTGAAACTTAGCTTGGAATTACTTAGCACTTTTCTTTGGCAAAAAGCTTTTCAAATTTGCTTAAGACAGCCTTAGTATCTGTAGAGACAGCATTTGGCTTCTGCCACTGATTTACTCAGTAACTAAGTCTAACCAAATGCCTTAACCTCCTTTTGCTTTTACCTCTCAGTCTATAAAATGAGGGCGGTAATGTTTAGAGTGCAACACATGCGTTATAAATAAAGGTACTGTATAAATGCAAGCTGTTAATAAAATGATATTTCAGGCCTCACTGGTACAATCACCAGAAAGTCAGAACGGCCAGCTTTGGGTGGTAGATGCATCCCTTAAGAAGCTTTTATAGATGGGTGCCTTGGTGGCTCGGCCGTTTAAGTATCTGCCTTTAGCTCAGGTTATGATCTCTGGGTCCTGAGATAGAGCCCCATCGGGCTCCTTGCTCTGCGGGAGTCTGCTTCTCTCTCTCTCCCTCCTTTTGCCCCTCCCCACTGCTCCTTCCCTCTCTTAAGTAAATAAAATCTTAAAAAATAAATAAATAAAATAAAAAGCAGCAGCTTTTATAGAAGTGGAAAACAAGCATCTTGAAGTTAGTATCAGTCACCCACATTGGTTGCATTAATTCTCACAACTACTCTTTGATGTTGATTATTAGAACCTAAGACACAAAGTTCAACTTGCTAAAGCCAAGCAGAAGTGTGAATTTCAATCCTCAAAATCCCATGCTCTTTTTTCATTTTGCCACATATGGAATTGGGCTTGAACCATTCATAGCCAGAGAAGGTATGGAATACTTTGTGTCTATGATGCACCCATATTTCAGCCAACTTAGTGTCGTCTTTGCCATAACAACTGGAGCTAGAGTTGCCCAGCATCAGAATACCGGCGACTTCATTGGCAGCATCCTCCTGATAAAGTCGTTTACCAGAAATCAAATGACAGGAAAAGACAGGAGCATCTGTGACAGTAAGCTGACCAAAGATTTCCACTTAGCTACAAATGCAGTTCTCAGACATTCTGGGGACAGGAGGTTGGATACTATAAAAAAGAAATAATAAATTTGCACAGTCATGGGAACTGCAGGAATACTATGACCTCTGTCCTCTTTACTGCAAACACAATATGTACATTATAAATTATAAAGCATAAACAGCTCTAAGAAAATCAGTGCTCTGTTAGATTTTGATTTTTGAGTAACAATTGGCCATCTGATAGAGGAGGGGATAGGAAAACTGTATTTACTTTCTTCCAACAGCTAAAAGGTGATCATACTTCTAAAATTTGTTGAGATTGTCCAGGAAAGTGTGTAAAATACTCATCCATCACTGGAAGCCCCTGGTCAGGAAATGACAGGGCAGTAAATATCTTCAGCAGCCACCTTTTAATGTACAAGCTGTTTTCGGTTGGAATTTTCAGCACTCACATAAAACACACTGTCATGAGTGACTGCTTGTGCTCCAAAGTCATTACTATTGGGATAATGGAACATCTCTCGGCGAATAACCAAAAAACTTTAAATGTCATGTCAAGTTTGTTGAAGCCATTTTCAAGCCCTGTTCAAGGTTACATGAATATTGAGGGTGTCTGTTTTTTACCAGCTGGAGGTCTAATAACTCATAAGGTTGTGCGATAGGCCAGTCAGTTAATTAAAAGAAAATCCAGCATTCCCTGTGAAAGTCAATCAGTCAGAGCCATCAGTCCTGAGCTATTGCGACTCTCCCCTTTCAGCCTTCCATACCGGGTTCAGTGTCACTTATCAATAAAAATATACATGTGTGCATATGTATACAAGTCTGTGAATATATGTGTGTATATTTGATGGACTAGGCCATAGTTTTGATTTGCTAGGAACGTTTAATTTGCCTGCCAAATGCAGTATTACTTTTGAAGGAAATCATTGAGTTTTTAAAGACCTAGTAAAAAAAATTTCCTTTCTGTTTTAGTTTTAAGAAAAAACAAAACAAAACAAAAAATCTCATTAGTATTGCAGCTAATGTTTATCTTGGGTCCTAGAGTATGGAGAGGATTTCCTTACTCAATACCTATCGAGCACCACTTTGCCCCGGGGCCGTTTTAGGCCCTGATGTTTAGAACAACGTCCCTGTCATCTTGGAGCTCACATCCTAGTAGAGAGACAGACAGTGGATCAGTAAGCAGGTATATGATGTGTCTGGTGGTTAGAAGTTCTATGAAGAGGGGTCAATGTGTGATAGAAAGGGGCGGCGCTCTTTCTGTTGAACGGTCCTAGAAGGCCTCTCTGCTTAGTAGAGCATCTGAGCAGAGACCAGAAGGGCATCAGCATGGATGCTAAGGAAAGGGTTGTCTATTTATACTTTATTCTTAAACTACATGTATTTATTTCCAACCTACCTTTCTCTGAATATTTTAAGAGGACTTGAGAATAATTATTTTAAATCAATGTTTCATAATGTGCAGTCCTTCCTTACCACAGTGATAAGTCTCTGTTTCTATCTTCCTTACTTTAGAAAACCAGAAAGTGCATTTGACAGAAGGGTCACGTTCACACTACAATATCAATTGCAACTCAACGAGGACTCCAGTCGCCAAGGAGCTTAATTATAATCTAGACACTCATACGTCTACGGGGAGGATCAAGG
The DNA here is from genome assembly GCF_022355385.1 of Mustela nigripes. Lineage (NCBI taxonomy): Eukaryota > Metazoa > Chordata > Mammalia > Carnivora > Mustelidae > Mustela > Mustela nigripes. The sequence continues at coordinate 38,731,024 of NC_081571.1, read as the reverse complement.
CAGTTGAGAAGAAGGAAGCCTGTAATGTAGAAAGCAACAGAAAAAAGGAAATGGAACTTCTTGGCTCTGTTTCTAAAAACGAATCTGTTCCCGAAGTTGAAGCCCTGCTGGCAAGATTACGAGCTTTATAAATTAAACTGGTAAAAAATGATTAAGCCAAATATAAAACCATGCTCTAAGCGATACCACTTGAAAAAAATTGCTTTTTATATAGGTGACTTTATATAGTTTAAATTATGGTCTATATTAGAAAAATAAAGCTAAATAACATGATTGCAGTGCTTTTTCTATGTACTTGAGGTCTTGGCTTATTCAAGATGGTAATGGGTTTTAATGCTTTTCTTGTCTCCTAGTATTCATGTGTTCTATATTTGGTGGTGAAATTATACATAATGCTTTAGAAAGCAGGTAGGTGGCCATGTGTTCAGCAATGTGTCCTGAAGAAAATACCATTTTTCTAAGTCACTGTAGTTTTTACTGTACTGTTTTCAGCATTAATGAATCTCAAATCATTGGTATTAACTCTTGATATATATACATATGTGTGTGCATATATGTATATACATATCCCATGCATGTTGTTTATATGGGTCCGAGTTTCTCTTTCATTGGATCTTCAAGCTATCAACGTAACATCAGAAACATAAAATGGAATGTAAGAGAGCTGTGAGGAAATGCATGTAAGCTCATTGCTATCATTGTTGAATTCATGTTCATTAGACCCTGTAAGAGACTATAAGGCCATTGGGTACATATCCAAAAATGATGTACTAAGAATGTATGCACTTTTTGTAAAACATACCTGCTTCTGTATCAAGAGGATATATATGATACTGCAGTGCTGCCCAAAGTCTGAACTGAGAGAGAATTTTTCCCTTGGTAATTGTGACTCTGGGATAGAATTGCCATTTTGAAACTTCCTAAGTAACAAATTTTTTTTTTCTGTGAACAAACTTGAAATTGCAGTTTCTTTGATATGACAATCAATGAGTTTAACAAAGATCTAAAGTGTGTCAAGGAAGGTTTTCCTATTCAAATGTTGCAATTTTACCTCATTTGGGGCATCACATTAACTCTTAATTCTATAGTCAAGAAAATAAAACTTGCTACTTGCACTAAGTGAAAAAAAAAATTGGGGCTTTTTTTTTTTTTTTTTTTTTTTTGCACTTAGCATATTCTGTGGATAAGCTGTAGCTCGACTGTGCTCTGCCGTCTATCTAAGCATCTATTTGGCTTTATTATGTGCAGTAAGTAAATGACTGCTCTTTTACCTTCAGTTAAAAAGCAGTTATGTGGAACCAGTCTGTGAGGTCCAGTGCTTTTTATTTCCTTGTTTAAGTTGCCACCTCCTTTCAGCTCCAAGTTAATAAAGTTAATTAATTAGAACTATGAACCAGGCCCCATTTACAGACATTGGGGAACGGTGCTATCCACAGCCTGTGTAGGAAGAAATTGTTCTCCTATGCATTGCTGAAATAGGAATTGCAACTGGAGGACAAAATGCATATTTTCCTGAGAACAAATCCTCAAACTCAGAAAGGTGAAGGACATTGACACATTTTAGCAGACAGGACCCCAATGACCAGAAAAGAAGCTAAATAAAAGAATGCTGTCAGTTCTTCATGTGATTCGGCAAAAGACTGGGGCTTTTCAGAGACAAAGCTGAAATCCAGCCAGATAGTTTGGACATACCGGGTGGCAGGTAAACACTCCAGAAACTTAGGGCCAGGGAGCAGCCACTCGGGAGCAGCAGCCTGGCAAGTAAAGGGAAGTGAAGATGACACAGAACCCCAGGGGCAGAGAAATGCAGGCCAGGCCTACACCGGAGCCGTCAGGCCCCAGAGCATCTGTCCGCAGGAGCTGAAGGACAACCATCTAGCAGGAGGACCAGGAGACCGAAGCTAGATGAACACCAGCGGGGGCTGGCCTCCTGCAGCTTAGCAACCCACTCTCTCACCATCACTGACAGGAGTCTGTGCAGGCCCGAATAGGGGACCATGTTTTTTATTTTCCTCTCCACAGCTTAAGAGTTCACAGCAGTAAGAGCCAACCAAGAAACAGCCAAGTGCTTCTGCAGAGATTTCACTGATAAATGTGCCTTCAACAATGGGTGGGAGAGTACAATTAGGGTTTTATGAAAAACTCTTAATATTCCTTTAGCCAACTGTAGCTGGGAACTATAGTGATGACTTTTAATTGGAGGGCAGGCATTGAGATACAATTTCATGTTTTTGAGCAAACAGTCTATTCATTTGAATTAGCAGGTCAACTTGAAGCCAACACACAGCTCAGCACCTGTGATGAAGATGTTCCACCCAGGCCAGTGACAAACCCTGAATAGGTTCTCAACCCCTCTCTGGTCAGTGTAGAGAATTTGGCAAAAACACACAGAAAGCTAAGTGATCACTGAGTTGTCCAAAAGCAAAGACCTGCTAATAAGTTTTCCCAGTCAAATAATTGAAGTGATTTAAAAATAAGGGAAGCAATCTAATCATAAAGCACATCCCATCTCTCCCCGCCCCCCCCCCATCATCTTCAGGGGATATATTCAAAGATACCCCCCCAGGGGATGCCTAATTGCACATAATACCAAACCCTATATATATATTTTGCTTTTTCCTATACAAAGTTTAATTTCTAAATTAGGCACAGTAAGAGATTAACAGTAGTAACTAATAATAGAATAATTTTAATAATATGCTATAATAAATGTTACATGAATGTAGCCTCTATCAAAATATCTTAATGTAGGGGCACCTCTGTGGCCCCCTGAGTTGAGCATCTAACTCATGATTTTGTCTCAGAAGTATGAGATTGAATCCCACGTCAGGCTTCATGCTCAGCAGAGTCTGCTTGAGTTTCTTTCCCTCTGCCCTCCCCCCACTCACTCTCTCTCACTCTTTCTCAAGTAAATCTTTTAAAAAATCGTAGTGTAATCATAGTGTACTATACTTATCCTTCGTTTTGTGGTGTGAGATGATAAAACGCCTCCCTGATGATTTGAAATGAGGGGAAGGACACAGACATAGTATTAGGCTGCTATTCACCTCTGACCTTATGTCAGAAGAAGCATCCTCTGCTTCCAGATTATTGTTGAACCACAAATAACTGAAAGCACGGAAAGTTAAACCAGAAGTGGAGGCAAGGAGTGTACTACCCTATATGCATGTATGTCCTTTGTTAACATTTAAATATTCAAAAAACTATGTCAAAGTTTATATGAAGAAGTAGACATTTCAATAATTTATATCAAAAACATTGAGTTTCCTGTTAAAAACTAAATCATTTAGACTATATCTATGCTATATTTCATCATATTAAACTCCTTTTTGGGTAACCACAGGTGAGCTGGGAGCATATTTCATGACTACTTTTGTGCCAGCCTTATGTACTGACTATGCAACTTTTGGAAAGTAACAGGTTCTAAAAAAATAAACAGCTAATTTGATTGAAACTCAGAAAGGGGCATTCATATTCTTTTTCTTCATATTAATTATTAAAATTGTTGAAGTCCATCAGTTGAAATCTGGCAGTGTAACAATAGTCAGTTTTGTCTAGTTAATTGTTCAAAGTAGTTATTACCTGTCCTTTCCAGGCAAGAATGTTCTTAAAATGTGTACTAGGGCCAAACTCTGACACCATTTTGCTCTAAGAGTTACGCTTTAGCAAAAACATATGATCTTGCCAAAGAACCACAAGACTGGATGGCATTTCAAAACTGAATCCAAATCTCCCCATAAAACCTAATTAATACAGACATTAGTAATATGTCAGAACTAGAGTTTAGAATTACAATTATCAAGGTGTAAGCTAAGCTTGAAAAAAGCATGGAAGAGACTAGAGAATCACTTTCTGGAGAAATCCCTTTCTGGAAAAATAAAAACTAAAATCTAAGCATGTTGAAATCAAAAAAGCTATTAATGAGGTGCAATAAAAAAAAAAAAAAAAACGGGCTCCTACTGCTAGGATAAATGAGGCAGAAGAGAGAATTAGTGAGATAGAAGACCAAATGATGGAGAATAAAGAAGCTGAGAAAAAGAGAGACAGATAGCTACTGGACCTCAAGGGGAAAATTGGAGAGATAAGTGATACCACAAGATGAAACAATATTAGAATAATTGGGAACCCAAAAGAAGAAAGAGAGAGGGGGGCAGAAAGCATATTGGAGCAAATTATGGTAGAGTATTTCCCTAATATGGCAAAAGGAATAAGCATCAAAATCTAAGAGACACAGAAAATCCCCCCTCAAAATCCATAAAAATAGGTCCACACCCTGTCATCTAATAGTAAAACTTAAAAGTCTTAGTGACAAAGAGAACATCCTGAAAGCAGGTCGAGACAAGAAGTCTGTAACATTCAATGGTAGAAATATTAGAATGGCAGCAGACCTATGGACAGAGACCCGGCAGGCCAGAAAGGATGGTGCAATGATATATTCAGAACACGAAAAGAAAATTATGCAGCCGAGAATACTATATCCAGGTAGGCTGTCACTGAAAATAGAAGGAGAGATAAAAAGCTTGTAGGACAAAAAAAAAAAAAACTAAAAGAATTTGCAAACACCAAACCAGCCCTACGGGGAAGATTAAAAGTGGTCCCCTAAGCAAAGAGAGAGCTTAAAAGGAACAGACCGAAAAGGAACAGAGACAATATACAGTAACAGTCACCTTACAGGCAGTACAATGGCACTAAATTCATATCTTTCAATAGTTACCCCGAAGGTACATATGCTAAATGCCCCCAATCAAAAGACACAGGGTATCAGAATGGATAAAGAAAAAAAACAAGACCCACCGATATACTCTCTACAAGAAACTCATTTTAGACGCAAAGACACCTCCAGATTTAAAATGAGGGGGTGGAAAACAATTTACCATGCTAATGGATATCAAAAGCTAGGGGGGCAATCCTTATATCAGATCAATTAGATTTTAAGCCAAAGACTATAATAAGAGATGAAGACACTATGTCATACTAAAAGGGTCTGTCCAACAAAAAGATCTAACAATTTTAAATATGCCCCTAGTATGGGAGCAGCCAATTATATAAACCAATTAATAACAAAATCAAAGAACACATCAACAATACTGTAATAGTAGGGGACTTTAACATTCCCCTCACTGAAATGGACAGATCATCTACACAAAAGATCAATAAGGAAATAAAGGCTTTAAATGACACACTGGACCATATGGACATCCCAGATATATTTAGAACATACCTTCCCAAAACAACAGAATACACATTCTTCTCTAGTGCACGTGGAACATTCTCCAGAATAGATCACATCCTGGGTCATAAATCAGGTCTCAACCAGTAGCAAAAGATTGGGATCATTCCCTGCATATTTTCAGATCAAAATGCTTTGAAACTAGAACTCAATGACAAGAGGAAAGTTGGAAAGAACTCAAATACATGGAGGCTAAAGAAAATCCTACTAAAGAATGAATGGGTCAACCAGGAAATTAAAGAAGAATTTTTAAAATTCATGAAAACACAACTGTTCCATATCTTTGGGACACAGCAAAATGGTCCTGAGAGGAAAGTATATAACAACACAAGCCTTTTTCAAGAAATAAGAAAGATCTCAAGTATACAACCTAACTCTACACCTAAAGGAGCTGGAAAAAGAACAGAAAAGAAAGCCTAAACCCAGCAGGAGAAGAGAAATAATAAAGATCAGAGCAAAAATCAATGAAATAGAAACCAAAACAATGGTAGAACAAATCAACGAAACTAGGAGCTGGTTCTTTGAAAGAATTAATAAGATTGATAAACCCCTGGCCATACTTATCAAAAAGAAAAGAGAAAGGACCCAAATAAATGAAACCATGAAAGAAAAGAGATCACAACCAACACCAAAGAAACACAAAGAATTATAAGGACATATTATGAGCAACTATACACCAGCAAATTTGACAATCTGGAAGAAATGGATGCATTCCTAGTGACATATAAACTACCAAAACTGGGGGCGCCTGGGTAGCTCAGAGGGTTAAAGCCTCTGCCTTCAGCTCAAGTCGTGATCCCAGCATCCTGGGATAGAGCCCCACATCGGGCTCTCTCCTTGGTTGGGAGCCTGCTTCCTCCTCTCTCTCTCTCTGCCTGTCTCTCTGCCTACTTGTGATCTCTCTCTGTCAAATAAATAAATAAAAATCTTAAAAAAAAAAAAAACTACCAAAACTGAACCAGGAGGAAATAGAAAACCTGAGCAGACCTATAACCAGTAAGGAGATTGAAGCAGTCATCAAAAATCTCCCAACAAACAAGAGCCCAGGGCCAGATGGCTTCCCAGGGGAATTCTACCAAACATTAAAACAAGAAGTAATACCTATTCTCCTGAAACTGTTCCAAAAAATAGAAATGGAAGGAAAACTTCCAAACTTATTTTATGAGGCCAGCATTACCTTGATCCCAAAACCAGACAAAGACCCCATCAAAAAGAATTACAGACCAATATCCTTGATGAACACAGATGCAAAAATTCTCACCAAAATACTAGCCAATAGGATCCAACAGTACATTAAAAGGATTATTCACCAAGACCAAGTGGGATTTTATCGCCCTCGACCCGCAAGGACGACAAGAAGCCCCAGTTCAGATGTATCTTCTCTCTCTTTTTTTCCGCAAGTCTACACACTTATGTACGTTTACATGACCAATCAGCGAGCAGGGTACAGGAGGGAGCGAATCAGGCTGTGCACCTAAACAAACAACTTCGCTAGCAACCAATGCTGTTTACTTCCTCTTTGGGCGTTCGGCTTAGTCTCACGAGGCAATCCTAACCTGGCAACTAGCCAGGTGCCATCTTTTAATGGCGGAGGCCGCCCTGGCCAGGGGCCTGCCTCCGACAGGATTTATTTCTGGGTTATAAGGTTGGTTCAACATCAATCCATGTGATACATTAATAAAAGAAAGAAGGAGAACCATATAAGACTCTTAATAGATGCTAGAAAAGCATGTGACAAAGTACAGCATCCTTTCTTGATCAAAACTTTTCACAGTGTACGCATAGAAGGTACATACTCAATATCATCAAAGCCATCTATGAAAAATCCACAATGAATACCATTCTCAAATGGGGAAAAACAGAGCTTTTCCCCTAAGATCAAGAATACAGCAATGATATCCATTATCACCACTGCTTTTCAATATAGTACTAGAAGTCCTAGTCTCAGCAATCAGACAACATAAATAAATAAATAGTATGCAAATCAGCAAAGTAGTCAAACTTTCACTTTTTGCAGATGATAGGATACTTTATGTGGAAAACCCAAAAGACTTCACTCCAAAACCTCTAGAACTCATACAGGAATTCAGTAAATGTCAGGATGCAAAATCAATGCACAGAAACCAGTTGCACTTCTATATACCAACAGCAAGATAGAAGAAAGAGAAATTAAGGAGTCGATCCCATTTACAATTGCACCCAAAACCATAAGATACTTGGGAATAAACCTAACCAAAGAGGCAAAGAATCTATACTCAGAAAACTATAAAATACTCATGAAAGAAATTGAGGAAGACACAAAGAAATGGAAAAACTTCCCATGTTCATGGATTGGAAGAACAATATTGTGAAAATATCTATGCTACCTAAAGCTATCTCTACATTTAATGCAATCCCTATTAAAATACCACCACTTTTCAAAGAAACGGAACAAATAATCCTAAAATTTATATGGAACCAGAAAAGACCCTGAATAGCCAGAGGATTGTTGAAAAGGAAAACCAAAGCTGGCAGCATCACGATTCCAGACTTCAAGCTCTATTACAAAGCAGTAATCATAAAGACAGTATGGTATTGACACAAAAACAGACACAGAGATCAACGTAACAGAATAGAGAGCCCAGAAATAGACCCTCAACTCTATGGTCAACTAATCTTCGACAAAGCAGGAAAGAATGTCCAATGGAAAAAAGTCTTTTCAACAAATGGTGTTGGAAAAATTAGACATCCACCTGCAGAAGAATGAAACTGGACTATTTACTTACACCACACACAAAAAAAGACTCAAATGAATGAAAGACCTCAGTGTGAGACAAGAATCACAGGCAGCAACCTCTTCGACCTCAGCCACAGACAACTTCTTCTAGGAAACATCGCCAAAGGCAAGGGAAGCAAGGTCAAAAATGAACTTCATCAAGATCAAAAGCTTTTGCACAGCAAAGGAAACAGTCAACAAAAGCCAAAGACAACTGACAGAATGGGAGAAGATCTTCACAAATGACGACTCATCAGATAAAGGGCTAGTATCCAAAATCTATAAAGAACTTGTCAAACTCAGCACCCAAAGAACAAATAATCCAATCAAGAAATGGGCAGAAGGGGAGCCTGGGTGGCTCACTGGGTTGGGGTTTCTGCCTTCGGCTCAGGTCATGATCCCAGAGCCCTGGGATCAAGCCCCACCCACATCGGGCTCTCTGCTGAGCGGTGAGCCTGCTTCCTTGTCTCCCTCTGCCTGCCTCTCTGCCTACTTGTGATCTCTGTCAAATAAATAAATAAATCTTTAAAAAGAAAAGAAATGCAGAAGACATAAGCAGACACTTCTGCAAAGAAGACATCCAAATGGCCAACAGACATGTGAAAAAGTACTCAATATCACTCGGCATCAGGGAAATAGAAATCAATACCACAATGAGATACCATCTTACACAAGTCAGAACAGCTAAAATTAACTAGTCAGGAAATGACATGTTGGTGAGGATGCGGACAAAGGGGAACCCTCCTACACTGTTGGTGAGAATGCAAGCCGGTGTAGCCACTCTGGAAAACAGTATGGAGGTTCCTCAAAAAATTGAAAATAGAACTACCCTACAAACCAGCAGTCGCACTACTGGGTATTTACCCTAAAGATAAAATGTGATCTGAAGGGTAATGTGCACCCAAATGTTCATAGCAGCAATGTCCATAATAGCCAAACTATGGAAAGAACCTAGATGTCCATCAACAGATGAATGTATAGAGAAGAGGTATAGTATTCCATATGATGGAATACTATGCAGCCATCAAAAACTGAAATCTTGCCATTTGCAATGACTTGGATGCAACTAGAGAGTATTATGCTAAGCAAAATAAGTCAATCCAAGAATGACAATCATCATATGCTCTCTTGTGAGGAATTTGAGAGGCAGGGTGGGGGATAATGGAGGGTAGGGAGGGAAAAAAATGAAACAAGATGAGATCGGGAAGGAGACAAACTATAAGAGACTCTTAATCTCATGAAACAAACAGGGTTGCTGTGGCTTGGGGGAGGGTTAGGGTGGCTGGGTTCTGGACATTGGGGAGGATACATGCTATGATGAGTGCTGTAAAATGTGTAAGCTGAGATTCACAGACCTGTACCCTTGGGCCAAATAATACATTATATGTTAATAAAAAAGAATTTTAAAAATCTCCCCATAAAATGAAAATAATGGAACCTAACCATAAAAGTTCATTATTCCTAAACATACCTTTGTCTTTTACAATGGGTATAAGGAGAGTATATCTCAGGATTTAGGAAGATGGCAGAGTAGGAGGATCCTGAACTTACCTCCTGCCACAGACACATCAAGTCTGCAAAGTCTGAGTGTGTCCAACTCACTCAGAATAACCCAAGCCTAGCAGAACAGCTATTCCACAGCTAAAGATGTAAAGAGTGATGTTGAGATGGGTAAGTGAGGCAGAGACACAGTTGTGAACAAAATCCCCAGCACAGTGACTCACAAATAGGAGTGATAGCTCAGACAGGACATCTTCCCCGAGTATCAGAGGGATCAAGCCACACATCAGGGCCACATAAGACCTATCCCCCCATGGGGATGTGCATTAGGATGATGAGCCCTCATAATTTCCACTTTGAAAATCAGCAGCACTTAATTCTGGACAGCATGAGGTCTCTAAGAAATAGAAAATCTGCCCTGAAATGGTCAGGGTACTCTATTACTCACTCCAAGACCCAACCAGAGACAGCAATTTGAAAAAAGCCTGAAGAAAATTTATTGGCTAATTTTAGGTCATGTGTGACCCCCTCCCGAGCAACTCCTGCCCAAGGAAGTAGAAAGCCAGCCACACTGAAGGCTACCTCTGTCCAAAAGTGTGCCCACAGCTATCACTGCTGGTCACTGCCCCCAGTTTGGCTGAGGGTCAGCTCCACCCACCAGTGCACCTGCAGCAGTCATGACCTAGTCATGACAGGATAGAAAATGTCTCTGAATGACATATTAGACCAGATGGACTTCACAGATACATATGGAACATTTCATTCAAAAAACCACTGAATACACATTCTTTTCAGGGTAATATGGAACACTGTGCAGGACAGATCACATGTTAGGCCACAAAACCAGTCTGAAAAAATTGAAGACGACTGAAATCTTATCAAGTATCTTTTCTGACCATAACATATGAAACTACAGATTCATTACAAAAAAGAAAAAAAAAAAAAACTAGAAAAAACACAAACACATGAAGGCTAAAACATCATGCTACCAAACAACCAACAGGTTAATCAAGAAATCCAAGAGAAAATAAAATAAAACACATGGAGAGAGAGATGAAAATGGAAACGTAATGGTCCAAAATCTTTGAGAGGCAGGAAAAGCAGTCCTAAGAAGGTTTATAGTGATACAGACCTACCTCAAGAAGCAAGAAAAATTTCAAGCAATCCAAGCTTACTCCTAAAGGAACCATGAAAAGAAAAAACAAAGCCCAAATTTAGTAGAAGAAAACCAATAACAAAGATCAGAGTGGAAATAAATGAAATAAAGACCAAACAAAAGATCAATAACACTAGGAGCTGGTTCTTTGAAAATTAAATAAAATTGATAAATCTTTAGCTAAATGCATCAAAAAAAAAAAAGGAGAAAGGACTTAAAGAAAATCAGAAATGAAAGAACAGAACAATCAACTGAAATTAAAAAAAAAAAAAAACCACAGTACAACCAACACCACAGAACTACAAGGAATCATAAGACAGACACTAGTATGAAAAATTGGACTATTACCAACAAATTGAACAACCTAGAGGAAATGGATAAATCCCTGAAAACAACTTCTAAGACTAAATCACAGAGAAATAGAAAGTCTGAATAGGGAGCCCTGGGTGGCTCAGTCAGTTAAGCGGCTGCCTTCAGCTCAAGTCATGATCTCAGGGTCCTGGGATAGAGTCCCAGATCACTCCTTGCTCAGCAAGGAGCCTGCTTCTCCCTCTATCTGCTGTTCCCCCTGCTTGTTCTAGCTCTCCCACCTTATCTGACAAATAAATAAATAAATAAAATCTTTAAATAAAAAAGTCTGAACAAATAATTATTAATAATGAGACTAAATAAGTAATCAAAGAACTCCCAGTGAACAAAAGTCCAGGACCAGATGGCTTCACAGGTGAATTCTACCAAATGTTTAAAGATGAGTTTATGTCTATTCTTCTCAAACTATGAGAAGAGGAAGGAGCAATTGCAAATTCATTCTATGAGACCAGCAGTTCCCTGATACCGAAACCAGACAAAGACACCAACAAAAGAAAACTCTAGTCCAATATCCCTGAGGAACATAGATGCATACATCCTCAACAACTTTTAGCAAACCAAATACCATAATACATAAACATTCACCACAATCAAGTGGGATTTATTCTAAGGATACTAGAATGGTTCAATGTTTGCAAATCAATCAATGTGATAAATCACCTTAATAAGAGGAAAGATAAAAATCATATCATCATCTCAATAGGTGCAGAAAAAGCAGTTAACAAACTATAACATCCATTCATGATAAAAACTCTCAACAAAAGTGGTTTTAGAGGGAATACAATAAAGGCCATATGTGACAAACCATAGTTAATGTCATGTTCAGTGGGAAGAACTGAAAATTTTTCCTCTAAGGTCAGGAATAAGACAAGAATGTCCACTTATATTCAACATAGTACTGGAAGTCCTAACAACAGCAATCAGACAAAGAGAAATAAAAACATCCAAACTGGTAAGGAAGAAGTTAAACTGTTACTTTTTGCAAAAGGCACAACCCTAAAGACTACCCCAAAAAAGGTAAAAAACCTATTAATAAATGAATTCAGTTGAATTATAGTACAAAATATGCAGAAATATTTTACATTTCTATATAACAAGAACAAAGCAGAGAGATTTTTTTCCCCTAAATCTCATTTACAAATACACACACAAAAAAGAATAAAATACCTAGGAGTAAATTTGACCAAGGAGAAAAAAGACTTATACTCTAAAAACTGTAAGATATTGATGAAATAAACTGAAGACAACACAAATGGAAAGATACACCATGCTTATAAATTGGAAGAATTAATAGTTAAAATGTCCATAGTACCCACAGCAACCTATAGATTATCAAATAGGAACAATATTTTTTTACAGAACTAGAATAAATAATCCTAACATTTGTAGAGAACCACAAAAGATGCCAAATAGCCAAAGAAATCTTGAGAAAAAAAAAAAAAAAAAACAGAGCCAGAGGTATCCTAACCCTAGATTTTAAAATATACTACAAAGCTACAGTAATTAAAACAGTACAGTGTCAGTACAGAAATAGACACAGATCAATGGGACAGAATAGAGAACCCATAAATAAACCCACACTTACATTGTCAATTGGTCCCTGACAAAGGAGGTAAAAATACACAATGGAGAAAGACAATCTCTTTGATAACAGTGCTAGGAAAAACAAGACAGCTACATACAAAAGAATGAAACTGGATCACTTCCTTACACCTTATACAAAAATAGACTCAAAATAGATTAGAGAAATAAATATGAGGCACAAAACCATAAAACTCTATATTTTTTCCAGTAACTGTTAAATAAAACATAGGCAGTAAGCTCTTGAATATTAGTCTTAGCAACATTTATGGATCTGTCTCCACAGGCAAGGGAAACAAAAGCAAAATTACACAATATGGACTATATCAAACTAAAAAGCTTTTGCACAGTAGAGGAAACAAAATAAAACAACAAAAAAAATGGTAACCTGAATGTGAGAAGATATTTGCAAATGGTATCTGATAAGGAGTTAATATCCCAAATCTATAAAGAATGCATATAACTCAACACCAAAAGAATAATCCAGTTTAAAAATTTGACAGAAGATCTGTCAAAGATTTTTTTTTAAAAAAGACATACAAATGGCCAGTAGACACATGAAAAGATGTTCAACATCACTGATCATCAGGGAAATGCAAATCAAAACCACAATAAGTTATCACCTCACTTATGTCAGAATAACTAGTATCCAAAAAAAAAAAAAAACCCCAAGAAATAATAAGTGTTGGCAAGAATGTGGAGAAAAATGAACCTTTGTATACTGCTGGTGGGAATGTAAATTGGTGCAGCCACTGTGAAAAACAATATGGAGGTTCCTCAAGAAATTAAAAATAGAACTACTATACAATCCAGTAATTCCATTTCTGAGTATTTACCTGAAGAAAATAAAAACACTAATTCAAAAAGATTTATTCATCCCCACACTTACACATGCACACTATACACGATAGCCAAGACATGGAAGCAGCCCAAGTGTCTACTCATAGATGAATGGACAAAGATGTGGTATATATATGCAATGGAATACCACTCAGCAATCAAAAGGAATGAGATCTTACCAATTTTGACAACTTGGATGGAACTAGAGGGCATTATTCTAAGTGAAATAAGTCAGAGAAAGACAATACCATATGATTTCACTTATATATGCACTCTTAAAATCAAATGAATAAACAAAATGCTGAATCGGGCCTATAAATACAAAGAACAAAATGATGGTTGCCAGAGGGAAGGTGGGGGCGGGGGGATCAGCAACATGGGTGAAGGGAAGTGGGAAGTACAAACTTCCAGTTAGAAAATACAGAAGTCACAAGAATGAAAAGTAAAGCATAGGGAATGTAGTCAGTAACATTATAATTCTGTATAGTGACAGTTGGTAACTACACTTGTGATGAACGTTTCATAATTATGTAAATATGTAATCACCTGCTGTCACCTGGAATTAATACAATATTGTATGCCAACTATACTTCTATTAAAAATTTAAAAATAGGGGCACCTGGGTAGCTCAGTCAGTTAAGCATCTGCCTTCAGCTCAGGTCATCATCTCAGGATCCTGGGATCAAGCCCCACGTCATCCGGCTCCCTGCTCAATGGAGTTTGCTTCTCCCTCTCCTTCTGTCCCTTCCCCTCTTTGTCCTCTCTCCCTCTCAAATAAATGAATAAAATATTTTAAAAAATAAAATGGGTGTAAGGATGTTAAAACTACTATGGGAGATGTAGTTTGAGGTAGATGAAATTTAACTGTGTCCTCTAGGGTTAGCCCATAGGTGCTTCTTTGTCTTCTATTCACCTTACTAGATTTGAATGTAATGTTTGACACTTCAACAGTACCCTTCCTTTCTTTTTTTTTTTCTTACTTTCTTTAAAGACTTTATTTTTCTAAGCGATTATAGTTTTACAAAAAATGGAGAGAGAAGTACAGATTTCCCATATACCTCTTGACCCCACACATGCATAATCTCCTTCACTATTCACCTGAATGAGTACCCACCCCGGAGGCATCGTCAAGGGATGAGAACTTAAAAGGAATCTTGGTTTCTTCCAGTAAATCTTAAATTTCTCCCCCTCTACTCTCCACTTTGAAATTCCAACCATTGGACAAAAAGATATTGTAAAATTTCCAGATAATTCCTCCTTGCAATTAGTATCACCAACATTCTCCATGTTCTCCCAAGTTTACATTATTATATATTTCATGTTTGAAATCTTAATATTTTAAAGGCAATCTGATGACAGAACTGGAAGCCAAATTTATCTCCTCAGAGCAGCTTATTCATTTTCTTACACTACATCATTCTAAAGCATTTGGGTAAATCCCCTACTACTAACTTTTTTTTTTTAATTGTATCTAAAGTTTATGGCTATCAATCTTTCTTCTGGCATTTTTGTCCCATGTTACATTTGGATTATAAACCTATTTTTAAAAATTTCTCTTTTATTAACTATGAGTTACTAAAAATTTTCTTCAATTATTTCTTTTTTAAGATTTTATTTATTTATTTGATAGAGATCACAAGCAGGCAGAGAGAGAGGAGGAAGCAGGCTCCCCGCTGAGCAGAGAGCCCGATGTGGGGCTCTATCCCAGGACCCTGGACTCATGACCTGAGCTGAAGGGAGAGGCTTTAACCCACTGAGCCACCCAGGCACCCCTCTTCAATGATTTCTAATTGGTGTCAATCTAATCTTAATATTTTATATATAATCTAACCAGGTGTGATTGATCAAACATGGTCAAACATGAAGCTACAATAAAATAATTAAGCAGATTGAGGGCACCTGGCTGGCTCAGTCCATAGAGCATGTGACTCTTGATCTCAGGGTTGTGAGTTCAAAGCCCCATAATAGGCAGGCACATACATACATACATACATAAACAAACAAATAAATGTATGTATGTATGTATTTAAATAAAAACAAAATAATTAAACAGATTGAAACAAATGTTCTGGTGAATTATTTCTTGAGAGCAGGACCAAGTCCTCCAAAAGCTATATTCCAGTTAATGTCTCCCTACAATGTCTGTGTTCAGACCAGGCTGGATTCTGGTGGAACAGGCATATCTTTGCATCAAAAAAACAGTAGATTAAGCATAAATAATAACATACATTTTTTTTAAGATTTTATTTATTTATTTGACAGAGATCACAAGTAGGCAGAGAGGTAGGCAGAGAGAGAGGAGGAAGCAGGCTCCCCACGGAGCAGAGAGCCCGATGTGGGGCTCGATCCTAGGGATCTGGGATCATGACCTGAACCAAAGGCAGAGGCTTTAATCTACTGAGCCACCCAGGTGCCCCAATAACATGCATTTTTAATTTAAAACATTTAACATGTATCAAGACAAAGACAGTTAGGTGTGAATATATATTAATAATATGGAAATGTCTATATCTTTTATATAATAATTTCAAGGCTCAATATGTATAAAGCATTTCCAGGGAAAATACATCAAAATTAGGCAACAAAAGTTTGGACCTCATAACTACAAGTACTCAACCTTTGAGGGAAGTTTGATTTTAAAATGAAATATCTCTTTCTTTCCCTTGTATCAACCATACTTGGCTCTTACTGCAAAACCAACTCGTTACCTAATAAAAGCTAACAGGTGCCTTTCCACAGGGGGGCAGTCAAGGTTGCGGCAGGAGGCATTTTCTTTGGAGGGTCTCCTCTTGATTCCTTTCCTTTTCTTAATGACCTCACAAGAGCCATTCGGATGATCATAGCCACGACTGACATCCCATACCTGTGGCCTACCCAGAGCACAAGAATCCAATTTGACTGGGATAATAAATAAAATCTTGTCGTACTATTACAGGATGTTTGACAAGGACAAGAATTAAGGCACCCTTTATAACTCCCGAAGGAATCTGGTGATATTTCTAACGTGATCTCACACATCATTCTGTCCCTCCTGACCTTCCGTGTATCACCCTCCTGAGTTATAGCTTCTATCTGTTACCCTCTCCTCCTTCCATAGTCTCTTCCCAAAATAAAGGATTGCTGACCTGAGAAAACAAATCTGATTTTTTTCAATCTTTATAAGAAACTCAGTTAAAATGTCCTACAAGTCACTCCATATGTTTTCTGCAGAACATTTACTGCATCCATTAGATTAAATGTCTCACTTCATGAAATGAACACTGAAGGTCTCTTAGAGATTACAAGACCTCTTTAAGAAGGGTCTAGACCCATTCCGTAATAATTTCTGGGGTCCTAGGATGTTGTAGGACACATTATGTATTCCCCAAGTTCAATTTACCACCTATTTTTTCAATAATTAGTTCCTTTATCCTAGCCGACACTGGGGAGAGTGGCCTCTCAGGCACTTCCTCATGAATCCACCTAGAAAGGGAGTTTTTGATATGCTGTAATAGCTTTTCTCATACTCTCCAGAGAAGCTTAACAGCTTCTGTTCTGATGAGCCAAAGGAGAGTCCACTTACATAAAAACAGACACACTTCAAAGACGCTGCTAAGCATGAAGATACTAGGGTCACACGGGAATGGCAGGCATGCCTGTGGAGGCCAGAGGCCCTGTTCGAGTAGGATAATCTCAGTTAGGATGACTATTTGGGGGATGCATCTCAGGTACTACATCAGCCCCAGTGTTCTCAAGAAGCTAGGCTTTTGTTATCCTGTGGCTTCTCTCTATCTGAGCCTCCTTTGAGTTCTTTAAATGGATGGTAGCTGCAAAGTGTTACCCTTTCACGAGAATATCTACATTTTAACTTGCATCCGATCTAAAAGGATTGAAAGTTTGCTGATGGAGAATTGAGAAGCCACAAACTGAGGGAATCTACATTCACTTCCTGAGCTGTACCCTGAGCTGAAACTTCCCCTTGTTCTTTCTTTCTGAATACCCTTGTTATGATCACCTTGACTTCAAGAGAACCTGCCACTTTAATGCTGAGGTCAGAGCATGGGCAAAAATCCCTTTCTTTCATTCTCTTTTGCAGACTCGAGACAAGATGGGACTTTTAAAAGACTTTACCAAAAAAAAAAAAAAAAAAAAAAAAAGACTTTACAAAGCTCTGAGGAGAAAAGTGAAGGTATAGCTAGAAGCCACAAGAAACATAAAGATACCATGCTAATAAACAACAGTTCTCCTCCTCCACAGTAAAACACCCCTCCCATTTTGAGAAGCTGGGGAGTGTACTTCTCAGGTAGGCCCACGGGGATGAAGGGGTCTAGTGGTGCCTTTGTGAGGAACAACTCCACGCTCTTACAGCTTCAGGTATCCTACAGAATGGCGATCATTGACTCAGTCTCAGAATGATATGCCACACACCTGTAAGGATTGTCTGGGCACCCTAGCCTTGCCTGAACCTCAGAAATGAGATACCAGCCTTGCCCAAATTACAGAGCATTGTTGGCCATACCAGTCAGTGGAACCCTTGAAGTCTTTGTGGGAGATGGGTATGCAGTTCTCTTGCTAGAAGCCACACGATGCTGAATGGTAAGCACCTCCAGAAGCCACACACACCCTGGATCCATACTGCACTGACAGCAGGGTCTGGCTGTGAACAGAGACCACGCACAATATGGGGAGTTAGGATAAAGGCAGAATAGGGAGAGTGGGATTGAAGGAAGTTTGCTGGGTGGTCCTTCATGAAAGGAGTCCTCTATGGCGAGGCCTAGAAGCAACGGAGATGCACAGTGTGTCCGACCATGTTCAGAGACAGGGAGGACACAAAAGACAGGCTAAGCACCTTCAAATCTTTCAAAGATCCATATGAAAGAGACACTGAATGTGTTTGTGTGTCTCTAGAGACTAGAGCTCGGCTCAACAGTGCATATGAAGCAGTGTTTTAACTGGAAAGCTGTGCAGTGATGAAAGGCCATGCTTCAAGAGTATGAACCACTGAATCCTAGAACACAAGCAAGTCCTCAAGAGAGATGCTGGAGGCCACCCAATTCCAACTCTTGATTCCCCATCTGAAGGGTGAAATGACCTGCCCACCTTGAGAGCCCACATTCCTTGCTCTCTGCACTCCCTCCCTAACGTAAGGCGGTCCCATTAGCAAGTGACCCCCTTACCTCGACAAACAGAGGCCAGACTCTGCTTGATTGGGAGATAATGAAAGAATCTACTACTCAGGTAAAATGTTGGCATATATGAGCACTGAAGGACTTTACCACTCTTAGAATCCGTGTTCTGTGATTTTTATAGAATCGTAAGTGGGCACCCTTGCCTTGGGGCTTATCACCTTCCACATGCCGTCACATATCCTGCTTGCTTATCTCTTGGAAGGACATAATAACTGTCTTCATTTATTCATGTTCCAGTGCCAGCTTTTACAACTGAAATAAATCAGCCCTACTCTAGAAAGAAGTAATCTGAAAAGGCAGAATTTCTCGTGGGAAAAAAATGGCTGCTTAGGACCTGGTCTGGTGCTTGGCTGACCTTGATCCGAGCGATAAGGTGGCTCTTTTCCAGCATGTAGAAATGTAGCGAGGAATGAAAACATGAACGTGAGTTCCACATGTTTGTAACCTCATGAAGGGGAATTGCTGTTGGAGCCCATTTTACCAGTGGGGAAGCTGAGTCAAGAAGTAATTTACCCGTGGCTGGAAGCTAGTGAGGAGTGAACTTGAGACTAAAGTCTAAGCATTCTCCAACTCTAGATCTCATGATTTTAAGCTATACTGTCTCCCTGCACAATTCAAAGCTACCCCCTGGGAAAAACACGAGGGATAAGAATCAAATGCCTTGCCTCCCTCGCAAAACTTGCTGGTAGTTTTATAGCTGCCCCTTATGTAAGACTCATCACTCAGCTTCAGTATTTTGAACCAAAATGTTTATGATTTCCCAGAATCTCCAATACCTATACACCAAAGATGAAAGTGGACAAATTTTATAAAGTATTTTCTCATATACATTCCTATCATCGCTGCTTCTTCCTGAATATGGCACTGTCAGATAATCATGCATATAAATTTAAGGTGACTAAGTTTAAACATGAATATTTGCTGCCCAAGGTGGTCAAAATGACCAACAGTTGTCAGGAACTCACGGTCCTCTGAGATAAGCCAACTTTCCAAGCACTGCTCCCACTAGGAATGCTTTTCTTGCACAGATGAGCAGCTTGTCAAACCCTCTGTGTTTGGGAGACTCCTGAGATTTCTGTAAGTATGGTATGTACAAGAGATGAGCTCTTCCCCAACCGTTAGCCTCTCAGCAAAATAACAGTGTTCATCATTTTTGTTTCTCCCTTGGCTTCCTTATTTCTTTCCCTCCTTTCTTTCTGAATTTAGTGGGAAATAGAAGCATGATACGTAAGCAGTAGCTTTGACAAGACTTTTTTTTCCTAAAATAACTACTTTGTTTAAAATAGGCCTTTTAATTTCTAGAAATTTGAGTGCATTGGAGTTTTGTTTCTTTAAAAAAGAACTTCAGAATGTATCAGGTGTTTAGATTTAGTCCACTCATCAAGGTATTTCTTTAATTAGTAGTAAGCCATGCATTTGAAATGATGTATTTGAAGAGATTTCTGAGTTTCATCATTTGAGTAAGAGGCAATTTAGGTTTCAATCCTATTGAAGTTAGGACATTTATTGTGGATGAAACGAACTTGGTATTGGCCTCCCATAGGTAGGCTTTTTCCATTCCATAGCCAGCAATACTGACAAATAAATAATTGAATTTAAGAAAGCCTAAATGAAATGCAAATTTACCTGTTATTACTAAAGCATTCCAGGATAAAGTTTCTATTAGTCCTTCCTTTTTGTTTTCACAGTTTAATCCTTTTAAAGTTAGAAGTTGCTGACATTATCTTCAGCGCACAAGTCTAACAGTGTATGTATCCATTATCTGACTTGCTTACAGGGACAAGGACAATGTATTGTTCATCACCATTTCTTCAGTGCCGTATATGATACCTGCCACAAAGCTCAATAAAATTTACTTTGACTGCGTTGAAAATAATTCATGAGCAATCTATTTAATGAAAGAAGACCCAAGGATCCATTAGGGAATGATCTTGGTTTATTCTTGGACAGCCCTTATTCTTCTGCTGAAATCTCCATGTACCAAAACAAAATAGCAATTACATATGAGAGTCCATCATAAACTGTTCAGATGTCAATCCTTAACATCAGCCCATTAATTCAGTAATGCCAGGGGCTATGCAAAATACTGGAGATATAAAGCCCGACAAACAAAGATAATCCCTGCTCTAGAGGGGTGTATAATACACTAGGGAAGAGTGAGTTTGCTCAGCAGAGGAATGCAGGATTTGAGAGGCAAATATAATGGGAGGCTGCATTGATGGGGTGGGGAGGGAGGGACCAGGGACGCTCTCCTGGGTAGTGACTCAAGTTGAAACAGGGAGGAGGGGCAAAATTATGTGGGCAGAGGGAGTGCCAGGTAGAGGGAATAGCACATAGAGAGGCTTTAAAGTGGGAAACAGCACAAAATGTTCACTGGGGGGTACAAAACAGATCGAAGTTTAAGGGGAAGCCAATCAAGTAAGCATACTGCTTTGTCTATAACACGCAAACTCATACTACTTTTCCTAAACAATTCTGAAAATTTTTTTTAATAAGACAGGTTTGTATAAATTTCTCTAATCCACCTCCAAAAGGAAAACAAGTAACAATTACTTGTGGTATTGAATGTCCTTAAGTTTTGTTTCGTTAAAGTAAAATATAATTAGATCAGGAGGCTTCAAATTTTCATAAATTTTATATACATCAAGATTTCTATGTAAGGTATTCCAAGGTGAACACCTGTTATATTAATTATTTCAAAAATCATTCTGCACTAGATAACTTGGTATTTAAGGCGAGAGTATCACCTTGATACATTTTCAGTATATGGTTCATATACTTCATGTACTGTATTCATGTGTTTATTTTAGAAAATGACTATAGGGTTTTAGATTAAGTATGTCACCCTAATTTTTAACACTACTGGTATAAAATGCCATATAAAATGATGTGATCACTCACATCATTGTGGGATATACATTCTTTAGAAATGATTTTTCCAAGAACTCTCTCTTTTTTCTTCTCCAGAGATGCATACTTTTCTGACAAGTACTAACAGTGGTGTTTTGTCTAGGATCCATGCTGGCAAGGTATCCACTGGGGATTTTCCCAGAGACAGTAATTTTCAAACAATAGGGCAAAAATGCATAGATCAGCCAACTAATTTATGTTACATCAATTTTTCATACCCAGAAAGCATGAAACTTTAATATGATCTCACCAAAGTCAAATAAGCCAAACAGAAGCTATCAAGACAGGCCTGGCCCTTTCATCTAAACAAGCTGATGTCATGCTGCTTTTGAGAACGCAACGTATTTGGTAAAGGGCAGGGTGGCCATGCTTCTAAATGCGTGTTCTATTAGACAGCAAAGAACTACAGAAGATGCTCAAAGCAAAGTGTTCAGGAACCCAATTTGATTAATGTGATCCTTTATTTCACTTCAGGGGTAAAGGACTGGAGGGGTAAAAGACCATAAGCTCACTTGACTACTGTAAAGGTCGCAAAGGAAAGGATGGTAGGTATCATGAAGTTGTCAAGGAGACCAGAGACTAGTACTCACACCTGTGTGGCAGAGTCTCCAGCAGGGAAGGACCAGGTGGGCTCCAATCATCAGAGGGTTCAGTCCAAATGAAAAGGGCGGTGGAAATACAAGCCCCTAGAACACACCTGAATAAATTCAGGGCCTTATTCCCAAGTAAGTGAATTGAACCAGATGAGGGAGGGGGATTCTCCGTTGCTAGGTCAGAAGACTTTGGGTCTTCACTGTGGCCAGATAGCTCACATTCTGCTCTCATTGGCTCACGGCAGTCACCTGACACAGGCTTCCAGGTCCACTGAGACATAGAGATAGCGATGCTGGGTAATCGCCAGCATTCCCTGTTGGAGAGCAAGGATGTGGACAGAAGCACAGTTATCCCAGGGCTGGGGCAGGTGCTCCCACTGGTTTGCTTTAGGGAAAACTCTGGGCAACCAGCCTGAAGGAGTGCCTTTCCTCTAAGATCACACAAAGAAGGACAAGCATTCCTTACAGAACTGCTCTTTTATGAACTCCATAGAATTAGAGTCCTGGGTGACATAAACTGAGCAGTTCTCAACTGTTTCTATCAATGGATTGGAGCATTAGTCAACTCTGCTCCCCCCCAAAACCTAATAACTAAGAATTATAATAGATATTGGAAAAGAACAAAGCCTCACCCTTTCCTAAAATCTTCCTAATTCACTAAATTAGAGGCTACTTGACTGTTGGAGAACTAAGAGCTTCTTTTTAAAAAGTTGAAAAAGCATTGGGGCGCCTAGGTGGCTCAGTGGGTTAAAGCCTCTGCCTTCGGCTCAGGCCATGATCCCAAGGCCCTGGGATGGAGCCCCGAATCAAGCTCTCCACTCAGCAGGGAGCCTGCTTCCCCCCCTCTCTCTGCCTACTTGTGATCTCTATCTGATAAATAAATAAAATCTTTTAAAAAAGTTGAGAAAGCATTAATAAAAATCATATGCTCAATAAAATCTCATAAGTGTTTATATCCATATGATAGGGACAAAGAAAAACTGTGTAAGAATTCACATCTTCTTTCCAGGCCTGCTTGCATCCCTTTCACTGCCTCGCCCCGTGGAGGTGAGGACACTGAGCGATGAGTGGGATACATGGGGGCACTGTAGAACAGGGTAGCAGGGTTTCCACTGAAAAGAACAGAGAGGGGCTAGCAAAAGGAGGGGGAGGAAGAGAACGAAGAGCATAAAGTGATTACCACGGGGGGAAATGGTTTCAGAGCCACTATAGGGATTTGGTGGAGACGGGTGAGCAGAGAGGAATCTGAAGACATCTTTCTGTGTGGACCATGTGTGAAGTCCAACAGGCCTCCTTCCCCCAAACCCTTAAAAATTATCTCTATTAGTTCTCAAGGCTTTGGGAGTCAGACTTGTGGGCTATGTATAAACGGCTCTACCATACTTGGGTAACATCTGAGACAGGCTCAAGAAAAGTAATCAAAACAGCAGGCGTATTCTAGGAGAAGCTCTTCTGTAATTTCTGCAGACTATCCCAGAACAGCACATGTTAGTTTTTGTTATAACCGTCGTTCCAAACCTTTTGTTTCCTCTAAATA
The DNA here is from genome assembly GCF_022355385.1 of Mustela nigripes. Taxonomy (NCBI): domain Eukaryota; kingdom Metazoa; phylum Chordata; class Mammalia; order Carnivora; family Mustelidae; genus Mustela; species Mustela nigripes. The sequence continues at coordinate 38,707,385 of NC_081571.1, read as the reverse complement.
GAAGACTTGTTGCTGCTATTTTTGCACTTTGAAAACTGCCGTTTCAGCTTCCAGATCACACTCCCCATCCGTAATTGTAACAAGCCAAATGGCTCTGGTGGAAAATGCTGCTCTGCTCAACTTTTGGCATCTGAGATGTACCCCACAGAGTGTGCCTCTGCATCACACTGAGCAAAAAGACGAGCGGCTTCGCACCCAGGAGATCAAATTAACTAATGAGGTAAATCTGACATTCATGGGTGAAACAACACACAGTGTTTAAGGACTCATCTGAAAAGAACTTTACGAAAAGTCATTTAAGAAATTTCATTCTCAGGCCATTACAAGCAGCTCTTGTGAATTTGCCACTTTTCAGTTAGGGTAGACAAGACAGAGGAAACAAACAGACCCAAAGACTCCTGACTCAACATGATAGCGGTAAGCTTTCTGCTCACCCAACAGTCTTGCGGGGGTCAAGGTTGGTTGGTGTGAGGGTAGAATGACCCACATAGCTGTGCAGAGCCCAGGTCAGTGGCAGCTTGGTCATTTCAGCCTGTGGTTTTGCAGTTACTGTGGGTAGGATGGGGTGAGGGGGGAGGGACCAAGGACCCGAAGGGAAAAAGAGCATGAATGAGGGGACCTGGGAGATTTTCTTGGCCATGCTTGGAAGTAGCAGACACCATTGGCACTCATGTTCTGTTGATGAAAATTTAGTTCCTTTTCTATAAGAAAAGCTGGGAACTGTACTCCAGCTACATGCCCAAGGAGGGGAGAACAATAGAAATGCTCATAATCTCTAGCACAGCCATTTCTCTGATTCTATTTTCTGCCCTGAGAAGATTATTTACATGTACTGTGCGTCTATGGACAGACCACCCTGAATGAACCCAATCCTGTCTGACCTCGGAAGCTAAGCAGGGTCAGGCCTGTTTAGTACTTGGATGGAAGAATATTTTCCACATGTACTAGTAGTTACAGAAGGCCCACAATGTATGGTCCTCTGTCATAAGGTGACATAGTATTATGTAACAATACAACTTATAGATCTCTCTTATTAAAATGATCTCTTGAGGGAAGAATGATTGCTAAATACTATCAAAACAGTATGGTACTACTACAAAAAGAGACACATAGATCAATAGAACAGAATAGAAAGCCCAAAAGGAAGCTTATGAGCCCATCCTCATAAGGCCAATTAATCTATGACAAAGTAGAAAAGAATGTCCAATGGGATAAAGAGTTTTTTTTTCAGTAAATGGCTCTGGAAAAACTGGGCAGTTATATGCAAAACAACAAAACTAGACCACTTTCTTACACCATACCTAAAAATCAACTGAAGATGGATTAAAGACCTAAATGTGAGACCTGAAACAATAAAAATCCTAAAAGGAAACACAGGCAGCAATCTCTTGGATATCAGCCTTAGTAATATTTATCTAAATAGGCGTCCTCAGACAAGGAAAATAAAAGCAAAAATAAACTATTGGGACTATACCAAAATAAAAAAGCTTTGCACAGCAAAGAAAACCATCAAAAAATGGTAAGGCAACCTACCAAATGAGATAAGATATTTGCAAATGACATATCCAATAAAGAATTAATATTCAAAATATATAAAGAACTCTTACAACTCAATACCAAACACATAAATAATCTGATTAAAGATGGACAGAAAACCTGAATTTTTTTTAAGATTTTTAATTTATTTATTTGACAGAGAGAGAGATCATATGTTTACTAGTATCTTTGCTTATTGTTTCCTTTTCATATCATACCCTTCTGGAATTATTTTGCATCTACCTTTCGAATTTTCTGTAGCAAGGAATTATGAGTGGTAAACTCTTTTGATTTTTATTAAATTGGGAAGGTCTTCTTATTTCACTTTCATTCTTGAAAGATTTTACATGTGGGTATTTTCTTTTACCACAGTGATATTGTTCCACAAGTTACATTGTTGCTGTTGAGAGATCAGTTGTTGGTCTAACTGCTGTTAAGAGGTCATCTTGCTTTTCTCTCTGAGTGTTTTAAATTTATCTTTGGAGTTCTACAGTTTCACTGTGACTTACTAGGTATGGCTTCATCTTTATTCTCCCCAAGATTCACTGAATTTCCTGAATTTGACCTCTGGTGTCCACAATTCTGGAAAATTCAGGATATTTTCTCATTGAGTATTGCCTCTTTTCCATTCCCTATCTTTTGGAACTCCTATTAGATCTCTACAAGACTTTGCCTATCTCCTTGGTCTCTTAACTGTGCTTTTAAATGTCCTATTTGACACTCTATGTGGTACTCTGGATAATTTCTTCCACTCTATCTTCCGGGGCACTAATTTCTCCCCAGCTGTGTCTAATCTTCCATTTAACCCACCCACTGAGTTTTTAATATTAACTATTATATGGCTCATTTTAGAAATCCGTTTGCTTCTTTTTCAAGTCTGTTTGGTTGCTTTTAATAACCTCTTCTTCCTTTCTCTCATTTCCAAACTTCTCTGGTATTTACCTACATGTATTCAATATGTTATTTTATAGTTTGTGTCTGATAATTCTGATACCTAAACACTTTGCCAGTGTGTATCTGCTGGCTCTTGCTTCTAGTGCCTTATTTCCTTTATTTTTGCCTTTAAGCTCATTTTCATTGGAACATTATCTCTGAGAATTCTTCAAAGCTTGGGTTGAATTCTTATGCCCTCAAAGAGGATCTGCACTTGCTTCTGTCTCTTGCCTGGTGCCTCTGTCAGCTTGAAGTTTCTTGGACCAACTACAATGGATAAGGAGAACTCCGCATTACAGAGTCCCAAAGTTCTGGCAAATTCCCAGGGGAAGATTTTCCATTCAGCGGCAATGGACTTCCCATTCTTCACAGAGATTGTCACAGGCAACTCTCCTTGCTCGTGCCTTCCATGCAACAGGAGCTGGTTCTTAGGAATCTTTACAGTAAAGGTGTAGCCCTTAGCCGGCCAAGTGAAGCTCTTACTTTGTCTCCCCTCCCCCCGCTTTCTCTTTATGACCACCAAAAAGAGAAGATTCGGGGCAAAAAGTTTGGCAGACACCCTTAGAGTGAAAACTGTTCCAGTCTAAGTAAGGACTTAGCTCACAGGGTCCTACTTTCTCTTTAACCTCCCCAAGCACTTTATTTTTATCCCAGTTCCACAATACATTGAAAGAGCTTTAAATTTATTTATTTATTTTTTTAAGCCAGCACTTTTAGTTGTTTTCAATGGAAAAAATTTCAGGCTATTTCACAAAAAATTTCCATCCGTAATTTTTCCTCAAATATGTCCTCTTTTTCAGTATACAGAATTCTGTATTTTACTTAACAATAATGCACCTTTTATTATCCTGTATTTTCTTGATATACTTAGAAACACCCATATATATAATCTTGTTCTAAGATTATAAAAATGTTTTAATATGTGTTCTTCTAGTATTTTTCCTATCTTTTCTCCCCATTAAAATCCCTTTGTGATTTGCTGGGATGTAAGTAATGAAGTTGAGAATCCATTTGGATTTTTTTTTTCTTTTTTTCAAAACAAATGGCTAGCTGGTTACCCTAACATACCTTTTCATTAACTATATTCCTGAGTAGTGTTTCCAGATTTTCCTGTGTGGGCTCTCTGTTCTCTTTAACAAATCTGTCTTCTTGCACACAAGTGTTCATTTGTTTCAATTAGTGAAGTTGTATAACCAACTGTAATATCTGCTAAACTGAGAGCTCTGTCATCACAATTACTTTAAAAATTTTTTTCCTTTGGAATTTTCCTGGGTCTATCTTGAGTATTTTTTTCTTCCATATGAAATTTAGAATTAGTCTATCAAATTTCCCATTACACCTGTTAAAATTTTGGCTAGGATTTGCACAGTTCTTTCCAGATTCCCCTTTACATTATTTTACAAATGGTATCATTAAAACATGGCTGTTGTTTCCTTCTGGGAGCAGTCAGAAAACAGATGGCACCCTTAACGGGTTTCGCTGAAGAGAGGTTAATGAAGGAACTGCTTCCAGAGGTATGGGCAGGTCTGAAGAAAAGAACAGGGAGTTGGGGGGGGGAGCTCCCAGGGGCTAGCTACTGGACGGACATCCTTAGCATCTCTGAATCTGCAGTGACAAAGGGAGAAAGCCTACAACCAGAGCCCACAAGAAGGGCCAGCTGGCAGAACGCAGCCACTACAGATCTGGGCAGGGGAAGGAGTGAGTAGAAAGGGGACAGGGAATTTGGACCTCAGATCCGCTGGTGTGCTCCCTTTGGACAGACCCAGTGGGAAGCCAGAAAACAAGGAGCTTCAGGGAAAAGGTTTGGAAAGGTCACCCTCTCGAGTAGCACAGACAAGGCTGGAAAATGGATCTGGAGGGGTAAGTGGCAAATGACTAGCACAGCTCAATTTATGTCCTGGTAGCTTTTACACTTGCAACACTGTACTGTTGTTACATTTTGAAATGTATTCACAGAGAAACTCTATGGAAAGTCATTCCAGAGAAATAACTGACTCATTATCCTGTAGCCAGATGACTTTGTGAAAATCAGATGCATTGTTACCTGAATTGGTAACAGTTGTTTTTCACTTGAAGTATGACATGTTCCAGGATGCAAACCTTCCTTGTCAGATGGCGAAGCTGAAATTCTTCTGGTGCCAGAGAACAGCAGCGGGCCGATTGCCTGTTTCCTCCACCCCTTCGCTCCGCAGACACAGTCTCATACCCCATCTATTACAGGATGATCTCTCATTAGCTTCAACTTTGAAACACAATTTTCTACTTCCTGATTGTAAAATCCCCAAAGATGCCTCAGAAGTTTGTATCTTTTTCTTCCAAGAAATGCAGAACAGTAAATCTTCCCACAAAGAAAATCCACACAGAAACTAATAAACAGTAGTTTAAATTCAAGAGCACTTGGAAAGAGTACAGAAATCAGCAGGTGAGAACAAATTGGGCTCTTTCCAGGAAAGGTTATTTGAGATCATCGCTTTCCTCCTTCCGCTAATTTCTCTGCTGGCCTAAACACATGGATCTGTGGTCAAATGCCTTTGACTTGGAGAGTGGGAAGTAAAAAACCCAGTGAAATCAGCCTTTTCAGTGCTTTCCTGGATGGGCTTTATACCTCCTGATTTTACCCAAGGCCAAAGAGGAATCGGAGACTTTGTTCCAAAGAACAGACAAAGCACACTCTTCTTGGAATACAAAAACAGAGTGAGAATGTGAAGTGGACCATCCACCGAAGGGCGGATGTGGGCTACAGAGAACTCCAGCCCAGCATCACCAGCAGTCACCTCCCTATTATATGCCAACAGGGCGGTGTTAACCAGGAGCCCTTGTTTTCCAGGGAAAAAACTGGCCTTCAGTTCTGATAACATGCTTTGGCATCAGGGCATCAAAGCAGAGAATGCCTCCGTGCTGGTCTTGGCTGCTCTGACAGATCGCCCATCAATAGAGTCTCAGAAAGAGACTCTAGCAAACAAACAGATTATTGAATTTTTTTCAGGTCATTTGAAGTATAGGAACCTGCCTAGGGTACATAAAGCAAATAGGTCTGTCTCTTTTCTATGTTGTGCTCTCTGTGAGGAAGTTTCTTGAATGGAAAATGGTGGTTCCAACCCCAAGAGCAGGATCATTTTGGCTCATTTTAGTACATCACTTCTGGTTAATGCACCACGTTGTGGATAGACGTTCTAATAATCCCAGAAACAGAATTGTTTCTTGTTTGCTTTCTGGAGATGGATTTGTTTGGGCCTGATTTTACTTTTCTTTCTTGAAACTCTCCCTGGTTGCCCCTGTGGCCCTCTGCTATCCTGGGTAGCACTTACTAAAGCTTTCCTTCTTCCACTCAGGGTCTAATTGGAGATTATTTCCAAGGTCTGCCCTCCTTCTGTCCACTGTCTCAGTCTTTCACCTAAATCGGTGCTCAGAGCAGAAATCCCTTACTTGAGCCCTAAATTTTTTCTCATCCACCATAGGTCCTCCTCACAGCTTGGGAACCTGGTTGGCCATTTCCCCCCAACAGCAGAACTATTCCTCCTCCTCACATCCCTGTTTCTCCCCTACCAGTCCTGTACCATTTTCCTATACCCAGAATGAAAACAGAATTAATTTGTACTTTTCTGCACCTCTTCACTTTCAATCTCTTCAGTTGGAAAAACTCTTATGTCTTACCAAGACTATTACAGTGGACTCCTAAGTGCTCCTCCCCTGTCTCTAATCTCTTCTGATTCACCTCATCAGAGGATTCTGCCAGATTAGTGATACCAAAGCACCACTTAATCACACACTGCCTTTTCCCAAAGTCTTGCCATGGCTCCCTATTACCTATCTTGGAAGTTACTAACTCCACAGCTTAGCATTAAGGGTAATGACCAGCCTTATAGTAAAACCAAACTATTTTTCACTGCTTTCCAAACAGTAAGCTCTGAACTTCCCATTCATACATTCTTCACTTTTCCTGTAATATTTTTCCTGCCGCATTTCTACAACTGCTTAAAAAAAATCTCCTCAAAGGTCACCTTCGAATAGGACAGGGAACTTGATTTAAATCAATGAATCAAGACTCTTCTTTGAGGCTATGATGGAAATAGGTGAGCAAAGAATTAGGGGTGGGAGTTTTCTCAGCCCAATACTGGCCACAGTATTGGGTACAGGAGGAAGTGTATCTCTGATGAAATGAGAGTTCATAGTGATGGAATCACCTGGTCCTGTAAGTTGCAGATTGTTACAAGTTTAAACTATGATGGCCAGAGATGCTATAAAGGATATCATGGGTTGAATGATGGCTCCCCAGGAGATATGCTTATGTCCTAATCCCAAAAACATGTGACTAAGACTTTATCTGGAAAGACGGATTTTTGCAGATATAATGAGCAGTTTCAAGATGAGATCATTTCAGATGATCGGAGTGGACACTAAATCCAGCGAGAAGGGCTCATAAGGAACAAAGGCTGAGAAGACAAACACAGTGGTCAAGGCCACATGAAGAGAGAGGCAGATGTGCTGCCAAGGGCCTGAGAACACCTACAGCCACCAGAAACAGGGAGAGGCAATGGCAGATGCTCCTATGGACAGTTTGAAGTAACCATTATCCTACGGACACCTTGATTTTGAACTTTCAACCCCCAGAACACTGAAAGAATACATTCCTGTTATTTTTAAGTTTGTGGCAATTTCTTACAGCGGCAGTAGGAAGCCAACACAGATGGGATTCCTGCATGGGGAAAGAAGTTGGCCTAGATCCACGGTTTTCAAGTTTTTTAAGGTTTAGATCCCATAGTTCAAATGGAAGATTACTGATAAAACAGAGAAATTTCTCCTGCTGTCCAGGAGGAAAACAGACTGAATAAGCCCCTTGTCTCCCATTGTTAATCTTAATCCTGGAATGGAAACTTTGCTCTAAAATGGGCTTCTGTCCACTCAGTCAAGCTGAAGAAAGTGGCCAGAGTCCACCCTCAGGTCTCTAGGGAGCTAGATGGTGTAGAAGGTCCAGTCCAAGCATGATTCAATGGGTCAGTGCTTTATATGATAAGAGATGACAGAGTCCAGAAGACAAGTGTGTAACGTTGTGTTCTCCCAAAAGCAGACCCTGTGTTTATTTGGGAGGTTATCACAGAAGGCGCTGGCAGGGAGGAAGAAAATGAGATGGGAGAATTGAAGAAAACCAATATAGGGTACATTAGTAAGCTGGTTACTTCTGTGGGTGATGAAGTTAAATCCCATAACAGGCAATGGGAGATAGTGTAGAAAATGCCTCAGAAGGGTTCTACCTGAGAGGCAAAGCAGATGGGATATTGATCCACTCTTAGAATTCATCACTGGGTAGGGCTGCTCCAAGGGTAGTAATGGCTCTGTGTTTCTGACCTACCCTCTGACCAAGCTCAGCACGCCAGTGGCCAGTGGATATTCTTAGAGCCCTGGGTGCTGGCAGCATGAAGCCGGTCACACATACTGGAATGGCGTGAAGTGAGGGGACAGGACTGGGGCTCTGCTGTCATGTCTGGGAAACACTCCAGTTGGCTGCAGATACCCAAAGAACCAACACTGTGTAAGACCATCTATGCTGTCCAGGAGGAAAACAGACTGAATAAGCCCCTTGTCTCCCATTGTTAATCTTAATCCTGGAATGGAAACTTTGCTCTAAAATGGGCTTCTGTCCACTCAGTCAATTAGCTATCTGCATAAATAAATCATAGAACAACTGAGCATTTGCAGCACACTAGTGACACAGACAACATATGGGTATAGGAAGGAAAGGAATAGAAATGTTAATTATCCAAAAAAAAAGAAGAAGAAGAAGAACCATTTTTGTTTTAAATAAGTTCCTAGGAAAAAGACCTAGAAACCATGTTCCTAATATTTGCTAGAGGGCGTTGAGGATAAGAAGCCCTTAAATTAAAAGAGAAATGGGCATGTTTATCAGGCTCAATGGTGGGATACCAAAGACACAAACAGCACACAGAACTGGCATATCGTATGTGCCAGGAGGATAGTGTCTGGTTGGCAGAGTCCATGGGTCACAGAATACTTGGAAAACTCACAGAGCCCAGGAAAACAAAGGGAACATTGTGTGGTAGTTAAAAGTAGGTAGTTAATCCCCCATCAGACCTGGGACTGAAACCCAGCCGCACCCATTACTGGCCTTGAACAAATGACATTTTCTTTTGTGTAACAATAGGGGCAGCCTAAATTCCCATGAGGCCACGGTGGGGGGGGCACACAGAGACTAATGCTTACTCATAGTGGGTGCTCCAAACATCATTTTATTCACCTCTGTTACATACAAGGTACTCAAGCCTTTGGTTTCTGTGTCACTAAGGGACACACAACCAGAGAACAAGCAGAGAGAACAAGATTTTAAACCTCCCCCTCCTGCAAGGGCATAGGGGAGGGATAAAGACTTTAAGCTACTGTAGGGTCTACCAGTTGGTCGATAGTGTGTTAAGCAGAAGCTGAAGAGCCAGAGCAAAATTGAAGTCTGCAGAAATGGAAAGTAACATCTGTGCCCAGGAATGGGATTTCCTGAAAGGCCTAGAATTCCCTGGACGGAGGGAGATGTGTGGTTTCTGGTGGCCAGGCTCCTGTGGGGAACTTCTGGCTTACCCATCAGCCTTGTCCCCTCTTTCTTTCTTTCTTTTTTTTTTTTTAAAAGATTTTATTTATTTATTTGATAGACAGAGATCACAAGTAGGCAGAGAGACAGGCAGAGAGAGAGAGAGAGAGAGAGAGAAGGAGAAGCAGGCTCTGCAGAGCAGAGAGCCCAATGTGGGGCCCGATCCCAGTACCCCGGGATCATGACCTGAGCTGAAGGCAGAGGCTTTAACCCACTGAGCCACCAGACACCCCCTTGTCCCCCCTTTCTAAGCCATGCCCCTGTTGGCTTTCCCTCGAGCATCCACATTTCCCATCAACTTTGCAAAAATGCCCCCACTCTGAACTCTTCTCTCCAACCCACCAACTGCTCAGAAGTCTGTTAAGCAGATATAGTGGAATTAACAAAATCTATTTATAGGATTTATTTTTCTTGAGGAACTTGAAGATAAAATTTGAGTGACGCAAAAGCTCTCCTGGAGCTATTCCCGTACCTGCAGAAAGGTAGATTAGCAAGAGGACTGTCATCTGATGAATGGTATGAATCGTCTTCAGGCTAAGAGCCCGGAGTCCCCATGCAGGCTGTGCTGCCAAGCCACTGGCGGCCAAGGCGAACGGCTAACACTCGCTGTGCCTCAGTTTTCCCATATGGAAAGTGGAGATAAAAATATAGTTCCCCACCGGGGATGTTCTAAGGATTACTGAAACAGTATCAGTGAAGCACTTTGTGGTGTTACATACCCCAAAAGGTATTACCATTATAAAAATGCACAATGCAAAACTCTATTTTTTACTTTGTGACTTTCATGGCATGAACAAACTTTACCCTCCAGCTTTTTAATATGCTTATAAGCCCTTTACAAGAATACAGCTTTCAGTCTGCACAGCAGGATACATAATATTTCTTATAAATTTAATTTAGAAAACGGCAGGAAAATAATGTTAAGGATTTGCCTTAAACCTACTAAAGCAAGGCAATTCCATTAATACTGCCATTCCATCTTTAACTCGACACATTGTGCTTTAAGATGACAGTCTTCTAAGATCCCTGCTTTTCTTTGGAACAATAAAGGTAAACTGGAGATACAGGACACATTTTTGTCTCTGAAAATTTTTTCCCCCCTAATGCTGCCAACTCAGATCCCTAACAAACCTCTTAATGTTTCTTTCTTCTTTTGAAGTGGGGGGTCTGAAAATTTCTGTGAGAAGTTTCCTGTTGACTTCCAATAAGGCCAGTGCTTCCCTGAGTATTCTGTTGCTAACTTAGAACTTTTGAATGCCTGCCGTCAAAGGCAAGGCATTTGCCCTAAGGGAACGTAGAACTGGGAAGCTTTTAGCTTTTGGTTAAAGATGCGAATGAAGGTCCTCCCTTCAAGGACTGGGGAAAAAAAAAAAAAAAAGATTCACTATTTTGGACAAATTGTCCCCGGTGGGAAGGCCCCTATATCTCCAAACGCAGGTCCCTTTTAAGATGTTCTCTAGGACTACTGTAATAAATTATCACCAATTCAGTGACTTAAAACAGCACACATTTATTATCTTACATTTCTATAGATTTCAAGTCCAAAATGGGTCTCACTGGGCTAACATCAAGGTATTGGCAGGTCAGTGCCCCTTCTGTGGGTTCAGGGGGAGAATCTGTCCTTGACTTTTCCTGCTATCTGCATTTCCCGCCTCAGAGCCCCTTTCCTCCATCCTCAAAGCCAGCAGTGGTATAAAAAGGACTTGCCCGGGGCGCCTGGGTGGCTCAGTGGGTTAAGCCTCTGCCTTGGGCTCAGGTCATGATCTCAGTGTCCTGGGATCTAGCCCCACATCGGGCTCTCTGCTCAGCAGGGAGCCTGCCCCCCCCCCCCCCCTCTCTCTCTCGTCTACCTTTCAGGCTCTTTGTGACGACATCTGGCCCACCCACCTTATCAAGGAGAATCTCACCCACCTCCTGGTGATCCCGTTTGTTACCTTCGTTCTCCTTTCCCATGTCCTTGTATATATTCAGTCTCCAGGGATTAGACAGGGGCCTCTTTGAAGGTAGAGGCTATTCCTTCTGCCGTGGGATACACATATATCCTCCAACTCCTATGGGGGAATGGATGGACTCATAAGGCCGGCATGGGTCCCACCAACTCTAGGGATAGTGTGATGGGATGTTGGAAGGCGTGCTGGGCCACTGAGCTTCCCTACCCCTCAAGTTTCCTGTCCCATGAGCAATGACTTTTTCCTTACCAGGCCTTGTATTCCCCAAATCTCAGTCTCCACTCTATTCATGGGTGAGAATCTCCGCTCATCACACCCAGGTCAGTGCCCACCTGAGTATCTCGTGTAGACAACAGTTATCTTCCTACAGTGATCTGAACAGGTTTCAAAGGCTCTAAATACTGAACGCTGAGGCGGAATCCGCATTCTAGACCTCCGTTCTACATTTGTTGAAATAGCAGTTGATTTGGGTTTTTGTGACCTTGACCGAAGCCAAGTCTGGCCACAGTTAAATTCCACACTGAGTGGTATTTGTCTCTATTCTCACACAGCTACGCAGCCCCCCAGGCACTTTGGGAAGCCCTTTGCATAGGGGTTAGTGTATAGTCTTTCCGATGTAGAGATCTTCAGAGAAGTAACATCTCTCACCCAAGTCACATAGTCTCATCACCCCGAACAAACCCAGATTACTCTGACTCTAGGATCACGTGGGCCCCTCACTTGGGCACCCACTACTGACTCTAGGTCTCAGGACACTCCATCCCGTCTTCCGTGCGCTTTGTCGTTCTCTTCCCGTTCCCCTCGCATACCATCTGTCTTCAGGCACACTTGGGCTGGATACGATTAGTTAATTATTCTAGGAATACCTTATCCTTGCAAAGAAGCCCCTAGGATCAACTGAACGGGGTTAGGTTCCTACACCCTGACATTCTGATGAGAAGAGACCTTTGGTTGCCAGGGGTCCTTGAATCATTCTAAAGGGCAGCTGTCTCGGCTTCAGCCCCAGTTCACCATCCCCCGCCCCCATGTGGAAGCAAACGAAGCCAAAGCATTGCCTCTGTGAGATTCTATAGTATTCAAGGAGAGAAGTGAGTTACATTGACTGGCAACCAAAGATTAATTGGGTCTGTGTGGGTAAGTGGTTGATGGGACAAGGTCAGCCTCTGCTCTGTGTCAGCTTGAAAGAGGATGTTGGGAGTGGAGTCAGAAGGCTGTGAAGGGCAGCCTCAGGGTCAGAATGACAGCAGCTCGGGGAAGGCTCTGGGCTGTGAAGTAAAACAACCACAAGTGTAAATGACCCGGGGCTCTGATGATGTGCGGCAGAGATGTTGGTGCTTTTAGACTGACATTCAAATGACTGAAATATCACCCGCCTCAACGGCCTGATCGACACCAAGGGAAAGTGAACTCAGATCATCAGCCAAGGGTTTGCCGTTTACTAAACAGAGTGTTAAAAGGTTTCTCAGTCCCTAAGGTCTCAGGCCTTTGTGATAATGTCACAGGAAAGTACAGTTAGTGCACCGCATGGGTGGCCCGCTTAAAATATTTACCTCCAAATGAGCCTATTAAATTTCTAAAAATATTAAGTCTCTAACAGATATAGCTCTTTCCCCCAAAGACAGATTAAAAGAAAAACACATCAAATGCATCAGCAGGCATCACTCCTGATGCATTTGAAGCTCGCCTCTGTAAAACAGCGCCAGCCATTTTTTTCTCCTATGTGGATATCTGTTTTCAAGGGGAGACTTGGGGGAAGGAGGTAAAGGAGACATAGGAAATTTCAGGTATAGGAAGCGTTCTCCTGCAGAATGGTTACAGTCCAAGCACACAACTCCCCACGGCACAGCTGGGAATTGTTGTCCACAGCAGCCTGGTGCCCCCCTCTTCCTGTCCCCCGGGAGGGCAGTGAGCTTCCTTGCTGTAGCCACTGGGCCAGGGCCCACATGTCAGCCTTGGAGACCCTACAACTTTTTTTTTTTTTTTTCCTAAGAGATCAGTAAGTTCAGGGGACAGATTTGAAATTGAAAGAGACTAAATATAAACCCACTGTTATCTTATTAATATTCATTGGAAAATAGGCTTTTATTGGCAGCCAGGATACTGCTCTGTCAGCTATGTAGGAAGTCAGGGACATAGTCTGAGTTTCCTGGTTTGTGGAGAACCGCATCAAAAGAGGTGAAGGCTATGGGGGCACGGGTCATCCAGGCCATGGGGTGACTCAGTAGAATGAAGCAAGCCCATAACAAAGCACAACCCATGATATAATAGGAAGGACATTTATCTAGCATCCATCCTGTAACAGGCAGAGCACTGGGCAGTTTACATGCTCACAATGATCATTCCTACTTTACGGAGAGAATTGTGGCTTCAGATTGATAACTTGTGCGAGATCACATAAACTACGGAATGATAGATTTGAGGTTAAACCCAGGTCTGTCTGACTCCAAGCCCAGACGCTTAACCACCATTATATACTTCCTCTGCACTCACTGGAATGCTCAGACTCTCAGATTTACTGCCTCTTGCCTGACAGTGTTGGAAAAACACTGCCAAAGCCTTGCTTTCTGACTCCTCTTTGTTTAAGCTGCCACACTGACCATTCCTTTCTGTTAACATAATTTTTCTTCTGTCTTCCCTCTTCTAATTCATGCTTTAGACTGCAGCCATAGTGATCCTTCTAAAACACAAACCTGATCCTATCACTCCCCTGCTTAAAACTCTTAATTGGGTTCCGTAGGATAAAGGGCAAATACTTTTGCTTGGTTCGCAGACATCCTGACGCTCTGTCGGGTGCTTGCCTCTCCATCTGCACCTTTCCACCCTCCTTCCCACCCCAACTTACACTCTTGCCATATTTAACTTTCCGTCCTTGGAATCTCAATCTTAAACTCAGTTCATTTCTCTCGCGGTCTCTCTGGCTCTTGCGTTTCTCCCTGTTTGGTCAACACCTTTCCTTATCCAGCTCTCCTGTTCTTCTCAACCTTTCTTCCTCCAGCTCAGTCCCCCATTCACTCCACAAATATTTGCTGATCACCCAGTACATCATCGTGTACTGTTTTAGGCACCACAGTTAGCACAGACTAGGTAGACATGGAGCTTCCATTTTCGTGGTGGTAGACAAACCATCCAATAATGAATAAAGAGGGAAACCCCAAGGTGGTGATATGTGGTATACAGAGCATTAAAGTGTTAGTGGTAGGATGATGAAGGGAGAGAGTGAGGAAGAGTTTTGAGGATGTGACTCTGTGGTGGTCTGAGTGAGGAGGGACTCAGCTACATAAAGATCAGAAGAACTAGCCCATACAAAGCTCAAGTTTGAAATGGAAATTGGTGAATTTAAGGCATGAAAAGGCTAGTATGGCTTGCAGTGGTCCATACTGGTAAGAGTTGAGCTAGGAGGGAAAGCCTACTGCCTACGGGCCTTGATGGCCCTCAAGGGTGTTTTGGTATAGGGGGAAGTCACTTTACACTGGAAAGTGTAAACAGTCTGGTTTCCTTTGTTTTAATTGAGATATAATTGACATAACTGGTCTCCATTTTTACAAGTTCACTCTTCCTGTTGAGTTGAGAATGCATGATACATGTGTGGGAGTTGGAAGGGAGAGTAGAAGTAGTGAGATGGTGAGGACTCAGTCGTGTGGGTCGGGGTAAGATGGTGGGGCCGGACAAAGACCAAGACTATAGAGTTCAAGGAAAGGAGAGACTCAGGGTGTGTTTTGGAGTTGGCAAAGTTTGCTTCTGGATCGTGTTGGGGATGAGAAGTCATAAGGCTTAAGGTTGAGGGAGAGAAGAATGGAGAACTCCCACAATTGGGTGTTGTGAACTGAAAGATGTGGTGATATTTTTACCACTGGGAAAAACTGAAGGAGAAACTGGCCAACAAGTGCTCTAAGTTTTGTGAGGGCAGGGATGAGATCCAAGCAATAAATATTTGGTGAGTAAGTTCATTCAGTTAATTATTTCACCTACTCCTGTTCACTGTATCTGGATTAGAGAAGGGCCTCCGTGCGATACCAGCATGTGTGTTTATCAGCTGTGTATTTGAACATCAATACGGCTGGGTGCAGACAGTTTTGTGATAGCAGTCATTTCTTTATCTATTCATCTCCTAGCTTTTGATTCTAATTTTACTTTTAGCAGCTGCTGAGGGTCCTGTGGAGGGCAGGGGCTAGGATTTGTTTTATCACCAGTACCTCGTGCACAATCTACCATGTGGCAGACGTTCAGTAATAATTAAATGAATAAATTGACCAACATCTTAAAAAAAAATACTTGGAGGCTGACTTCGTCTATCAAATATTTTATAATAATTGAGGCATTAGTGATGGCAATCTGTCATCTTCCAAATCTAAGTTTTTCCCCAATAGTGATGGCTAGGTGACGTAACATATGTTCTGATGAAGGGAGATTATTTAAAGGAATGTATTATTTACAAAGAAACAAAATGAAGTTTCAAACATTCCCAGGACTCTATTTATCATCATCTCTTATCTTATGGGAAAATCACCTGGAAACTCCTTGTACTGAGGAGGAAACCCCTGGAAGCAAAATGATGCTTTGAATGACCGAGGCGGAGACTTCCAAATTTATTTCAGGTAACTCAATTCTTCAGGGGTCAAGGGATGGATCAGATCATTTCCTACCTTCTACCTACCTGTTCCACGGAAAGCTCGATGTGCGGACTGAGAAGAGAGTGTAAAATAAACAACTCTGCCTTAGCAAGTGCTAGTTTTGCAGGATAACCACCAGTCAGATCAGCATCCCTATTCATCCAATGAAGTCTGCCTTCTGATAAGCACTCGGTTATTCCATAACGCCACGGCTCAAGTCATCTCATCTCCAAGTTCTAAGGTGGTATAAATACACAAAGCAGCCCGATACTGTGTGTGGGGGCTGGACTCCAGAACAATTTTGGTCTCCGTTTCAGAAGTCAGGCTCAGGCAAGACTTGGTTATGAAACTGTCATATGCTGAGGTTTGTTGTGGTTATAGAACAGGTGACAAAAACTCAATACACACTTGAGGACACAGAATACGTACTCTTCTGGGAGTGACAGAAGTTGAAGTTCCTTCCAAGACTATCTAGAAGTTTTTAACATTAAGGAAGGAGATTCTAGTCTTAACAAAATTTTCCCTGGGAGCAGTGACATTAAAATGACAAAAAGATCATGGAAGTCAAGCAACCAGATTCTATCTAGTACTGTAGTTAAGTCTATCATTTCTGAAGTTTTCTTTTTAAGACTTTATTTATCTGAGAGAGAGAGAGAGAAAGAGAGAATGAGCATAAGTAGGGACAGTGCAAGAGAGAGGAGATTCACCACTGAGCAGAGAGCCCAATGTGAGGCTTGATCCCAGAACCCTGGGATCATGACCTGAACCAAAGGCAGACACTTAACTGACTGAGCCACCCAGGCGTCCATGTCTCATTTTTATTTGTTTTCTGGAAAGAAGACAAGACTCTCCTCTGAGCTTGAGAATGGATACCAAGGCAGACTAACTGGATAATTGGGGATTTTTTTTTTTTTTTTTTTTGGGCAGCGAAGGAAAAACAACAGCAACAAAAAAAGCAGGAGTTATCTTGTTTTTCCATGCAGGAAAACAAAACAAACTTCAGTGTAGCTAAGTCTTGACGATTTTGTCTTCCAACAAACCCCCAAACATAGATAAAGTGCTTAAAGTGCCAATTTGAAGCTGGCAGGCAAGTTGGGCTGCAAATGATCTAATTTATCTCAATTCAAATCAGCTTAGCAAATTTGGAAGATGCTACATGAAAATAGGTAACATGGGAGTCACAAACACATGAATTTTAAGGTCTTTAAGCAAAAGTGACTTCCCAAGCCCAACTACTTCCTGTTACGCTCCCAGTAAACAGTGCACATGGAAACCAGAGAGACAGGACAGGCTACCGGGTTAAAAGCTTGCCTATTTAAATGTTTGGCTCAAAACTAAGAATTACAAACCACCTGCCTCCCTTTCAGAAGCAAAGAAACTTTCAAAAGGCAACAATCTAGCTGAAACCCTAGGAAGAAGTAGGAGTACAAAGAGAGGGCACAGTGGGAGAACACAGTAATTATTCAATAATTATTGGCAGTGAATAAAATGCATGAAATGCAGGTGTAAATTATAATGCAAGAATGCCATCATATTCTAATGGCAGTGCTGTCTCAGTCCAGGAAAGAGCACTCCTATGGATTGCTTTTCCGAACCCTTTACTTTGCTTGGGGGAGATTTAGCAAGGGCAGCAGACTATGGGTTTATGAAAGTCACAGCAAATTTAGTAAGAGGATCGGGACTCAGGTCACCTAAGAATGTTCTCATTCCACTTCCCTTTTCTGAGTTTGGCAATTTTCGTATAAAACTTACACGATAATGGGTGATTTGGTTCCTTAACCTAAAAACGATAACATGAAACAGACCAAAAGAAAACTGCACCAAAAAAAAAAAAAAAAATTAGTCTTTCAGGCATGGGCGAATGTATCGTTATTTTTATGGCAATTAAGGTACAGCAAACAAGCGATTCGTGGCCTACGGTGCCTGATGTTGGCACATTGCTTTATGGTTTACACACTGCTTTTGGAGCCACCTCGTGTGCGGCGCTCACGGCAATCCTCCAGGCAGGAATTATTAAACGAAACGAGAAGCATGTAAGGTGTCTGTCACGTGCTTGGCACATCGTTGGCGCTTCCTAAATAAAAACACGGGTCCAGAGAAGTGAGGAACCCAAGGTCACCTGTCCTGTTTGTGTCC
This sequence comes from Mustela nigripes, assembly GCF_022355385.1. Taxonomy (NCBI): domain Eukaryota; kingdom Metazoa; phylum Chordata; class Mammalia; order Carnivora; family Mustelidae; genus Mustela; species Mustela nigripes. The sequence goes on along the minus strand of NC_081571.1, from coordinate 38,689,626 downwards.
AAACCACCTCAAACCCAAGTCTTCAGATCCACAGTACAAACCATCCTTCCACTACCTCGTTCTGACCTTCTGGGTTCTCAGGGCAAAGAGAGAACTTGAAAACTCACACTTAGGTGAGGGTTTCTTTTACTTACCTCTACAGAAGCTGTTAATTGGTAGTAACATCAAAAGATTTACATATCACCTCCTTATTTCTTTGTCTTCCTTCTAGAAGTGAAGATGGGCTGGAAAATGAGCCTTCCAAGGGGGAGGGAAGGGGCATTTCCCACCCCCACCCCCGACTCATTAAAACTCACCAAAAACTATAGAAGATTCAAGACTTTTTTCCACACATTCATTTCTCAGTATACAGCCTCACTTGAGTCATGTACCTCTTCCATCTGTGCATGGTAGAAACTTTGTCTTTCACTCTGCAGCATCTCAATGCCCATCTAGCATAAAAGGAAGATGGGATTTGGAAGACTGGAGATTGATTTTATCAATATATAAAACTAGAAACCTCAGGACTCAGAGGGGAATTTTATAACTGAATATCTCAGCCTGCCCTTCAATATTCCCAGGGACATCTAGTTGGAAGCGATCTTTCCAACTAGAGCCTGGCTGAGACTTGAGCGTAGGATCCTTCCCGAGGATTATGCCTTCCTCTGCATGTCTCACCCATTCCGCATTTGCTGAGCTCCAGATCCCAGCCCAATCGGCTCCTGGTCATCTCTACTTTCATGTCTCTTAGATGATTCAAAGTCAACATCATATATGAAATTCATCTTTCCCTCAAAAATGGTTCTCGCTCATCATTTATGTCTTGGAGGAAGATTGCACCATTCAGACATTCTACCTAAATCCCAGGAGGGCACATCAGGGTTTGAGTGGACCCACAGAGACCCAGACACCACACAGGAGAGGACCTGGCAGGACAGAGGGCCCTAAGATCACATGAATTTCCAGTGAGAATATTCTTCCTATCACCCTTCTCCTATACCACTTCTGCCTGCTTTATTCCACCAACTGCCTAAATAACAGTCCCTAGAATTCATCGACCAACTCCACCCAAGGCAGGGGTCAGCTCACTGCCAGTTGATTCCAGTGAAGCATTACTGGGACTCAACGACCCCCATTCGTTAGGCATGGTCGAGGCTGCTTTTGCTTGGTAATGACAGAGCTGAGTGATTGTGACAGAGAACTCAGGTTCCACACAGCCTGAAGTGTTTACTATCTTACAGAAAAGGTTCGCCTACCCCTGGCCTAAGAGAACATTAGATTAATCCCAGGATTCCCTACTTTCTTTGTGACTGCAGTCCCCGCAAAAAGCCCAGGCTCCCAGGCATTAACCCCATTATGGATCTGCGTAGCTCTCTCCTGGCTTAATCTCCTACTCCTCCCAGCCCCTAAATTTCACAGCTGTATTCTCTAGAACTCACAGTGTCATCAGCAAAATCCCCTAAATCCTCAAAGTTCCTTTAATCTTCTTACTCTTATGAAACCCAGCTGTCCCTTGAAGCCAGTGCTTTCCCTGTAGCTCTCTTTAAATAATGGCTGTTCTCTTTCGCACCACCCTGTGTAGCGCCCTACTGAGAGTGGTAGAGCCTTGTATGACCATGTGTCACCATTATTCTCCCTGCACCCCACTCAGACGCCCGTGATTGTCCTTTTTGATAACCCGCCTTCTAATAATCACTTACCATCCTTCCAATTTTTTGTTTTCATTTGTTGAAGAATTTTGGTGCTGGATTCCTAGAAGTTTCCCCATTACTCTTCTGTTAGTATCCTTTTTTGAAATATCCTTTTTTAAAATATTTTTTAAACATCCTGTTTTTAAATATCCTTATGGGATAATTGATTCAACACCTTGGCTTGACCTCCAACAATTTTATCTTCCATTACACCTTAGTTATCTACGGCCATAGTATGCTTAGTTACTCGTACATAGATCCCCTCCAAAATCTCATTTTGAGACATTCCACTCTGATCACTAGTTCCTATTTTTCCAGCTTGCTTACTTTAATACCCTCATATCAATAATTTTTTTACCACCCCCCCGAACCTTCTATCCATTGACCCTACCTCTTTCTACTGTCCTTCATTGGCCCATGCCCTCAGATCCCTTTTTTACCCAATTTAGATGCCACAGGCCATACTTAGCATTTCTCCCTTGCATCACCTGCAAATCCCTTTCCTTCTCTCTCCATTGCGCTCACATTCATTCGAAACACTAACCCCGATTAAATCCAACTTATTACACATTCTCCATTACTTTTCCCAAGAAGCTGATCATGGCTGAGAAAAAACACCCACCCTGCTGGCTTTAAACTAATGACTACCATCCTCAAGGGCTTTCAGTATTGCCCAGGACATTTTCAGAGTCAATGCATTCTCTCACTTTCTTGGATAAATATTTCATCCTTACTTTTCTTTCTTATAACCACTCCCCCTCCTCTTCCTTCCCACACTCACATTTACCAATGTCTTTGCATTTTTTTCCACCAGGAAAGTAGGTGCAATGTACTGGTCTCTCTGTCTCTGTCCCTCCCCCCTTGCTCACCTTCCCCTCCTCCTTGTTAACAAGGAAAGAAGGGTCTCTCTTCCTTTCAGACTAACCTCTCTACTTGTGCACTGGATTCTATTGTCCTCTTGCCCAGTTGGGGACTAGGCCTCTGCTTACCCCTTTTTTGTCCTGTATCATCTTTCCCCCTTCTTTACCATACTATTCCCTTCAACACACAGACTTGCTAAAGTATCTCCAATTTAAAAAAAAAACATTCAAAACAGCAAAAACAACAAAAAACAAACAAACAAACAAAAACCCACCTTCTTTGACCACACATTACCTGTTGGTCCCTTTTCTTTTTTCCTCTTTGGAATAAAATTCCTTGATATTCTCCACATAGCATCAAATGAATACTCAAAACTGTTAAGTCCAATCATCCCACACCTAGCCAATCCTTCAGTTTTCCCATCACACTAGGAATAAAATTCCTAGTCTTTACATAATCAAATCCCCTATTTTACCTCATTTTCATTCTTTTCCACCCAGTCACACTTTCTGTTTATGTTGCTTTATTTGTCTTCATAGTAATCAATACTTGAGTGTTGTTGGCTTAATAATAGTCCCCAAAGATGGCCAAATCCTCATCCCCAGAATCTATCAATAGATTTGTTACCTTACATGGTGAGAGGGACTTTGTAGATGAGATTAAGGTGAGAATATGGAGGTGAAGAAATCATCCTGGATAATCTGGGTGAGATAAGAGTCCTTATAAAAGGGAGGCAGGAGGTTCAGGCTGGAGAAGGAGATATGACAAAGGAAGAAGACAGAGCAACACCGTCATGGAAAGGGGGCTGTAACCCAAGGAATGAAGATGATTTTGAGATGTTGGAAAGGTGAGGAAATAGATTCTCAGAAGGAATAGTCTTGCTAACACTTTGATTTTTAACTATGAGATCAGTTCTCAGACTTCTAAACTCCAGAATGGTTATAAATGTATTTTGTTATGGCAGCAAAAGGAAGCTAATACATTGATACTGTGTTGTTTCTTTACCAGTTTAATTATCAGTCTTTCTAAATGCAATATAAGCCCCATGAACTAAAAGGTTGTCTTTCTCTTTTCTCTGCAATATGCCCAGCAGAGTGATAGATATCAGGGTACTCCTTTGACTGCCTTGTATCTGGATTTCCATGTGGAGTCTAACAGTATGAAAAAAATGGGTCTTGAACTGCCCAAAGCACCTGGCTAATTTGCCTCAAGGATCACCATTAGAATATTAAATTAAAGAGTTCATTTTATTTTCTGGAAAATTGTCCATTTCTCCTATATACTTCAAGATAAGTGAGAAGACAAATTAATAAAAAAAGCATTAATGGAAATGGAGTTTGAAACTCACTTAAATCCATTTGTTTTTCTTCCTCACTACACTATATGCTCATGAGGGCCCTAAATGTCTTATTTACTGCTTTATCCTCAGGGCCCAGGAACATGCAGTGTGCTTAGTAGGCTCTCAATCAGAATTTAATAAATGAACAAGTTTTAATTTCTCCTCCCCTCAAACTCAATCCCAGACCGTCTCCAAATCCTATAGATTATCTTTCTTAGCATGTTTAATCTGCCCTCTCCCCTCCATCTCCTTTGTTCTCACCTTACTTCGGGGTCGCCAACCCCTCGCACTGGGATGAATGTAGTATTCTCTACCGTCCCGACTCTTCTGCACACTGCCATTAGAAGGCCTTCCCCAGATATGATCATATTAACCTCTCTCCACCCCCAACCCAAGAGGTCAATGACTTCTGTGTTGCCCATATGATAGAGCCCTTCCCCCTTGATGGGGCATCAGCAAGCATCCAGATCCCACAGCTTTATACCACGCTCTCCTTCTTTACCCTCTTATTAGTCTCTGTGAGCCTGTGATGTCCAAAGTCAGGCTGTTGTTTAGTGTCCCCTGTGCTGTTTCTTTGGCTTCCTCTATTGTCTGTGTTCTAGTTTTCTATTGTTCATAAGAAACCACTGTAAGATATTAGGGCTTAAAAAAACAACCGTCACTTACCATTATTACTTTTCACAGTGGTAGAGGTTGATTGGGCTCATCTAGGTGATTCTTTTTTTTTTTTTTTTAAAGATTTTATTTATTTATTTGACAGAGAGAGATCACAAGTAGGCAGAGAGGCAGGCAGAGAGAGAGAAAGGAGGAAGCAGGCTCCCTGCCGAGCAGAGAGCCCGACTCGGGACTCGATCCCAGGACCGTGAGATCACGACCTGAGCCGAAGGCAGTGGCCCAACCCACTGAGCCATCCAGGCACCCCTCATCTAGGTGATTCTTAATGGTGTTCTCCTACAAGTTTGCAGTGAGATGGTGGCTGGTGCTAGAGTCATCTCAAAGTTTCCCTCTTTTATAAGTTTAGCAATTAATAGTTTGTGCAGTCTGGGAGATCGGCCAGGGCTGAATGCTGGTGGCCCTGGGCTTCTCTCTACGCAGTCCCTCTTTGTAGCCTGGGCTTCCTCACAACATGGTGCCTGTGAAAGCAAGTATCGCAAACAAACTAGGTCCAAGTGGCATGGTTCTTTCCTACCTGCTCTAGAAGTCACATAGTATACTTCTGCCACATTTTACTCATTAGGAGGCATACTCGGGTCAGCCCATATTCAAAGGTAAGGAAATTAGCTCTAGTTCTTGATGTGAGGAACATTGTGAATGTCCATGAGGCACATAGAAGGAGGGAAGGAATTGAAAGAATGGACTGTGACCATCTTTGGAGACTAGCTGTCAGTCAGGAATGCTTTCTTTTCTTTCACTCTACAAACACATCATTTACCTTTCATGGTCCTCTTCATCCCTGACTCCCATACCAAGAAGCAGAACTATGCCCCCCCTCCTCTGTAGGCCTATTCTTCCCTTTCGGGGCTTCTCTCCTGGAATCTGACATATTATTTAACTTACTAATTTACACTTCTGCTCCTCCTAAACGAGGACTTGACTCTGTTTTCTCCTCTGTACCTAGGAAGGTGTCAGATAGAAGGTAGGTGCTTAACCAGAAATATATTAACCAGAAATATATTTCACAGTCAATATTTGAGAGAAGGAATTGCAGATGGAGATGCTGATGGGTGAGTCCTTGGAAGCACACACACCTGCATCTCCATGTATATTGGTAGGATTTCATAGGCTTGTGGGCATATTCAAGACAAAGGAGAAAAAAGATTACATCTGTCAGGAGGTATTTTCAACTCTTTTGAAGAGGTCAAGGGTCACAGCTGTCAATGGAACCTTCAGCTCAAGGAAAGGGGAATTTTGAATGCCGCTGAGCATTTCAGTGCTCATGGGCTGGAAATGCCTTTGGAGGTAGAAAAAGCTTTAGTGCTTCCCCCACAACCCCAGTGGGCTCCTGCCGTTTGTGGTGAGTACACACAGGGCACCAGGGCACCTACAGAGATAATGGGCAGGTTCTGGAGCTCCAGCTGACAACACCACTATAAACGATCCCGAAAGTTTACCGACTGATCAAGTGTATAATAAATTAAGAGAACGTTTATCCAGGAGTGATAAGAGAATCTAAAATACTTCTCTGTTCAGATTTAATTTTCCAAGCAATAAAATTTCTAATATTAACAAAGGTTGTGGAGCTCCTAAATTATTTCTTTAAATCTTTAAAAAATTCTTTGAATATCTCATTCCAATGACTAATCAGAAGATGACACCAAAAGAGCAGGTGCCTTGAATTTTTCCATCAGCATTACAGAGCCAACATTTTATGGATTCAGTCCTTTTGGATTTAATTTCCTAATTAGCTTTTAAAAGAGAAGTGCAAAGGTTAAAAGCTGCTGCCTTTCTACAATTCGAGTATTTAAAATTCCACTGCCAACCTGGAAACTTAATTTCAAAATTAAAGCAATCTGTACAGAGCATCTAAATAAATATCTAATAAAATCTGTTTATAGATCAACCAGACTGAGACTTATGGCAAATCTTGCTAAGATCTGCTCCTTTTTAAATTCAGCACTTTGTGGGCATAAACAGGGTCTTCAGAAACCCTATACTAAAGCTTATTCTATGCTGTTGGCAAGGTGCAAAACAGCAATTTTATGCATCTGTTTGATATTCTTCCAGCTGGTGCTGTAGATCAGACTAACAAAAGGTGCTGAATTTTTCTAGTAGTGCTTAGAGGAACAGGGAGGAGGTGAATGGGAAAGGGCAGGTTTGGAGACCTAATGACTTGTATTCCTTGAGAAACCTATCTATATAGTACAATTTTATTATTAACTAAATTTTCATGTTCATCCATCAAGTGTATTTATCTTTTCCTCTTGTTTCTTTCATGATTTTATATCTAGAAAACTTCCAAATTCAGATTTTAGAGCATGTACTCTCATATTTTTTCTGTAATTCTATTCATTTACATTTCTATTGAGGTGAAATTTGCATAATTAAGTTACCAATTTTTAAGTGACATTTAGTATATTCACAATGTTCTATAACCATCACATCTAGTTCCAAACATTTCACCATCCCCCAAAGCAGACTCCAAAACCATAAAGCAATCACTCCCCACTTCCTACTCCCCCAGCCCTGGCAACCATGAATCTTTTTTCAGTGGCTGTGAATTTACTTATTCTGGATATTTTGCATAAATGGAACCACACAATGTGGGACTTTTTTTCTGTCTGGCTTCTCTGACTTAATATAATACTTTCGAGATTCAGCCACCTTGGAGCATGTATAACCTATAAACCTTTATATGACTATATAATACACCATATTTTGTTTATCCATTCATCCATTGATAAGACATTTGGGTTGTTTTCATTTTTGGCTATTGTGAATCATGCTGTGATGAACATTCATATACCAGTATTTGTGTGAATATCTGCTTTTCATTATTTTGGGTGTATACCAAGAGTGTAGTTTCTGGGTCTTAGAGTAATTCTATTTCAACTTTTTGAGGAACTTATTTTTATGTTTAACTTTTAAAATTCACCTGTAGTTTCTAAATGGATTATTTCTAAATTGTCAAGTTTCCCTAAGTCATTTGACTAATTTCTTCTTCATCCTATAAGTTTATGTTTGTATTGTTTTGCCTGAATCTCTTTTCAGAACCAGACACTTTAAAAATTACTGCTGTGGCCCTGAAGATTTTACATATCTGCTAAAGAAAGACTTCCTTTAACATTCATGTGTTTCAAGATTTTCTTGGCTAGTGTTGCCTTTTATTTTGTCAGATTAAATTTAGAATCAGTTCTGTCAAGGTAAAAAAAAAAAAATCACTGCAATTTTAATTGAAATTGTATTTAAGCTATATGTTATTTTGGAAGAAACCAAGATTGTATTCTGTTTAGTTAGTATGCCTCTCCATTTATTGGTATTTTCTTTGGGATCTTTCTGTAAACTTTATATATTTTTTCAAAGATTTTATTTATTTATTTGACAGAGAGAAAGAGAGAGAACAAACAGGGGAGCAAAGGGAGAGAGAGGGAGAAGCAGGCTTCCCGCGGAGCAGGGAGCCCGTCACGGGACTTGATTCTAGGACTCCAGGATCATGACCTGAGCCGAAGACAGATGGTGAACCCACTGAGCCACCCGGGTGCCCCTATACTTTCCTTTTAGAGAAGGTTAAAAAAAACCACAAAAAACCTCTTCCTCTGTCCTCCTAGGTTCAGTGGCTGGGGCCTGAGAATCACGCTAATAAAGACAGATTAGCAAGAGAAAAAATAATCTTAGTTACTTATGATAACTGATGATTGGACTTTGTGTAGAAATAAAACTCAAAGAAGTGGTCAGAAGACTGGAGCTTTGGTGCCAGCTCACACCAAACAAAGGCCAAGGGACTTGGGGCTTCTGGGCCTCGGAGGCAAGTTACAGGAAGGGGAAGGGAGGAATTGTGTGATAAATAAGGCTTGTTCTACGCAAACAAAAATCCCTCAGAATTAGCTCAGGACTAGTTTATGTTCCAGGTGGGGATGCTTTCACGAATGGAAATTTTCTTTATAAAAGGGAACTTTCATGCTCTCTTTTTTTAGGTAGCTAGGGAGAGAGGTAAATCCTACCTTGGTCAACCCTCACTGGTCTTTAGTTCAAAATAATCCATATGCCCAAGAGGCATATTTTGGGGTGGCTTATTCTGGTAGCCTTCACCTTCGTTCTGGCGTTGCATATTCCTTGGTAAGATGCCTAGCTATTTTAACTTTTTATTACTTTATGAATAATCTTTCTTCCCAATGTTAATTTGGAGACATTTATGTTTTTTAGCTCACTTGTCAATTCTAGTTCATTTTCAGTTTACTATCTGATTTTTTTCTATGTAAATTACTATCTACATAAATATACATGGTCTGTCAGTAACGTCAACCTGCATAAACGGGTAAACTGAGACAAACTCGAAAATGTCAAAAAAAATGAGTTTATTTGGGAATAGCAGAGGAATTGCAATTCGGGACATGCAAACTGCCGCAAGCTACCCGTGACTGTGTGGAGGGTTTGGGGTGGGTGATGTTTACCTGCCGTGAATATAAAGAGGAGAGAGTTGAGTTAGTTTGTTAAAATCAAAAATGAGTGGAGACCAGCTTTGAGAATTCCCTGAGCAGACAAAACCGATCCACTCACACAAACAAAGCTCAGTTCAGCTTATTCAGTGAGACCAGTCTGACCTGCGTTGTCTCTAGTTCATGCCTCTGGAAACCGTAAGTAAACCCTCCCAAGGTTGATGTAAGGCAACCCCTGACCAACTCCCTTAGCATTTTTAAGAAAATTCCAACATTATCACTTTTCTGTAAATCAGGTATTCAAAGGAACTCTGTGTTTTACTCTTTAAGTTTTGTTTTCCTGAGGGCAACAAATGCATGAGGTTCTTAAATTTTATAACCTCTGGTTCCATTTGAGATTGAAATTCTATCACACTAATGATTTTCTTTCTTGTTTCCAATAGCTGTGTCTTTATATCTTTTTGTTTGGTGAGAACTTTCAAGACAATAAGCTCTTTTGTTCATCTTTATACCCCACCCAGTGCCTGGAAAAATGTATGGGCTTAATATATATTTTTGAATGAAGAAATGCATTCTATGTAATAATTTTGTAGTAGACATTCTTGCTTCATTCAGATTTTACTAGAAATGCTTACGTATCTTACCATTGAGTATATTATTTTTTGGTTCGAGACTGGTGTTCATCATTACAGGAAGGAAAATGGTTTTTCTATTCCTAATTTTTAGAGACCTTAAAACTAAGAATGGGAGTACATTTTTGTCAAATGTCTTTTCAGAATGTAATATTATCTACAGTATTTCCTACTTATTTTGACTTTTTAAATGGTGCACTAACAAATTTCCCATACAAATATGCTTGAGGATGGTGGATTATTATTTTAATGTGTCACCCTCAACCCGCAAGGACGACAAGAAGCCTGGTTTGGTGTTAATGCTTCATTCCCTTTATTTCGTCAACTTCCTTAGCTTATATACAGCAGGGTGACCAATAAGGGGCCAAGCAATTGGGAGAGCCAATGAGAGTCTTGTTACTATGCTGATTAAATTTGAAACAGCCAATGACTATGTCCTCCTTCAGGCGGGCTTCACCAGAAAGTTTGTTGTTTACTTGCAGCGTATTTTGCTGGCAGTGAGCCAAGCGCCATCTTGTAATGGCGGGGACTTTCCCACTTTCCCGGCTGGAGGCAGTCCCCGACATTAATGTACTGTTGGATTTAATACATTAGTACTTTATTTAGAATGTTCACATAAAGTTTCAAAATTAGTTTGGAGGGTGGAAGGTTCAAACACTTGCCTCTGAGTTCACTTCCTGTCTCTCTTCTCTAGGGGATGTGGTCCATGTGCTCCTGCAAGGAATGGAACGGATAGCAGAAAGCATAGGATTAGCACAGCCCTTTAAGGAAGTAGGGCCCTGCTATAAACCAACGTTCATTTTCTTCAAACTCTTGGAAGCCACAGACTGGCATCACCTACAATAAAGTCTGATATCTATTGTTAGGTCAAAGCTCTTCCACCAAGCTCCAATTACCTACAGATTTGTCGATAGTCATTTCCTTGAAAGAGACTTGAGCTATCCTACAACTTTTTCTCATTTCTTGGGGTAGTTTTATTATTGTTGCTTCTTTGAGATAGGTTCAACACCATCATTTACATATATTTTGTTGGGCATTAGGAATCAAAACTCATTCAGCAGAAGCCAGAATAACTGGTAGAAAGAGGATTAGACCATTCATATGCAGAGCACAACCACACAGGGTAACCTGAGAAGAGTATTACCAGACGCAACCATCTGGTGTCCCCAAACCACAAGCCTAGTGCCAAGAATGCATAATGCAACTTACCCCGCAAATTTTTGCAGCCTCAGAGTCTAGAATAGTGTTCAGGGCATGGGGAAAATCCTCTAGTAACCATGGGGAAAGAAAAGTTTCTGCTATAAGCAGAGCACTTTTGTCATCTATCACCTCTCTTCTTTCTCACTGCCAAATCCATATATTGAAATTCTAATGTCTAGTCCAGTGTGTTAGTATTAGGATGTGGGGGCCTCTGCAAGTTGCTTAAGTCATGATGGCCAAGCCCTCGTGAATGGAATTAATGCTTTTACAAAAGGGACCTCGCAGAGCTCCATCTCTCTTACCATTTGAGGACTAAGATAGATTCAGACATTTTTTTTTTTTTATTAATCAGTGCCATCCATGACAGCATTGAATGTAATATGCATGTTTTAGGACAGACCCCAAAAACAAACAGAAATGATTATTTTTTAATAGTATACCAACTTGAATTATAGAAGATATTATTCCCTCCTTGTAGATAATATAAAGTTGACTATAATCTAGGTCCATTTCTATATGCACAGTGGATATGGAAAAGGCTAAACTAATTTTGGGTTTAACAACATTATCTTTCAGTCTTACTGTAGGTGGGGGTTGTTGAAAACATTTCTCATATTCCTAGGCTGTTAGGACCTGCCTAAACAAGTTGTCCTGACCCTGAAGTTAATGTCACTCCACTTGATGTGGTATTCACAATGTCTGGCATGTTCTAAGTATTCAAAAAATATTTGTGGACTAAATAAAGGGGCATTCGTCATCAAAATATGCAGGAAAATGTTTGAAAATATGAAGAAAGTGGCCAATATTTTCTTTTCTTTTTTTTTTTTTAAAGATTTTATTTATTTATTTGAGAGAGACACGGTGAGAGAGAACATGAGAGGTGAGAAGGTCAGAGGGAGAAGCAGACTCCCCATGGAGCTGGGAGCCTGATGCAGGACTCAATCCCGGGACTCCAGGACCGTGACCTGAGCTGAAGGCAGTTGCTCAACCAACTGAGCCACCCAGGCACCCCAATATTTTCTATCCATTTGTAGAATGCTATAATCTTTGACATGAAGGACTGAAGGAAAAAAAAACACCTCTTCTATGAAGCTTCTTAAATAAAATATGGCCAAGAGACCCTGGTAGGAACAGCCCCCAAAGTTATGCATTCAAGGTTTATGTTGGCACATCCCCTTCCCCTCCTATCTTCTTACTAACCAAGACAGGGACAGGAGTGGGTGGGGGTGGGGTGGAAATTCAAAATAGGCTTCAGGGAAGACTAATAAAAATGGTGAGCTGATTAGATATGATTGAAGGGAAAGCTGAGGGAATCAGGTCTCAGGTGAAAAAGGAGAATGAGGAAAACCTAACGTTTTTCTTCAAGGATATGAAACGTTATAATGAGGAAGGTGCTGACCAGCTGTTTTTTACTGCTGTAGAGGACAGAACTAATATAAAGAGGGATACTTTATAGAGAAGTAATAGAACGGCATAGTGAGGCTCCATTACCAAAGCAGGTGGGGGAGGGTAAGGATAAACAGTAATTCCTAAGTGTTGCTAATGGACCAACATCCTTAGCATCACCTAAAAGGGGTGATAACCGTCCCCTGTTAGGGGATGGTTAAATTCTGGTAATTGATACCACGGAATATTAGGCTTCCATCAAAAAGAGTAATTTATTTTGGTAAGGTTTTATTTATTTCAGAGAGCGAGCGCAAGAGAGATCATAGAGGGAGAGGGAGAAGCAGGCTGCCTGCTGAGCAGGGAGCTCCATGTGGAATCGATTCCAGGACCCTGGGATTGTGACCTGAGCTGAAGGCAGATGCTTAACCAACTGAGTCAGCCAGGTGTCCCAAGAATGAAATTTTTTAAAACCACTGGCTTGGAGGAATTTCCATAATGCACTGTTAAGTGATAAAAGATGAAGGGAAGGGGCGCCTGGGGGGCTCAGTGGATTAAGTCTCTGCCTTTGGCTCAGGTCATGATCTCAGGGTCCTGGGATCGAGCCCCATATCAGGCTCTCTGCTCAGCAGGGAGCCTGCTTCCCCCTCTCTCTCTGCCTGCCTCTCTGCCTACTTGTGATCTCTCTCCCTGTGTTAAACAAATAAAATCTTAAAAAAAAAAAAAAGATGAAGGGAAGAATTTATGTTTTTTATTGAAAACAATGACAACTCTCCCACATATGTGTACGTATTTGTGTATGATTATACTAGACTGTGTAAGTGTGGAAGCAAGCCAAAATATGTTAAAAAAAAAAAAGAAATAAAACTAACATGTTTACTATGGTCTTACTTATATAAAATTATACAAATTTGTGTATTTATATGTAGGAAGATAATTAAAAGTTTGCTAACAGTAGTTCTCTTTTGGTTGTAAGATTTAAGGGGATTATTGATTTATTCCTTATTCTTTTACATATTGATTGATTTCTTCATATAATGAACATGCAAAATATAACTTTACTGTAACAACAAAGAAAACACAGGAGGAGAAGTATACAAATGAATGGAATCCACTAGTTGTCATCTTTTAGGAAGTTGGAAGTGGAGGGAATCTGTGTTGGAAAGTAGCAACAGCCAGATATCACTTCTCCAGAGAAGCACTGACCAGGCTGGAGAGGAAGGATGAAGCCAGGAGGAAACCTAGCGGAGGAGGGAGTGACAAGACAGTGGGGAGCTAGGTAATGGGAGGCAGCAGGGCTCTTGGTGTGTGGAACTGAACACACTCTGAGGAGTCCTCCTGTTTCAGGACCACCGAAACTGCTCCATAAACTTTGTTGGTTCTGGGGAAGCTATGAGTTAGGGTGTTTCAGGAAGCTTCCCTGCTGATCTCTGGCACTAATGTTATCTGTCCTCTCTGACTTCCAGAATTCCTATTCTTGCCACCTCCCTGAACACTCTCTGTGTGGCATTACTACTTGTGCTTCTGAACAACTGAGGCTCGGGGAAAGAAAAGTAGGAGAGCTGATCCCTGACTCTCAAAGTCCCCTCCCCTTGTCCAGCCATGGGGCCCCTGTGCGATGAAACTGATTTGCCTTCTAATTCTCTGTCAAAACACCCTGTAACGGGCTTCTTTAAAAGTACTTACCAGGGTTTCTAATTTCCTATTTGTTATTGTTACAGTGCCTGTAATTATCTTTAGAGTTCTTTAATGTTACAATATGATACGATAAAATGTAAAACTCGGGTTAAAGGGATACCCAGGGATTGATGTAGAAAGCAAGGTCAAGAGGTGGTCAGCTAAGTGTGCTAATTAGGTACAGTGGAGAGGTCAGATAACATTCTATTAGGAAGGATTGGACTCCAGAGGTAGCTAGCACAGGCCCTCATGTTATCCACGTGTCCACCAACAACAGATTGTTTTAACTAGCATATTTGCTGTCAGAAACAGGTCTTGATTTACATAAAATGTAACCTGTTGCTTAACTTGGGGAATAGAAATGAGCTGTTCGTTGTGAAATTAAGGCATTTAATATACACTGAATGTTTAATAAAAAGCATGAATAGGGTATAAGAATCCAGCAAGCTTTTGACTGTACCCTTAGGGTTTGCACTTAAAAAGTTCTGGTTGTAGCCTGTATTCTGTCAGGGTGTTGGGGTGACTATCCTGCCTCTGGAAATTTGCCATTGAACTAGAAGGAGCTTTTCATGCAAAGTTAATGGTTAAAGCATCTGAAAGGAAAGAGAGTAGAGGCCTTATCCAGCCTATAGAAGCCCTACGAATTGTTCTTCTTTGATACTTGCTTTGCTAATAGCTTTAGTTAATAAACAGTTATTGGTGGGGCACCTGGGTGGCTCAGAATGTTATGTGTCCGGCTCTTGGTTTCGGCTCAAGTCATGATCTTGGGGTGGTGAGATCAAGCCCCATGTCAGGTTCTGCACTCAGTGTGGCGTCTGCTTGAGATTCTCTCTCCTTCTGCCCCTCCTCTGCTCATTCTCTCTGTCTCTCTCTCTCTCTCAAGAAATAAGAAAATAAAAATAGACATCTATTGGTCTGAAACTTTCTTTTAGCATAAACTGTTGTAAGGAAATAGCCTACTTACCCACTTCAAACTTCTTTGGTGGCTACCACAACCTATAAAAAACCCCAAGGATTGTGCATATGACCAACAGGTCCGTTTGCAACAGTTGGTATTCTTGTTTATTGTCTCCCTCCTTCCTTAGACTGTAAATTCCTCATCTGGTTTATATACTAGCACCTAGCAGAGACTTCTGTAGTACATGTGTGGAAATAATGTGGCGCACGCTATAAATCAACTGGTGGACCTTTCCAGCTTCTTTTCTACTCTTTTCCAACCTTCCTGCTGAAAGTAATCGAATGGAAGCTTCCCTGCATACAACCCAAAGCTTCAGTGGTTCCGACAGGAAGAACGACTCTCTGCAGGCTGAGAATGCTAACCTTGGGTACTTGGGAAACATGTATTGTGCCACGTGTTTACCCAAACTTCTTTTCAGGAGTGATGGTGGCAGACTGGGTAGATGGAACATCTGGAAATGGAGTAATGCAGTGACGAAGACAAGTATAGAGTCAAAGACCCTACTGGTCCTCCGTTCATTGGTATGACTGTGGGTAAGCAGATGCCTCAGTTTCCTCATAAAAACTTTCAATGACTTCTAGGTCTGGTGGGAAGATTAAAGGAGATACTATATGTAAACTACTAAGAGCCTGCCAGACCTGAGGTCAGACCTAGGGGATCATTAGCATTTCTTATGACTATCATTATTTACACCAGGTCACACAGATTTGGGAATAAAGAGTTCTGGGCCAGGTGCTCCTTTCTCTAAATAAGTGTTTTTTAAACTGGAAAGAGCATTGAATTATCTGCAGTGCCTATTTAATATTTGGATTTTCAGCCCCTGCCCCTGGAGACTGATTTACAAAATCTGTGATCTGAAGACAGAGATTGGCCTCAGGTGATCCTTCTGAGAAGCCAAGACGGGGAAACACTGCTTTAAATTAGTAAAAAGATGAATTTCTAAGCACCTGCAATCATCTGGTTAAAAGTTGGCTTCTGATTAAGAAACCTGCCTAAGGCAGTGTTTGGTGCCTCAGGGTACCTTTTGGTAGTGAGAGCTAATTTTCTTTCTTAAAGCAGTAAGAGTATGGACTTTAGTCTCCAAAAACACTCGAGTCTGATTCTGTTATGAATACTCTGTTAGAGTATGACCTCCATCTTCTCATCTTCCATTGCTTTATCTGTAAAATGTAAACAGTGACACTTCCTTTCCTTCTGGGATTCTTATAGGATTAAATGAGATCTATAAAGCACAGTTCCTACACAGAGTAAAGACTCCATAATTATAAATCATAATTAGGATCAGTCAGGGATGCCTGGCTAGTTCAGTCAGAAGAGCAGGTGACTCCTGATCTTAGGGTCATGAGTTTGAGCCCCACGTTGGATGTGGAGATTACTAAAATAAAATAACTAGGATTAGTCATAATCAGACTTCTCCTTCCAGAATGGAGGAGTAGCTCCTACTGAGCCTCACCTTCCTGCTGATAACTGTAAGTTCTGAACAAAACAGAAAAACCAATAGCTTAAGGGCACCAGCGAGTGAACAAAAGCTGGCAGATTCTCTAGAGGAGTTGACACTTTAAAAAAGGGCACTTGGGGCGCCTGGGTGGCTCAGTGGGTTAAGCCTCTGCCTTCGGCTCAGGTCATGATCTCAGGGTCCTGGGATCGAGCCCCGCATCGGGCTCCCTGCTCAGCGGGGGAGCCTGCTTCTCCCTCTCTCTCTGCCTGCCTCTCTGCCTGCTTGTGATCTCTCTCTCCATCAAATAAATAAATAAAATCTTTTAAAAAAATAAAAAAGGGCACTTAATGGAAAAATTACCCATTTTTCAATAGTATTTAATTTGGGGGCAAGCCAAAGTTGGCACCAACATGTCAGTAAAATTCTGAAAGAAAATTCTCAATTTTTTTTGTCTTACAGAACCAGAGGACAGTATTGGGGACAACCAGAGCTATTGGCAAGTGAAGGGGAAATCCCAAAGAATTCAAGACAGAGAGCAAGTTCTATTATAAACTCTGCCTAAACCTCTGGCTGTCAAACCACGCATGCGTTTGGGAGACTCCAGCTAAGGATTAAAGAACCGATATAACCTATAAGGTGTTCCCCAGGAGGCAGTGTTTTCAGTTTGAGTGCAATCAAATAATTGTTTGATAAAAAAGAAAATCTACATTCTTTACAGGAACATGAAAGAATTCAGTGTCTAAAACATAATATTGAGGATACAATCTCAAATAACTTAAAATTCAAAGAATCAGGAAAATAGGACCCATTCTCAAAAGAAAAGACAAACTCTGAGGTGAGCAAGATGTTAGAATTAGAAAAGATTTTAAAGCAACTATTCAGTCATGCTTAAGAACATAAAGAATAATACATTTGTAGTGAATGAAAATACAGGAAATCTCAGCTGACATAATGAAGAATCATATGTGTATTCTAGAATTGAAGAATGCAGTATCTGCAATTTAAAAAGTTACTGAATTAATAGTGGAATATAGGTAATAGAGGAGAGTTGGTGAATTTGAAGATAGATTAATAAAAATTATGTAATCTGAATGATAGAAAAGATGAAAAAACTGAATGGAGCCTCAGGGACATATGGAATGATATAAAAATGTCTAACATATAAAATTGGAGTCTTGAAAGCAGAGGAGAGAATGGAATAGCTCTTAATTCTCGTCCTCATGCGATGAACGGAGATGGGTAAAGATAAGAGGAAGCATGGAGAAATTTACCAGAATTTGCCCTGTGTGAAGTAATGTCTTCAGATGTCTTACTCTATTGTCTGCTAAAACCCTTTAAACTTTCGAAGTACAAAAGCATTTCCTATTTGAAGGTTGATTTTTTTTAAAGTTCTCTTTCTCTCTCTTCTTTCCTCCCTTCCTCCCTCTCTCCCTTCTCTTCTGTTCTCTCTCTCCCTGTCAGCAAGTGTCTGAGTCTCTACTATATTTTCTGAAGAACAGAAGCTTTATCGAGTTCCTATGGCTAGCCTTCCACTAAAGAATACCTGGAAGGCTCTTTGATTGTAGAAGCTCAATACTGCTTGAGTTGAATCGGAGTAAGCTTCCACCATGTTTCTCTTGCTAGACCTAGTTGAGATGTGAAAAGTTGAAGGCAAAGGACCACTACTGGAGAGTTCCTCAGAACTGCCCTGGAGCCTGGTATTCATGGCATCATGGATGTTGATGCTGTAGATGCTGGTTTGGTTTTGTATAGCATGGTTGGGAGGCCTGCAGTTGTCATAGCATCCATCCATCATCTTTGGTTTATTGTTGCCACAAGTTTTCTTTCCTGTTTTCCTTAGTCTCTAGCAAAACACCTCTTAAACTTCTTCTCTACTGGGCAACTGGAGTCTTTTCTTTTTTTTAACCATGCAACATTATATTTTATTATGTCTGGGTTTTTAAAATTATTTCCTCAATCTTTCCATACATTGGGAAAAAGCAGTGTACTGTTTAATATATTGGAACTTGCAATATTGATCATTGTCTAGAGAAGGGAAAATTATCTCTAAAACATGATTAACCAGGAAGTCGGCTCACTCATCTGCCAACCTTCAAGAACATGGAGATGAGCATGATGGACAGACAGTTCCCCATCTGAACCTTCACTCATTGCCATTTGATAACCTTTCTTCAGGCCCATAGCAGCAGCACATTTTGTGCCAACAATGATTAAATGCCAAGAAGACTTTCATCATCACCTTCTGCTACAGAAATCTGGGATATGTTTCTTGGGTATCACAAAAAAATGTGTTGGTGCCTGAGGGGAAATGTTATGGAAAGCAAGGCACTGGTTGCCCTCAAAAAATGATTTTGGCTGGGATTTCCTCACAAATGATCTTGCTGAAGATTGTGTGGCTACCAGGCCAGGTGACCTGAGACTTGATGATCACAGCCTTGGCCTCCCTTCTGTGCAACCACCTGGGGACTGGAGTGTTTTCTTTCTGATCAATGTAACTCCAATTTAAAATTTTAGTTATTCATGGAGTCTGCCCAACAAAATCTAAGCTTCTAATTTTTTTTAAAGTTCAAATGTAATTGGCATACAGTGTTATATTAGTTTCAGATGTACAATATAATAATTCAACAGTTCTAGACATTTATCAGTACTCATCAAGATAAGGGTAATTTTAGTCCCCTTTATCTAGTTCATCCATCCCCCCCACTCACTATCCCTCTGGCATCCACCAGTTTGTTCTCTATACTTCAGTGTCTTTTTTTTTTTTCCTTTGTTCATTTGTTTTCTTTCTTAACTTTCATATATGAGTGAAATCCTATGGTATTTATCTTTCTCTATGACTTATTTTACTTAGCATTATGCTCTTTAGGTCCATCCATGTTGTTGTAAATGACATGATTTCATTCTTTTTTATGGCTGAATTATATCTATATATCATCTATATCCATAAACCTATATCCATATGTCTCCACACATACTGTCTCTTCTTTATCCATTCGTCTATTGATGGACACTTGGAATGCTTCCATATCTTGGCTATTATAAATGATTCTGCCATAAACATATGACTGCATATATCTTTCAAGTCAGTGTTTTTTTCTTTGGGTAAATACCCAGTAGTTGAATTACTGGATAGCATGGTAATTCTATTTTTAATTTTTTAAGGAACCTCCATACTGTTTTCCACAAAGGCTGTACCAGTTTGCATTCCCACCAACAGTGCCCAAGAGTTCCCTTTTCTCCACATCTTTGCCAACATTTGCTACTTCTTGTCTTTTTGATAGTAATCATTCTTATTTGTTTGCAGTGATATTTCATTGTGGTTTTGATTTGCATTTCCCTGATGATTAGTGACACTGAACATGTTTTTTATGCATCTGTTAGCCGTCTGTATGTATTCTTTGGAAAAATGTCTTTTCAGGTCTTCTGCTCATTTAAAAATAAGATTATTCAGGGTTTTTTTGTGTGTGTGTTGAGTTATATAAGTTCTTCATATATCTTGGATGTTAACCCCTTATTAGATATATCATTTGCAAGTATCTTTTCCCATTCAGTAGGTTGCCTTTTTGTTTTGTAGATGTGTTCCTTTGTTGTATGAACGCTTTGGCTTTGGTGTAGTCCTAATAGTTTAATTTTGCTTTTGTTTCCCTTGCCAGAGGAGACCGATCTAGAAAAATGTTTTTATGCCCTGTGTCAAAGAATATACTGCTTGTGTCTTCTTATAGGAACTTTATGGCTTCAGGTCTCACATTTAGGCCTTTAAATCCATTCTGACTTTACTTTTGTGTATGGTGTAAGAAAGTGGTCCAGTTTCATTGTTTTGCATGCAGTTGTCCAGTTTCCAACATCATTTGTTGAAGAATATCCCCATTGGATACTCCTGCCTTCTGTCATAGATTAATTGGCCCCGAAAGTGTGCGTTTATTTCTGCACTCTATTCTCTTCCATGGATCTTTGTGTCCATTTGTGTAGCAAAACCATATTGTTTTGATTACAATAACTATAGTATATCTTAAAATCTGGGATTACAGTACCTCTTGCTCTGTTCTTTTTTCTCAAGATTTTTTTTATCTATTTGGGGTCTGTTGTAGTTCCATACAAATTTTAGGATTAGTTTTTCTATTTCTATGAAAAATGTTGTTGGTATTTTATTAGGGATTGTATTAAATCTGTAAATTACTTTAGGTAGGATGGACATTTTAACAGTATCAGCTTTTCCAATCCATGAACATGGAATATCATTCAATTTTTCTCATCAGTATTTTATAGTTTTCAGAGTACAGGTCTTTCACGTTCTTGGTTAAGTTTGTCTCTAGGTATTTTATTCTTTTTGGTGCAATTGTAAGCAAGATTTTTTTCTTAATTTCCCTCTTGCTACTTTGTTATTAGTATATAGAAATGCAACATATTTCTGTACATTAAATTTGTACCCTAACTTTACTGAATTCATTTCATTTATCAGTTCTACTGGTTTTTTGGTGCAGTTTTTAGAATTTTCTATATATAGTATCATGAGATGTGCAAATAGTAACAATTATTTCATGTCAATTTGGATGCCTTTTATTTCTTTTTCTTATCTGGTTGCTGTCACTAGGACTGTCAGTACTATCTTAAATAAAAATGACAAGAGTGGGTATCTTGTTCATGACCTTGGAGAAAAAGCTCTCATTTTTTTTTTTTTTTAAGATTTTATTTATTTGTTTAGAGAGCACAAGCAGGAAGAGGGGCAGAGGGAGAGAGAGAGAGAGAATCTCAAGCAGATTCTGTGCTGAGTGTGGAGCCTGACCCAGGGCTCAATCTCATGACCCTGAAATCATGACCTGAGCTTAAATCAATAGTGGTACACTTAACTGACTGAGCCACACGGGAGCCTCTGGGACTGGACTTTTGTTTTTTAGGATATATTTTTTTTATGGCTGAGTAGCATTCCTGTGTGTGTGTGTGTGTGTGTGTGTGTGTGTACTGCCTCTTCTTTATCCATTCATCTGTTGATGGGCTCTTCCCATAGTTTGGTTATTGCAAACATTGCTGCTATATACATTGTGGTGCAGGTGCCCCTTCAGTTTTACATTTATATCTTTGGGGTAAATACCCAGTAGTGCAATTGAAAGGTTATAGGGTAGCTCTATTTTTAATTTTTTGAGGAACCTCCATACTGTTTTCCAGAGTGGCTGCACCAACTTTCCCCTTTCTCCACATTCATGCCAACATTTGTCATTTCCTGACTTGTTAATTTTAGCCCTTTTTATTACCTAGTCTTCCAGATCATTGATTTGTTCTTCTGCCTCCTCTAATATGCTGTTGATACCCTCTAGTGGATTTTTAAATTTCAATTATTGAGTTCTTCATCCCTTTTTTATATTTTCAGTCTCTTTGTTAAAAGTCTCACTGATGACCTCCATTGTTTTCTCAAGTCCAGTGAGTATCTTTTTGACTATCATTTCGAATTCTCTATCAGGCATATTGCTTATCTCCACTTCATTTAGTTCTTTTGCTATTATTTTGTCCTGTTCTTTCATTTGGGACCTATTTCTCTGTCTCCTCATTTTTTTTTTTTTTTTAAAGATTTATTTATTTATTTGACAGAGAGAGATCACAAGTAGGCAGAGAGAGAGAGAGAGAGGAGGAAGCAGGCTCCCTGCTGAGCAGAAGAGCCCGATGTGGGACTCGATCCCAGGACCCCGAGATCATGACCTGAGCCGAAGGCAGCGGCTTAACCCACTGAGCCACCCAGGCACCCCTCTGTCTCCTCATTTTAATCTTTTTTCCTTCATTAGGAAATTCAGCTCCATCTCCTTATCTTGAAGTAGTGGCCTTGTATAGAAGAGTCCTATAGTGCTCTGTAGCACAGTACCCCCTGTTCACCAGAACCAGGTGCTTAAGGGGTATGTCTGTGTGGGTTGCATGAATCTACTGTTGTGACTGAGTTATGCTTGCTTGTATTCCAGTCAACAGCAATGTCCCACTTCTCCAGTTGTTGGCAGAATTTGGTTCCTGTGCCGTTAATGGGTCAGTCTGGAGCTGCCCCATTTACAGTTGGGCCGTGTCAGTGGTCAGAGAGATCCCTGCCCTCAACCCATTTGCTGAGGCTGCAGTAGCACCAACCAGCAGGATGCTTGCCATGCCTTGTCCTCTGAGAGGGTTTTGTTGGTGGGCAAGGCCAGCAGACAGACCAGATGCCAGTCTCTAATCCATCTGTTGGGGCTTCAGTGACCCCAAACTAAAGGGTTCTCTCCCTGTGCTGCCCACTGAGAGGTTTTGTTTTTGGGTGGGCTAACAGTCAGATCACATGTCTGCCTCCTCTGTGTGCTGGAGCTGCAGCCAAACTGATGCATGTGGTTCTCTTCCCTTCACTCCAAAGCAGGAGTCAATCTGGAGTGGCACTGGTCCCTGCAGGGGCTGGTTGTGGGGTGTGTTGGGGCAAGAGCAGTTTTGGAGAGATACCTGTTACGTCAGGTGGGTTAATGTGGCAGATCTGCGAAGAATGTGGGGACTGGGTATGATGTGTTATCAAGATAGTTGGAAAGTATTCTCACAAGTGTTTGCCTATCTATGATGGCATGGGTAGGGGGGAATGCAGCACATGCCAGCTCCTTTGTTCTTGAAGAAATCTAAAGATCTGTGTCCCTCCAGCATATGTAATAAAGTTAGTAAATGAATCTACATACATACCCCAGGCACTTTTTAAACTGCTGTTTCTATGCTGTATCTCCGCTTAGGATCCTCCTACTCTGCCATCTTTTCCAAGAACTTAAGCTTCTTATTTTGAGATCTAGGGTCCTTGTGACTTCCAGGCTTATTTTAAGCTCATCAACTAATTTATACCTTGTGTCCCCTGTTGCTTCATATCTCCATGTTTTCTCCTCCCCTTCCTTTTACTTGCTTGATGGAGACCTCTCTAGCAATAAACCAAAACCAAAACCAAAACCAAAACAAAAAACATATTCAAACATGACCTTGTCTGAGAATTATCCCAGATCATCTTAGAGAAAATTAATAATTTCTTCATTTATACTCTCATACTAAGTCAAATCTGAGGCACACTACTTGCCCCCTATGCCTTTATCATTGCTGGTGTCTTGTGATCGCTGGTGGGCAAGCAGCAGTCATTGCATGCTTGTTGTTTCACGCATGTACATGGAGTTAGTTATTGCTTGTGGAATTATGACTGAACAACTGCAAAACCCTCATTGTCAACAAACCATTTTAGGATGGCTTTCAAAGAAGGATCATGAGTCTTAATTGTTTGAAATCTTTTGTCGATAACTTCTCTTTAAGGTCTAGAAAGGGTCATCATCAAAACTTGCAGATACTTGCAGAAAGACTATTAGCTTGAAAGAAAATCCAATACTGTGTTGAAGGACACAGACAATCTGTCCTAGAAAATCTGACTCAAATAGTGGTATTAAAAAGATAAACTTTGAACTGGAAGAGATTGAGGAACACCTTAATTTACTTCACTTATAGTTTCCTTTAAATATATATGCAGTATGATAGAGCTCTACATCTAAACAAGTTTTAAAAGTCCTTTCAGTAAGCATAAAATAAAGATTCTAAATGATAAGAAAGTATTGTGTCATAATTTGAGTGGTAGTAGTTTTCCTTAATGGTACATAAAATAATGGTACGTTTTATAATCCATTGTATCTTAGATTTGAAATATATAGTGTTTCTGTATATTCTATTACTGCACCTTTCCTTCAGTACTTCATTTATTTGTTTGGTATCTATTGAAATCTATTAGGTGTAAGCTTCTTGAAAGCCAAGTGATGTGTGTGTGTGTGTGTAAAATCTTCCTGCATGTAGTGACATCTCTGGTGTATAGATTTTTTATAACTATTTCTTAAACAAAATTTGTAAAGAAGATCAAGTGTTGAAAAAGTCACCATCAAAAAGATCAAATGGGGGGAGGAGTCAAGATGGCGGAGAAGTAGCAAGCTGAGACTGCTTCA
>NC_081571.1:38527649-38655426 GCF_022355385.1 Mustela nigripes | reverse complement strand
AGGGGGTTTGGGGAAGGGGGTGGGATTATGGACATTGGGGAGGGTATGTGATTTGGTGAGTGTTGTGAAGTGTGTAAACCTGGTGATTCACAGACCTGTACCCCTGGGGATAAAAATATATGTTTATCAAAAAAAAAAAAAAGAAAAGAAAAAAATGCTTAGACATGTAAAAAAAAAAAAAAAAGATCAAATGGGTCAGAACTAGTCCTAGGTCAAATGTGCTCCAGACGCAAAACCTCCTTGACTAACCCTCCCATTTAGTCTTTTTCTTTTTTTTTTTTAAGATTTATTTGAGAGCGAGTGAGTGAGAGCTCACAGCCAAGTGTGAGTGGGTAGAGGTGCAAAGGGAGAGGAAAATGGAAAGAAGCAGACTTCTGCCAAACTGGAGCCTGATGCCTGTGCGCTGGGGGCACTCCATCTCATAACCCGGAGATTCCAACCTGAATGGAAATCAAGAGGCAGACATTCAACTGACTGAGCCTCCCAGGCTCCCTCCCTCCATTTACTCTTTGTTTAGATGACAATGAAAGTCTTTTTGTCTCCACACCCAGAACATCTGACTCCAAGACCGGCTCTAGGAAGGTCCAGTAGTGACTAAGACAGAAGTGGAAACAGGAGAGAGATTGAATCCTAGAAGTCCAATGTGAGTGGCTATGAAGTCACGTGGTGGTGATAGATGGTCAATGCCCAGAGTGGACTGGGGAAGAAGGGCAGTTCTGTTAGATACTGGGCTTATGTTTATGGTCTTTCAGCATTTTTTGCTTAATTGACTTCCCAAACATTTTCAAATTGATCTCAAAGATTTTTCATTATAAGTTTAAGTAATTGCAAAGGACGATATTTCTGGTACTTTATAAATACTTATATTTAAATATGAAACTACTATATCACTATTTAAAATTTTTTACAAATTTTTATTTTTGAGAGAGAGAGAAAGAGAGATAGAGAGCACAGCAGGTGGAGGGGCAGAGGAAGCAGCAGATTCCCTGCTGAGCAGGGAACCCAATATAGGACTCCATCCCAGGATCACGACCTGAGCTGAAGTCAGACACTTAACTGACTGAGACACCGAGGCATCCTACATCACTATGTTGAATGTATCCCACGGGATTCTAATATAATGATTTAATACACACTATCATCCAGTTTAGATATATATGTTTAAGCTCTTCTTTAATTTGGAAATTTTTACAATTTTCTCTTGTCTTCCTGAACTCGAGTTTCCAATTTCCGGAAAGTACAGTATACCAAAAAGACTTTATCAGACTTACCAGATGGAAATTGTACTTATTATTTAAAAATTTATAGGCACTTTATTTATCTAAATACAATACACACTCAGAAAGGATGGGGAAAATAAATATATTGTTAATTTTATTATATTTTGCTAGAATTATATGTTTGATAAAATACTTTTATCATGTGGCTTAGTTTTTCTACTTTAAAGCTTAGAGTAGAAAACTAAGCTCATTAATGATCAACAGAGAGCTTATTGAGATAGCAATAGCACATTGTCAAACCAATCAACCAAATCAGACTTCATCTCAGAAGATGTCTGACCTCATTTTTTAAATCTAAAACTAATTATGAGATAATTATAGATTCACAGAAAATTGCAAGAGGAGTAGAAAGAGATTTCATGTACTCTTCAACCAGTTTCCCCCAATGGTTGTATCTTACGCATCAAAACCAGGAACCTGATATTGGTACAATGTGTGTGTAGAGTTCCATGTCATTTATCACATGTATATATTTATGTAACCACTATGACAATCAAGATACAGAACTGTTCTATAACCGCAAAGATATTCCACATGTTACTCTTTTTTCCACTGCCAACCTCAACATTTCTGACTAAAGTGTGTCATCTTTTGTTTGTTTATTATTTGATCCCTCTGGTTTTTTGTGTCTTTTTATTTTTCTCCTGTCTCCCCATGGGTTTCTCAATGTATTTTAGAATTCCATTTTTATTTATGTATAATGTTTATGAGTAGAGAGCTTTGTGTGGATTTTTTTTAGTGGTTACTCTAGGTTTTATATTATATATAATATATATAAGATATCATATATATATATATGATCTCTTACATATATTTCTTTCCACAATTTCCTGCCATTGACATTTGATCAGATTGAGTGAATTGTAGAAAACTTATTTCCCCTTAAGTCCTTTTGCCCTTCCCCATTTATAATATAATTGTCTTAAATATTTTCTCTACATATATTGAGAACTATATCAGAAAACATTATAATTTTTGTTTTGACCACATACAATTTAGAAAACTCAGAGCAGGGAGGTTATTGTATTTATTCATATTTTTATTCTTTCCATAGTTTTTTCTTCTTAATAATGTTCCAAAATTTCTTCTTTCAATATTTCCATTCTGTTTCATAAAATTCCTTTACTACTCTCTTAGGATAGATTTACTGGTAGCAAATTCTCTTATTCTTTATGTAATTTTCATTTCATTTCTGAAGGATACTTTTGTTGCATATAAGATTTGGATTGAAAATTCTTTTCTTATAGCACTTGAAAAATATTTTACTATTTCATCTGTCTTCCATGTTTTCTGATGAGAAATCTTAGAATTCAACCCTTTCTCCCAAGTGAAATGTTTCTTGCTGCTTTCAAATTTTTTCCTTTTCTTTAGTGTTCAGAAGTTTGATTATGTTGTGTCTTGGCATGAATGTTGTTGGGTTTAATCTTCTTAGGGTTTGCTCAGTTTTTTGGTTGTAGATGTATATCTCTTGCCAAATTTACAAGATTTTTAGCCATTAATTCTTTGACTACTTTTTTAGCACTATTCTCTTTCTTGTCTTGTTCTGAGACTTTGGCAACATGAATGTTAGATCTTTTGCTTTAGGCACAAATCCCTAAGGCTCAGTTAATTTTCTTTTTTTCAGCCTGTTTTTTCTGTTTGTTGTTCAGATTGGATAATTTCTATTGTTCTATTTTCCAATTCACTGATTCTTTCCACTGTCCTCCATTCTGCTCTTGAACTCACATTGGGACCATTATATTTTGTAAATCTGAAATTTTCATTTGGTTCTCTTTCATATCTTTTATTCTTTGCTGAGATTTTCTATTTCTTTGCTGACTCTTCCTTTTCTTTTTATTTGTTTAAATTACATTCATAATTGCTCAAATATTTTTATCATGGCTGCTTTGAGTCTCTTCAGATAATTCTACCACCTGTGTTATCTTGGTGTTGGGGTATATTGGTTATCTTAAGATTTTTTTGATTCTTGTTGTGATGATTTTTAAAAATTATATCCTGCACATTTTGAATGTTGTGTAATGTGACCCTGAATTTTGTTTAAATGTTTAGTTTTAGTAGATCTCTTCTGCTAAAAGATCCCTTCTTTCCATACTGGTAGGGAAAGGTGAACATCACTCAGTTGTTCTCAGGTAGGGTAGATGTCCAGGTTCCATTGAGACCCTGGGAGAGGGTGCCTCCCTGTTGGGTAGGAGTCAACACTTAGTCCCCCCATGTGGACTTCATTGACACCATGGAAGAGGGAGCTGTCCTTACCCCTGGTGGTAGTAAAGTCTTGGCCCCATATTTGGCCTTCTCTGACACCACTGTTATCATAGGAAAGCATACCTTGTTATGGCCTAATGAGCTGGAACTCTAAGTTCTCCATATGGTCTTTCCTGGTGGGATTGGGAGCATGGCTTCATCCTTTCCCATGGCAGTTGAAGTAGGGCGGTTGTTGCCTATATTTTTTTTCTCTTGATAGGCAGCCCTTTTTTGATCCTTGGTTAGAAAGAACAGATCCCCCCCCCCCCTTTTCCCTGTTGGTGTTTCTGGCTTCTTTAGTGCCCAATACAGGGTCTATAAGGCAAACAGAAAAAGCAGGAAACTTCATTGCTTTATATGTCCAAAGTTCCTTCACTAGAATGCCTTCTTCATTCCACTTTTCAGTCTTTATGTGTTTTATATAACGTCCAGAGTTTTTAGCTGTACTTAGCAGGAAGGATATAGAGAAGTATACCCCACTCCATCATTTTCTAGAATTGCAAATCTGACTTCATTTTTAAAACAAATAAATGTGCCAATAAGTAGATTTTGAGTTATATATTAGAAACTATGAAGAAAGGAATTATGGAATGCATTACATAAAAATGATGACTAAAACAGTTGAATCCATATTTAAATATTTTTAATCTAATAGATCTAATTTATCCTGTTTGTACTAACAAATACAAACAAAATAACTCAATATATAGTTTCTCATTACTTAATTTGTAGCAAGGTAGTGTAATGTATAGGTAAAATGAAGAGTTGTCAAAGAGGTAGAGATTATAATCAAATTCGTGGCATTTCTTGGGTAAGTATGTGTGCATGTGCATATTTGGTGTGTGTGTTAAATTTTGATGTCTGGCTTTTAGGTATATTTCAATAATGTTCTGGTATAATCATAAATAGCACAATAATTTTAGTTTGACCCTAAAAAAATGTTTAATAGGATCAAAGTTCTTACCTATGAAACAAAAGAGAAAACTATATAAACTGCTGAAAATGAATTGGTATGGCAGCTAGCATAATTTTATGTTATTAATAAGGGGTGGAAATATTAAATTTTTTATAAGATAAAGATTGGAATATTTCAAAGTATGATTAAATAAAATAGATTAACTGCCTTATTTAATACTAACACAAACTAAATCCAAAAAGAAACTATACAGAAGTTTATTGGTGGGTTTTAGCTAATATATCTTAAAAAATTAGAACTCTCAGAAAATATTCCAGTAACATTTAAAAGATCTACAGCACTACTCATACTGTTTTGGCTGGCTGATGAAAGGTACTTTTTTTTTTTTTTTTGGCTGATGGAAGTTGCTTTTCCTCCCCAGCTAATAACATATCTTAGGCATTGAGAATAACTGAAAAGACGTGCTTACATTTAAATACATAAAAAAGGGACCATTTTCGGTATCAAATATTTCCCACAGATGCTCTTTTTGCCTTGCTCTCTACAGATTCTACCTCATGAATAGTGAATTCTTTGATAATAGGGATAGACAAAGTGAAGTCATTAAATAAAAGTTATCATTACTCCCACTTTATTTCATTTTTATTTTTACTATGAGCTCCTTTTTATTGTATAGCTGCACTTAGAACATCTAAACAGGGACTCAGTTTATTTTTATTTTTATTTTTAATGCCCACCTTTATTCTTATCAGGAATACATAAAAGAGAAGGAATGACTGGAGCCCTAACTTAGAGTATCTTGAGTAGTCATGAAAGGAGGTACTTTCACCTTTTTTTTGTACCCTGACAGTTTTATACTAGAGGTGGGGAATCATGTCTTGGCTCATTCTTGGTCAAGTGAGAAAGGGGCTGTTGGTGAACACAGGTGCATGATTATGTAAATCCGTTTTAGGAAAGGGTATGAATTGAGTTTGAGAAACTGGAAATCGATTTCCCAGAATTATAGGGGCATTCTGGTTCAAGGTGGCAACATGCGATTCTGAACTCGCCTCCTCCCACAAACACACCAAATCCACAGCTACATATGGAATAGCTTCCTCTGGGAAAAACCTTAAAACCAGCTGACTGATCAGGTTTACATCAGGACTGACATTTTGTTTACACCTGGTAGATCAAAGAAGGCCCACAATGAAGCAGTTTGGATGGGCTGGAACAAAATTTAGTTGTAATTTTCACACAGTGTGGGGACTATAGTTAATACTGTATTGCATATTTGCGAGCATCTAGGAAGATGGATCTTGAAAGTTCTCATTAGAAGAAAAAGAGATTTGCAACTCGGTGTGGTGATGAATGCAAATTGGACTTAATGTGGTGATCATTTTGCAATATACACAAATATCAAAATATTTCATTGTATACCTAAACCAGTATGTTATGTCAATTCCACCTCAATTAAAAAAAATGCTAACAACAACAACAACAACAACAACAACAACTATAGGAATTTCTATGCCCTTTGGAAGGGCTTCGCATGTTCTCAGAATTGTGAGTGCCCCAGTTTGACCATCTCTGCACAGATCACTGCTTGGTGTATGGGCCTTGCGATGTGAGAAGGAACAAGAGAATGGAGCTGATATTAAGAAACTATGAAGAGTGACTCTTCCAGTAACTATAGGAATAACTTGATTTATTGTGCTTCACTCTATCATATTTTGCAGATGCTGTCCTCTCTACAAATTGAAGGTTTGTGGCAGCCTTGCCTTAAGCATGTCTATTGGTACCGCTTTTCTAATGTTATTTGCTCACTTCATGACTTTGTGTCACATTTTAGTAATTATCAGTATTTCAAACTTTTTCATTACTATCATTATGGTGATCTGTGATAAGTGATTGCAAATCACTGAAAGCTCAGACAATGGTTAGTATTTTTTCACAACAAAGTAATTTTTAATTACGGTACATACATTTTTAAAGACTTATTGCACACTTCATAGACTATAGTGAAAATTAACTTTTATATGCACTGGGAAGCCACAAATTTCATTTGACTTGCTTTATTGAGATATTCACTTTATTATGATGGTCTAGAACCAAACCTGCAATAATTCCATTTTATTAGATTATCAGGGTGTTTGGTGACAACACTAACACAGAAGCTGTGGGAGATACTAGAACACTTGCTGAGTATAAAAACTTAGAATTGGATTTTTTCATGTTGGTTAGAATAACCTCATATTCCATTTTTTAGCACTCTTGCTTATATCTGAGAATTTGAATCTCTCTTGCTTATATCTGAGAAGTTATATAGGGTAATCACCCATTGACAGAGGTTTAAAATTAGCGGGAAAGGTACCAGGGTCACTAATTGGATTAATCAAATAACAGGATGAAACTCTCTCAGGGCTAAAAATTCTGTACAATGCTTCCTTTCTCATAAAGGTGGTGAGTTTGACTTTTATTGATAAGTCTTTAGAATTTTTGCAGCTGGAATTAAAATCTATTGGTTAAAATCAGAGCCTGGAAGTTGGTGGTGCATAACACCCTTGAGTAGGAAAGAGTGAATTGACATCATCACTGCTCCTGAAAAGCCAGAGTCAAAAACTTGCATGACAGAACCCACAGACATTTATTTGATCAGCCTTCCAGTCCTCCAAACCCCACTCATTAGCTTCATCCAGGTCCAGCATGGTTAGTTTGCAACTTGTCATTTCCCTTTGCAAAGTCTTATGAGAAGCTTATCAAAACATTTGAAGAGAATATAAGATGGAAATTATATGGAGTAAAAACCAGGCAGCTAAGAGCTATGGTGGTCATCACTGAATATGGACATTTTGACAAAGTCAGAATTTCAGCTCCCTGAAGATAAATTATGCATTGGGGTGTAAGAACTTTGTGTCTGGATGTCATTTATTCACCCACTTTGTTCTGTATCCAAAAAATGATTAGTTTGGGGAGCAGTATTTCTACCCACTCAGGAAGAACCCCCCCCTTTTTTTTAAACTTAAATTCAATAAGCCAATATATAGTACATCATTAGTTTCAGATGTAGTGTTCAGTTTTCATCAGTTGCATATAACACCCAGTGCTCATCATACCTGTGCCCTTCTTGATGCCCATCACTCAATTACCCCATTTCTCCAGCAGCCCTCAATTTGTTTCCTATAGTTAAGAGTCTCTCATGGTTTGTCTCCCTCTCTGATTTCTTCCATTTAGTTTTTCCTCCCTTCCCCTATGATCCTCTGTGCTGTTTCTTAAATTCCACATTTCAGTGAGACCATATGATAATTATCTTTCTCTGATTATTTCACTCAGCATAATACACTCTAGTTCCATTCACATTGCTGTAAGTGGTAAGATTTCATCCTTTTTGATGGCTAAATAATATTCCATCACATATATGAACCACATCTTTATCCATTCATTTGTGGATGGACATCTGGGCTTTCTCCACAATTTGGCTATTGTGGACATTGTTGCTATTAATATTGGGATGCAAATGCCCCTTCATATTGTATCTGTATTTTTGGGATAAATGCCTAATAGTGTAATTTCTGGGTCATGAGGTAGCTCTATTTTTAACCTTTATACTGTTATTCCAAAGTGGCTATACCAGTTTGCATTCCCACCAACAGTGTAGGAGGGTTCCCCTTTCTCTGCAACCTTGTCAACACTTGTTGTTTCCTGACTTGTTAATTTTAGCCATTCTGGCAGGTGTGAGACAGTATCTTATTGTGGTTTTGATTTGGTATTTACTGATGATGAGTGATGTGGAGCGTTTTTCATGTGTCTGTTGGCCATTTGTGTGTCTTCTTTGGAGAAATGTCTGTTCATGTCTTCTGCTTGTTTTCTAACTGGGTTATGTGTGTGTTTAAGATTTTATTTATTTATTTATTTATTTATTTGAGAGAGAGAGAGAGAGAGCACACATAAGCAGGTGGAGCAGCAGGCAGAAGGAGAGGCAGGCTCCTGCTGAGCAGGGAACCTGACTTGGGGCTCAATCCCAGGACCCTGGGGTTATAACCTGAGCCAAAGGCAGACAGACACCTAACCAATTGAGCCACCCAAGCACCCTCGGATTATTTTTTGCGTGTTGAGTTTGATAAGTTTTTTGTGGATCTTGGATACTAGCCCTTTATCTGATATGTCATTTGCAAGTATCTTCTCCCATTCTGTAGATTGTCTTTTAGTTTTGTTGACTGTTTCCTTTGCTGTACAGAAGCTTTTTTATCTTGATGAAGTCCCAATAGTTAATTTTTGCTTTTGTTTCCCTTGCCTTTGGAGACATGTTTAGCAAGAAGTTGCTGTTGCCAAGGTTGAAAAGGTTGCTGCCTGTGTTCTTCTCTAGGATTTTGATAGATTCTTGTCACACATTTAGGTTTTTCATTTATTTGGAGTCTGTTTCTGTGTATGCTGCGAGGGAATGGTCCAGTTTCATTCTTCTGCATGTGGCTGTCCAATTTTCCCTACACCATTTGTTGAAAAGACTGTCTTCTTTCCATTGGATATTCTTACCTGCTTTGTCAAACATCAGTTGACCGTAGAGTTGAAGGTCCATTTCTCCACTGATCTATATGTCTGTTTTTGTGCTAGTACCATGCTGTCTTGATGATTATAGCTTTGCAGTAGAGCTTAAAGTCTGGAATTGTGATGCCACTAGCTTTTGTTTCCTTTTTCAAAATTCCTCTGGCTATATGGGATCTTTTCTGGTTCCATACAGATTTTAGAATTATTTATTCCAACTCTGGGGAAAACGTTGATGGTATTTTGATAGATTGCATTGAGTGTGTAGATTGCAGTGGGTAGCATAGACATTTTAACAATATTTGTTCTTCTAATCCATGAGCATGGATTGTGTCTTTCCTCAGTTTTCTCTTAAGTGTTTTGTAGTGGAAAAACTCTTCTAAAGCAGGAAGTGGAATGGAGTGCTTGATGCTTTGATTTAAAACATGACCAAGACTACAATTTTGTTAGGTCCTTCATTAAAAATTCCTTTGAATAAACTATAATTAATTTATGCCAGAAGACAACAGAAATTGTGCTTCTTTTCACATGTTATGGCTGAGTGAATTGATTCTAATCAGTGAATCTGTATA
Organism: Mustela nigripes; assembly: GCF_022355385.1. Taxonomy (NCBI): domain Eukaryota; kingdom Metazoa; phylum Chordata; class Mammalia; order Carnivora; family Mustelidae; genus Mustela; species Mustela nigripes. Next base: position 38,645,896 of record NC_081571.1, on the reverse strand, counting down.
TTTGAATTGTACTTTTGTGCTTTTCTCAGTAAGCCTATAGTAGTGATGAGCTTGGGATGGAGGGTTTATAGAGATATCTTTTAATGGATTTGATGTAAAGCACCAAGAAAGTTTATAATAATTTTAATTGACAATAAGGAATCAGAGGAGCAGAACAGAAGATAGTGTCTTAGTGTTTAGAGACCTTGAATTTATTGTTTCCTTTTGCAAAATCAATTAGTCACCTCTGACAAGAAGCCTGCAATTTCAGGTGCTCCCACTTGCTTGACCCTTCAAAGCTACTCTCTATGGGCTCTTTATGTGGCCTGGCTGCTGGAGGCACTGGCTGTTTTATACCCATTATTTGATTAAAGATTTAACAGCTTTATTAAGGAGATATTTTCCTCATTTTACATCTGGGAATTGTGAGGTTCAGAGAGGGTTTGCCCATGGGTCACAGCTAGAGTCACCGTAAGAGTAAGGATTAAACCTAGTTCTGTTCAGACTCAGCTGGACATTTTTGTCCTACTGTGTTTTTATACTCACCATCCACTGAAGCAAAGGGCTGAGTGAACCCAGTCAAAGGTTGTCAGGAGATACCTGACATTTTATGTGAGATAGAGCTGAGAGCAGACAAATCCCTAAGAACATTCCTCACTGAGCAGTGAATCCCAACTAGTTCCCATAGTCTTGACTTGTAGAAGAGGTTTGAACTCTAAATTAGGATTCACTGCCCTAGCTCTATGTCTCCTGCTTATCCTTTAGAGGTTTGCCTAGACTTGATTCCTTCAAGAAAACCTTCTCTGACGCCCTTCTAACATGGGTTTCCAGATCACAGTGCTTATCATGTCATGTTTAGTCATCTGTGTCACCCATTACATTTGTGAGTGCCTTATTATTATTTTCTTGGGACCTAGAAAATTGTCTGGAGCTCAGATGTTTATGGGATAAAGGAAGAATGTCACTAGCTTCTCAAGAGACTTTGGAAAGATATGTGTGTCTAGGTCTCATTTTCCCCAGTGAAAAATGGAGAGCTTGTCCTATGTGACCTCTAAGATCACTTCAGATGTAGTTTTGCAATGCTAGCTGTACACTGTGAACTCCTTGATCTAAACTCCTGGAACCTCTTCTTACTTATTCCTGCAGGGAGGGAAAGCACCTATGTCTTATTTCCATTGTTTCCCAGGACTTATGTTACATGCTCAGTATATACCCATTGAATGGTTGGATCCTTAGTCTTTAGTTTCCAGCATCCAGTGTGCAAAGACAACAGACTCCATTTTATTGGCATGACCATGTGGCCTCATACAGGCAGGATTCTACATCTGGCTCTGGCACAAAGTCAAAATGCTCCACAGCTACCTTCATTTAAAGATATCCAGTTCGAGATGGTGGGAAAACTTTCAGTGCCACATTATGCCATAAAAAATGCAGGCCTTTAGTGACTTTGAATATTGGATTAACATTCACAGTTGAGGAAATCTGAGGTCCTTGGAACTGGAGTGATTTTTCTAGGGTCCCATAGGCGGGAGTGGCAGAGCTACAGCTCTGTGGCAGGACTTCTGACACGAACACTAGCACATTTTTAACTTTCCACGTTGCTTACAAGAGGTCAGTTATTTGGGCTCACCGAGACTAGCATTCTGAATATGCATGTCACAATCCCATACAAGAATGACTTGCTGTAAGCCCATTTCCATTCCTTGAAACAATGGCAGACGTATACTCTGCCCCTTAAAAGGACATCTTCACAACGATGACATTGAGAGGAAAACATGCTTATGGGGACTCCTGTCCATACAAAGCCTTTCTTTAATACTGTTGAAATACCCACTGGGAACCAGGAATTTCATGCCTCTCTTTACCTCCTTCCCGAGGAGCACTGAACTAGTATGATCTAGCTCTACACTGAAAACTAATATTACACTGTATGTTGACTAACTGGAATTTAAATAAAAACTTGGAACTCAAAAAAACAAAAAACAAAAAACAAAAAAACCTAGTCTGTTCTATCCATCAATATTGTGTATGTTCTCCAGATGGTCAGACTCCTGAACACAGTGACTGTGAGTATTCTGCTTGAAAATCCATGTCCATCACAATAACTATCACACTGAAACGTCCAACCCATGGGTGCTAAAGAGCCTGGAGAACTAACGTGACTTGTCTCTACTGAATTAGCAGTGAGGAAGTTAAATAAATATTGTGTTATTGAAACAAAGCAAAAACTAAAAGAATTGCTTATTTAAGGAATGCTATTTTCCTTCAACATTAGGGGCCCCCTCTAGCCTTGCCAGTTTGATTCCTGAGACTGCCATTTCCTTGGCTGCTATTCTGAGGATCCGTCTCTCCTGCTCCATCAATTGTCACACTGTTTCTCTTTTAATGCCGCATAACAAACTATTTTAATAATGCATTTGTTATACAATGAGATCCTCTTAAATCTAGTTCTGACGGCCATTTAGAGACACAATATGCTTATATTCTCAAATTTTACTGTGGGAGAAAACTGAAATCTGAATATTTCCCTATCATTCTGACAAATTTTCATCATGGACCCTCATGTGAATACTACAATTTAGCCAATGGCCTCTTATAGATAATAGACCAATATATCAGAATTAAACAGAGCTGAGTCCATGCATCTTTTAAAATCATCAAATACAAAGTCCTCCTGGTCACATAAATATAAATGAAAGCTTGATTATATCATAGTCTGCAGGCATACAGCGAGTGTGATGATAGTTGGCATGCCAGCATAAGCTATTGATTATTAAAGTCAGATATGAATTTTTCCAGCAGTGCCTCCAAGTTTGGATTCTTTCGTTTCCTCTTATTGGCCCCATTTTGTAAAATCTCTATTTTTTCCTTCTGTGTGCAGGAGGGAGGGACCATTTTTAAGAGCCCAGGACAGTTGGAGGTCCGCACAAACTCTGGCATAAGGGGAAATGCATCCTCCCCTCCTTCTACCATATGCTACCACTGGGTCCTCAGTGCAACAAGACTGCTATGGCTCTCAGTGGGGAGCTTCTGGGAAGCTGGAGGAAGATTGCATACCACTGCACTGGTTCAGACACAGGCTAGACTGCTGATGGCTTTTCTTCAGTCTTTTCCAAGAAAATCCTGAAGTTCTTCAGAACTCCTTTTCATTTCTCCTACAACTCAACACAAACCTTCGAGGAGGGAGAATCCACAAGTGGAGCAGGAGGCCTTGGGGATTCAGAGATGAGCAACAGGGGGCATTGGCAGAAAGAGTGGCTTAGAATGCGTTTCCACCCTATGATCTCAAGAAGAGACACATTCTGGATGTGAGTCCAGAATTTTGACATGAACTTGAACCAAGTGAAATAATTTTCACCCAACTCTTCTTGATATATAAAAAGGGTTATTTAATATGGTTCAACCTAATGGAAAGGGCTTGGGAACAGCAAATTGGAGGTGGGGACTTGGAAGGGTTGTGATTACATGTGCAAAAAAAAAAAAAAAAGACAAGGGAAGCACCAATGGAGATTATTGGGTGGGGGCACTGAAACCCTCTCTGTAGCAACCCCTTGACACCACCACCTGTTCTGGGCTTGATGAAGACAAGGCAAGTGAGTGAAGGGCCATGATATAACCATCAGTAGCTAACACTAGTTCAGGGGACTTTCTCAAACACAAACACACACTCTACTGACCTTTCCTTTTCAGTTCTTCCTATCTTTCATTTGCCAGTGACCCAAAGAAGCGAGAAAGGGGTGATTGACAAGGAATTTTTAAAAAATGCCCCAAATATATCAGCTATAAATAGAGTCAAAATTCAGTAAAGCAGAATCAGATATCTGAGTCATAAACTGTGATTTTACTAGTGCAAGTATTTATGGGATTAATTTTTCTGCATGGAAGAATGTATTTTGAAAATTAAAGAAAATATACTAGAGGAGCTCAGTGGCAGAGTTCTGTGTATCCCAAGAATGTTGGCTGTACAGACCATGTGCACATGGCACCAAGAGTGCCTCCTCGCCACTCCTGGGGCTCGGCTTGACTGTGTGTATGCACACAGAGGAATACATTTATGTTGGTGTGTATTTAGGACACTACAAACACAGTTATAGTATGTAAGATTCTTTGTGAGTTCTTTCTTTACCCCACCTCCCAAATATTTCTGCTTCAGCCTTGGAAGGAATTTTGTGGAAAGAAAAGTCCTAGTGTTGTGTCCTCAGCCCAAGACCAGCTAAAGCCCTCAGTGGGATGGTCCTGGCATGTTAAAGCTGTTCATTCCACAATTTAAATCCTCCATAGAATATAAGCATCCCTAGGAAGAACGGCACACATTGACTTTTCATTTCCATCACCTTCAATCTCCACTCCGTTATCAAGTCCAGCTCCTTTTAGTTTCCTACATGGGCTCCTTCCTTCCTTCCTTTACATTATTTTCTTTCTTTCTTTCTCTCTTTCTTTCACTTGCTGGGTCTTAGTATCACTGCTTTAGTTCAATCTTCTAACATCCTTGTCCTGTACTCCTGAAACCACCTCCCATTAGTGTCTCTGCCTCCAAGTTTCTGGTCTTGTCCTCCTCGAATACATTCTCCACACGTTGGCCAGAGTAATCTCTCTAACATTCAGAGCTGACCAGCTCCTCAACTGTTCAAAACCCTTTCTTCACAGGATAAAATCTAAATGCCAGTCTCTACATACAACGACTCCCTCTCCAGCCCCACGATAGGATCCCCTCTCTTCTACTGTCCCTTCACTCTAGTAATTTGCCACATCTATCATGATGCTTCATACCTTCTCTCTTTGCCCAGGCCCAAAATGACCTTCTCCAGACCCCACGATATTTGTGCCTAGTTACACCAATGAGGAAATCTGCTTGTATAAATTCACTCATTTCCTCATTCTATCTCTGCTTCTTTGTAATGGATAGAAAGCTGGGCTGTGGTGCTGCTGACCTTCTAACCTCTACCTCTGGATGAATACTAAGTTTCAACAAGCGAGGCTTTGGGGTAGAAGGGAAGCAAGAGGGTACTTGGGCTGGGATTAATTGTCTAATATTGTCTAATATTATTCTTTAGGCATAGGTTTTTAACTTAAAGTCCATGTACTTGTGTGTCAGTGCCTTTCTCCCTGGGGCAAAAGTCCATAGCTTTATTTAGATTCTTAAGAGGATTCAATACCTAACAAGACTAAGAATCATGACCCCAAAGAAAAGAGTGTGTGTGTCTATGTGTGTGGGTATGTTACAAACACTCCTTTTTTTATTCTCGGAAAAATTTCATTCCATTTCAGACCATTTCTATTCACATGCTATTTGCAATAAATTGCTTTTTTTGTGCATTCCCATTTATGACTCAATTGAAAATTCCTTACTGAAATTTTAAGCCATTCTTTATCTTTTCCATAAAACCATATTATTAGTAAAAACAGATGTTTGACAGCCAATAGAGAACATTTATGCCTGGGCTTCAAAGTTTGTGAAAAATGTCAGATTATAGAAATAATGATTACTTTTATCACAGATCTATTACTAAAATCAAAGTCACAAAACAAAATTTGTCAACACAAGTTAGAACAGGGTAAAACAACAATGACAGCAGCAACACAGATAGAAGAAAATGCCTAAGGTGGTTAAAAGTACTGTTTCTGAAAATCTATATTTAAAACTAACACAATAAAACCAACAAAGGACTGTGCAGACTAAAGGCCAATCAAATGCTCAGGTTAAACTATTATCCAGTAAGACTATGGAAATAAAAGTAAAGGTTATATCATGGCCCTTCACTCACTTGCCTTGTCTTCACTTGCCTTGTTTTAAAAAAAAAAATTATCTAGGGGGTTAAAACTGAGAAAATTTGTAAAGATTATATGAAGGAATTTGTTAACACTTCCCTTGATATCTAAATGCATACGTTTTACAGTGAAAGAATGAAAGTTTGGAATTTTAAAAACAAATGAGAGAAATTGATGTTTTTATGCTAGGGAGAATAATTTAATAGTCTCAAGGCTATTTCATTGTTATTGTTTTTCTATATGTGTTGAGTTTCCTCTGACCTAGTATGCTGGCGGGGGGGTGGGGGTTTGGTAGGATGAAGGTTGCTCTGGGAAAATTAGGTAGGGATTGGGCTTCCTGCAGGATGAATAGGCAGCAGACGGTTGAAACTACAAAAATGATGAAGAATGTGCAAAATGAAGGAGAAGAAATAATTAGAAGGGGAAGGAAAAGAGAGTAAAGGAAGAAGAAAGGGTCTAGAAATAAAGGGAACTGGGAGGGAGAGAGAAGGAGGTGGAGGAGGGGAGAGAAGTTGAGAAACTACTGTGACCTTGGCCTCTCAGAGCCCAATTGGGAAACTGAAATCCCTTACTGTGCTGAGTCTGAGCAGTCTTGAGAATTGTCTTCTTTGGCTCCCTAAACTAATTGGAAAATTTAAGGAAAGAACTATGTAAGGCCAGAATCCCAAAAAGCTGCCCATTTGAGAAATGTCAGATAATTGCCCCTAGTTGAGGTCTGTGCTGGGGCCAGAGCTGACAGAACAGAAAATTTATTTCAGAACAAAAGACATGAGCTAATATGCTTGGGCCATGGAATTACTGGTCCTGCTGTATATTGAACCACCCAGAAGCAGTCAGCCTGATAACTCAGTGGAATGGTCCATTGAAAACTCAGATACCATTCTCTGGTTGGGTAGTTAATAGCTCCTTGTGCAGGTTGTGTGATATTCTACAGATGTGTTTAACCCCAACCAGGGACCAATATCCGGTGCTGTTTCCTCCATAGCTGGAACACAGGGGCCCTGAAACCAGGAGTGAAAGTGGGCGTGGCATATCCCAATATTATAATTAAATCACTCTGATGGCCTTTTATTTACTCTCCTTGTGTCTTTGAAATCTGGATTAAGGGTGTTAGTAACCCTGAAAGTTTTCCTTCATCAAGTGATGTAACAATGTTGGAAGCTGAGATTGCTACTTGGCCATCTAGCCTTCCTCTTGCTTCTGGAAAACAAGCAAAAATAAGGGTTCCATGTTAACGGAAGTGGATGATCCCTATTATCACTGGAAAATGGTGTTGTGCAATGGAGACAAGGAGGATTTTACAGGGAACTCAGAGGATTTGATGTCTCCTAGTTTTTCCTTATCCAGTGCTAAAGATAAAACTGCAGCAACCCTTTTTAAGCAAGATTACTATGGGTTTATCAATCCTGGGAATGAAATGTGGGTTATGTATTGGGCAAAGAATCCTGACCAGCTGAGGTACTGGTTGATGACAACAGGAATGTGAAACAGGTAGAAGAGAAAGGATAAAAAATAGTACTATAACCTTGTGACCCATTCAGGAATAAAGACTGTTGTAGCTACTCATATTTTCTTCCTCACTGTTTTATGCATATCCTTGTATATATTTTAACTAACTGTTCCTTTCTATATTTTATTTAGTGTGAGTGACGTTTACAAAGTAGTACACAGAAAACTCCAGAAAAGGACTCCAGAAAAAAATTGTGAAATATGTAGAGGAGAAACAGACTTGACTCAAAGGACTTGGATTCGGACTCTAGGAAGTCAGTAGCAGTTTGTCTTTTTGGTGATGCCTCATATTCGGGACTTAGTCAGTGCCAGTGTTTTGTGCTCGATTGTTGCCAAATCTGTTGTTATTTCATTTTAAATGTGGAAAAAGCATGTGTATGTTAATGTTTCAGAGCCAAATCCTTCAGTAGGTGTTTGTCATGTCTTGGGCTGCCCAGAATCTCTTGAGAGCTTATTTGGAGGTTCTAACAAAAGAGAACAGCTATTCATAAAACCCTTGACTGAAGAATGATCCTCCTCTGTTGGGAAGGTCATCCTCTTTGACCAAAGAGCACTCATCTTGGGTAGGGATACACATGGAGTGATGAGGAAGGGAATACTTTTCTCACCAGCCCAATCAGCTGAATCAGGATATCACAGTCAGATTGTCCACATATCCTGTCCACTATCTCTTGAAAACCTTCTTATATCTGGAGAAATATTCGGCTTCATGAGTCTTGTCTCCCACATGTAGAAGTCACAACACCTCTTCCCAGATTCCCTTGCAGTTAGGATACAGACAGGTATCTAGGCCCTATCAATCAGACATGGGAGAGTTTGATTCAGAACATAACTGCACTTACAGTGGAATCCATTTGATAGGAGATGACTGCCCAGGTATTTGGCTGTTACTAAAAGCGATGCTACATTGTCATTTTGGGGCATAATAGTTCTGAGAGTGCCAATGGCAGCCATGGGTGCTTTCAAGTTGAGTTTATGGCCAATGTGTGAATGACAGCATCTCAAGATGGCCAGGAGACTTTACTGGTGATAGGGATGATGATCATATCCATGACGGAGCCGTGGTTTTTGTGGTGAGGTTTGAGCATTACTCCAGAAGCTTACCCTTGAGCTCATTTTCCTGCCCTCGACCCCCCCCACCATTTTATTGAGATATAATTAACATATAACTTTCAACAGTACAAGATTTGATATGTGCAATATACTGTAAAATAATTACCACAGTAAGTTGAATTACCATCCATCACTCTACATATTTACATTTTTATGAGAACTTTTAAGATCTATTCTCTTAGCACCTTTCAAATATACAGTATTACCCCATTATTATCATCATGTTGCACACTATACCCCCAGAACTTACCTTTAACTAGAAATTTTTACCTTTGACCACCTTTACCCATTTCCCTAACCCCCGCTCTGATTACCATCAATCTGTTCTGTTTCTATGAGTTTGACTTCTTAAAATCCCATGTGTAAGTATGATGATATTTATTTTTCTCTAATTTCACTTATCATAATGCCCTCAAATTCTGTTCATTCATGTTGTCACAAACGACAGTATTTCCCTTTTTACAGCTAAATAATATTCCATTGTATGTATGCGTGCGTACACATGTGCACGCGTGTGTGTGTGTTTCCAATATTTTATTTATCTATTCATCTGTTGATGGACACTTAGGTTGTTTCCATGTCTTGACTATTGTAAATAATGCTGCAATAAACATGGTAATAAAAGTATCTCTTTGAAAGAGTGATTTTGTTTCCTTTAGATGTATATCCAGAAGTGGGATTGCTGGACAATGTGTTAGTTCTGTCTTTAATTTTTTGAGGACACTTCATACTGTCCTCCATAGTGTTTGTACCAATTCATAGTCTTACCAACAGTGCACAAAGAATCGTTTTCCTTCATATTGTCACTGACATTTGTATCTCTTGTCTTTTTGATAACAGTCATCCTAACAGGTGTGAGGTGATAGGTCGCTGTGGTTTTAATTTGAATTTCCTTGATAATTGGTGATGTTGAGCCCCCTCTTCATGTACCTGTTAGGCACTTGAATATCTTTTTTGGAAAAATGTCTGCTTGGGTCCTTTGCCTACTTTTTAATCAGATTTTATTTTGTTTTGTTATTAAGTTGTATGAGTTCCTTATATATCTTGGATATTAACCTTTTATCAGATATGTGGTTTGCAAATATTTTCTCCTATTCTGTAGGTTGACTTTTCATTTTACTGGCCATTTTCTTTACCATGCAGAAGCTTTTTAGTTTGATGTAATCATACTTGTTTATTCTTGCTTTTGTTGCTTGTGACTGAGGTGTTACAGTATCTTGGCAAAAAATTATTGCCAAGACTTATGCCAAGAAGTTGACCACCTATGTTTTCTCTAAGCGTTTTATGGTTTTAGGTCCTACATTTAAGCCTGTGATCCGTTTCAAGTTAATTTTTGTGAGTGGTGCATGAGAGAAGTCTAGTTTCGCTCTTTTGCATGTGAATATCCATTTTCCCATACCATCTCTCTTTTAAATATCCCTTTAAAAAATCCTTAACGTCTTTTTAATTAATAAGAATTTTTTATCACCTTCTGGTGATAAAATGGCTTTTGTTGCGTGTGATCAAGAACTCTGCCTGATGTGCCATCCATTGCCCACCTCCCACCTTAGAAAACTAAATTATTTACAAAATTAGTAGTTTATGAAACTATTTTATTTAGGGGATTGGGAAGATTCCTGGCTGTTGGGAATTGTAGGCAAATGGCAGTTTCTAAATATTATTATGACACTTGTTTTTATAGATGGGAAATCTGAGGCTCACAAAGGTCGGGTAACAAGCTAACCATGTTGGGCTGCTCTATGGTAGAATACTTTTAACTACCCAGAAGAGATGGGAGGAGGAATTGTCAGATCTCATAGTATGTACAAAGTGCATTTTAAGTTAATTGTTGTCAGAGCGTATCACTATTCAGTTGAAAGATTTGTCTGTTCTCAGTACACTTGTTACTGTGATGAATAAGCTACTTGCCATCACCGGAAAATTAATTCTTAGAGGACCCCAGGAATATGAGTCAGAGATTTCTTCTAAGTATTTCACATAACATATGAGTAGAGACTTTTTTAGGACTGGAAGGAGGGGTTCTGGAATACACTTTCTGTAATGCATTCCCTCAGCTTTGTAAACCCAGGCACATAGCTCCTCATCTCAAGGACCTAGGGATTTGCTGGTTCTCCTGAGCTCCAGATCTTTGCTTTCCCTGCTCTTTGCTTCCTGGTGGGCTAATGCTTTTCCTTAAACTATCTTACGATCCTTTACATTACTTCTCTTCTTCCCCACAGGATGGAATATTCTAGAATGTTCTTTGCACTCATTGCTTAGATCTTACAGTCTTTGTGGCTGAGAAAAAAGTTTCCAGATATTTCTGAAATAATGTCATCCTTAACTTCATTATTTCTAGTTACAGTCCCTTTCCCCAGACTACATAATTGCTCTTCTTTGTAGTGTTTGTAACTTCCAAATAATTGAAGACTTTTTTTTAGTCTTGAAATTGTAAATATTTATTCTCATTAACCTTTTAATTTGCATCACACTTGGTGATTCTCAGTTCAGCTTTGTTCTTTTTCCTGACTCTTCCAAGCTGAATAAAGGGCCCCAAATTAGACACGTTATTCTAAGTTCAGTTCCATTGCAGTTGGGAGGGAGGGACATGGAATTTTCTCTTTCCATAGGCACTGTCTTCATATTTACCCTAATCTAGGTCTCCCTTGTAGGGGCAGGGTAACTTCCATATACCATCACAAAATGTGCCTATTCTGTATCTTTCCCCCTTTTATTCCCTGTATTTTTAACAATCATGAGTTTATTTATTACTGTGTTGTCTTTACTGGTATTAGCAACAGCTCTTAATTTAGCATCATCTGCAAACTTCATTTAAGTACCATTTGCTGTCTCTGCAAGATCATTAATAAAGATGTCAACCATAGCAGCTTGGAAAGTTGCTACCACACTTCATCTTCAGGAAAAAGTGAAGATATAGAGAAAGTTTTCCTTGACATAAAATATTGAGATCCTCCTTCTCGTTTGCTTGACTTTCGAGGCCCTACCAAATGTCTGCTGAGAGGCAGCCTGTACATTTCGCAGAGCCTTGGCTGCATGCTGCTTCTTGTCATGTTTTTACTGCATTAAAAGGAGTTTTCTTAAGTAAAAATTAAAAAACAAAAACAAAAACAACCCACGAGTTTGTGTTAAATTGACAGGAAAAATGTCAAATATTTCTAAAAATTTGAAATGTTGATGTTTGGGAAGTCAGATAGGCAAAGAACTGAGAAATAAGAGATTTGATTCTTGAAAAACTGATTTCGAGAAAGAGAGCTGTGGGGGAGAGAGTGTGGAATGATAGAAAGCTGCCACAGGAATGCAAGGAGTCCATTTACCTGCCCTGGTTGTGAACTGGGTAAAACTTACATTTTTTCTTATGCTGACGTCTCCCTGTGCTATTCCATATCCATCTGGTGACCGATGTTTTGGTAATAAATAAATGCTCTCCAAGCTTCATGATAGCCTCCAGAATTCTTTATCTCAAACCACAGGCAAACTTTATACTAATAGCAATTAAATAACTAGCCTTTTCCTCTTTCACATTTTCCTCTTGCTGCTCTCCCATTTTTATCCTCAAGGAACTCAGACACAGATACATCACTTAGGTACAGGTTGTCTGACCTTTCAACTCTCTAAAGTCTGACCAATCATGAGGAACCAAGCACAATGAAAAAAAAACCTCTGTGAATTTAAAATAGTTCATACATAGACCTACACATACCCCCAAACGAATGCATATAAAATCTGGTGAAGCTGAATAAGTTTGTGGTCTAGTTAGCAGTTTTCTGCTATTGTCAATATGTTGGTTTTCAAGTTGTACTATAGTTTGTAAGATCTTACCACTGGTGGGAACTGGGTAATTTCACATGAGTCTCACTGTACTATTTTTACAACTTTCTGTATATCTATAATTATTGCAAAATAAAAAGTTAGAAGTATTGAATAAAAAATAATTCATATACTGAATTATGCTGTTTTGATTTTACTCTAATTCCAGAAGTTGGTGGCAGATCATTTTTATAGGTGATTATTTATGGGTTGTTTGCTATAAGTTACCCTCTTTTCTCATTTTAAGCCACTAGAAACTTTGCAGGGTGGAAAGGAGTCCTGCTTAAGGGCTAAAGCATTTTCTGCCATTTGTAACATTTGTCTGGACTTTGGGCTTTCACGATATTTCCCTGATCAAAACTGAGGGAGAAAAGAAAGTTTCACATGAAACTGAGAAGGTCAAAACAGATCCATAGATTGGGAGAGGTGAGGAAGATGGTGGAGGAGGAGAACCTGAGGTCACATCGCCCTATGGATACACTGAGCTAATGGCTTCCTCTGTACAACTAACTCTGAAAATGACCCAAAGTTGGGAAGACCAGACCTTCCACAGTTAATATAGAGAGTAGGCTACATTGGAAAGAATAGGATGGGTAGACATGGTTTGGAACCAAACTCCTGGCAAGACTAACCACAAACAGGAGGGATACCACATGCATGGAGAAGCAAGAGGATAAGACTCCATACCAGGTACCACAGGCACTGGAGACCCACACTGAGACGATGAGTCCCCACAATGTTAAGTTTTGAAAACCAGTGGGTTTATTTTCACAAGCTTTAAATATCAGCAGGCTTAGTTCCAGGAGAACCAGAGGGCTATTGGAAACAGTCTCCATCCTGAAGGAGCAAATATAATAAGTAAGGGGAAGGGCTGGGGTCTTCAGGACACTTCTCTAATAACAAAGGCACTGGCAGGTGCCATTTCTTTTCCTCTCATCCTGACTAGATAGCCAGATATTTGTGGGGGCCAGTGCAAACACTCTCTGCTCTTCTTGTTAGTACTGTGTGCCCCAACCTCACACTCCCCTGTGGACTTAGCCCACCCAACCTGCCCACCTCTCTCCAAAGCATCAGCTGCCCTACTACATCATGCAAGCAAGCCCCGTAGGGACAGGTGCCACTCCAAAGTGACCCCTGCCCTGCAGAAAGGGGGAGGAAACCCCACACACCAATATGCCTGCAGTTCTAGCCACAAGTCTTTCAGTTGGCCACACGGGGACAAAGCCCTGCTATTTGGTGCACCTGAAGCCCTAGCAGAGAGACTAAGTGCAGACATCTAGTCTGCATGCTAGCCCTACCCATCTACAAGCTGACCGTGGCCTCGGACAGGGCACTCAACAGTGCAAGTACTCACTGCTGCCCAGTGCATCAACAACAGCTAAAGCAAATCACTGCAATGAACTGGATCAAAAGCAAATGCAGCTCAGCCACAACAGTAGGACATACACAACCCACAGAGGAGATACCCCTAGAGTGCCTGGTTCTGATGACTGGGAGACATTGTGCTATAGGGCATCACAGGGCCTTTTTTTAATAGAAGGCCACTATTTGCAAGACCAGGAGATGTAGCTGACCTTCCTAATACATGGAAACAAACACAGAGTTAGACAAAATGAGACTGAAGAATATGTCCCATATGAAAGAACAGGACAAAATAACAGCAAAAGAGCTAAAATAAATGAAGATCAACAACATGTCTGAAAAAGAATTTAAACTAATAGTCATAAAGATACTTACTGGATTTAAGAAAAGAATGAAGGATCTCAGTGAGAACAAAGAGTTAGAAAATTAAAAAAAGAACCAGAGATGAAGAATTCAGTTATTGGGGGGAAAAGTACACTACAGGGAATCAACAGCATATTAGAGAAAGCAGAAGTCAGATCAATGACGTAAAGATAAGGTAAAAGAAAGCAACCAAGATGAACAACAAAAAGAAAAAAAATGTATCCTGCAACTTTAATGAGTTCGTTTATCATTTCTAGTGGTTTTGAGGTGGTCTCTAGGGTTTTCCATATACACTATTATGTCATCTACAAGTAATGACAATTTTACTTCTGCTTTACCAATTTGGATGCCTTTTACTTCTTTTTCTTAGCTGATTGCTACATGCAAAAGAACGAAATTGAATCACTTTCTTACACCACACACAAAAGCTAACTCGAAGTGGATTAAATACCTAAATGCGAGACATCAAAGTATAATATTCCCAGAAGAAAACATAGGCAGTAATCACTTTGATTTTGTCCATAGCAACGTTTTTCTAGATATGTCTCCCAGGCAAGGAAAACAAAAGCAAAAATAAACTACTGGGACTACGCCAGAATCAAAAGTCTTTTGCACAGTGAAGGATTCCATCAACAAAACAAAAAGATGACCTACTGAATGAGAGGTCCTGACTGACATGTCCAGTAAAGGGTTACTATCAAAAATACATAAAGAACTCCTACAACGCAACATAAACAAAAAAAATTTAATTAAATAATCATATTTAAAAGTGGGCTAAGGACCTGAACAGACATTTTTCCAAAGAAGACATATACATGGCCAACAGATGGACGGAAAAGATGCTCAACATCACTAATCATCAGGGAAATGCAAATGAAAACCACAGTGAGATATCACCTTACATCTGTCAGAATGTCTAGAATCAAAAAGACAAGAAATAACAAATGTTGACAAGGATGTGGTGAAAAAGGAAACCTTGTACAGCCACTATGGAAAATAGTATGGGGGCTTTTCAAAAAATTAAAAACAGAAATACCATATGATCCAGTAATTCAACTACTGGCCATTTACCCAAATTAAATGAAAACACTAACTGAAAAAGATATATGTACTGTTTAATGTTTATTACAGCATTATTTATAATAGCTTAGGAAGCAACCTAAGTGTCCATGAATAGGTGAATGAACAAGTAAGATATAACACACACACACACACACACACACACACACTTCAGTATTACTCATCCTTAAAAAAGAATGAGATCTTGCCATTTGCAACAACATGAGTGAACCTAGAGTGTATATGCTAAGTGACATAAGTCAGGGGAAGATCAATACCATTTGATTTCACTTATATGTGGAATCTAAAAAACAAACAAACAAGTAACCCAAAACCAGATTCTTAAACACAGAGAACAAGCTGGTGGTTGCCAGAAGGGAGGTGGGTGAGGGGATTGTGAAATAGACAAAGAGGATTAAGAGGTACAAACTTCCAGTTATAAAATAAATAACTTGCAGAAATGAAAAATACTGCATGGGGAATATAGTCGATAATATTGTAAAAATGTTGTTTTGTGACAGATGGTGACTACACTGTGGTGGTTGAGCATTGAGTAATGTATAGAATTGTTGAATCATTATGTTGTACGGCTGAAACTAATATAGCATTGTATGTTAATTCTATTGCTTAAAAAAAAAAAAAGAAAGAAAGAAACCAAATCCAGAGGCCCTGCCTACAGGGTTCTCGGAGCTGTTCCTAGGGTTGGGTGGGAATTGATGGCAGAAGGATCCCAGAGGTAAGACCTGTGTCATGCACCTGTGACATCAGAAATATTCCTGTCCCCTGTGCAGAGGACAGCATTTGAAGGAACACATGACTAATGTTTATTGATGACTAATGACCATGGGGGCTTAGTGGAAGTCTGTGGCACAGCCCCAGGAGAAGAGTCCAGTAATACCTATGAGTGAATTTTTTGCCTGGAAGACTGCATGGGTTAGAGCTAGATTTAAATAGTTTGAAGGAAATAAAGGAGTATGGTTACTTTTTCTCACCCAAGTTTGTTTTTTTTTTAAAGATTTTATTTATTTATTTGACAAAGAGAAATCACAAGTAGATGGAGAGGCAGGCAGAGAAAGAGAGAGAGGGAAGCAGGCCCCCTGCTGAGCAGAGAGCCCGATGCGGGACTCGATCCCAGGACCCCGAGATCATGACCTGAGCCAAAGGCAGCGGCTTAACCCACTGAGCCACCCAGGCGCCCCTCTCACCTAAGTTTTTGATCTGAGATTTATCCTTGCTATATTTGATTACCTAATTACTCAGTTAACAGTAAATCAATGTGGGTGGCTCATTCACGGACAGTTACAGTTTCCATTACTGACATAAAGGCAAAACAACAACAACAAAAAAAAAACTTAGATTTTTTGAGAAACAGTTAATAAAGGTTTCCTGAATAGCCATTATAATCTAGCAGATGTGGAAGATATTATTTTCCTTAATTATTCCCTCTCTTCTCCTTTTAAGTCATAGAGCACATTCCTCTCACTCTATCTTTTCACCTCCCTTAT
Organism: Mustela nigripes; assembly: GCF_022355385.1. Classification (NCBI taxonomy): domain Eukaryota; kingdom Metazoa; phylum Chordata; class Mammalia; order Carnivora; family Mustelidae; genus Mustela; species Mustela nigripes. The sequence continues at coordinate 38,629,430 of NC_081571.1, read as the reverse complement.
GGCTACATGCGAATATGTGATCAAATGTTAGCTAATGGGGATATGAATAGAAGTGAGGCAGGCAAATTTTGCTACATGTCCTTAGAAATAAAGTTGCTCAAATGTGTTCTTTTTTCCTCTTTTCTTTAGGCTGGAACAGGGACATGGCATAAACTCAGCTTTCAGGAGGAAAGAAAAATAACCCAGAGGAAGGCAAAGAACAAAGTGAAAAAATCTGGTTCCCTGCAAATACCTTGCAAAGTGGGGCTACCCAAAAAGCATACACCAGCCAGACAATTATATGAAAGAGAAATAAACTTATTGAAGTTGTACTTTTTGGTGTTTTTTGTTATAGCAACTTAGCATTTACCTTAACATATATAGCAGATACCAATACTATATCTTTGTCAAGAATGTTAACAATAAAAAAGAATGAGACAATAATGTTCATTTCTTCTGTTTAGGAAGTGGAGACTGAATTATCAAAACTTTGAAAGATTTAAGTTTTGGACAATACCATATACATAAACATTAGCATTGTCCTTGAATTTTGCATTTAATATACGACAAGTATCTTCACCTTCCTTCCCTCCATATCATCAAATATTCTTTGGAAACATTCTTTTTAATGATACAACATCTGGATATACATAATTTATTAATGAATCTCCATGTTGTGGGGTATTTAAATCACTTCCAGATTTTTGTGTTATTTGTAGTGTTGCCATAAATATTTTGGTACATAAATCTTGGGCTTTATCTTTTATAATTTCACAAGGATGGAATCTTGGAAGTAGACTATGCTATACCACCTTTTCCTCTTTTTTCCGACCCTGGATCACTCAAGACCCATTTTCAAACAGCCCCAATACCAAAACTTCTCCCCATGTACCAAAATAGAAAATACTTTACAACCAATTCTTATCCAAATTTGGTTCTAGAATCAAATCTATTCTCTATAATACAGATTCTGGGACCATCCCCAATTAGCTCACAACTTACCTTTTACAACCTTATCTTTTATTATATTTGTATATGAACCTTCCATTCCAGTTTAAATACTCTTTCTACCTTAATGTTTCCCACCTTTATGCTTTTTGCCTGAATGGAATCACCTTTTATCTTCTTTCCAAAGCATCATACACTACTCAGTCTTCAGGATATCACTTAATATCCACCTCTTTCTTTTTTTTTTTTAGGATTTTTATTTATTTGACAGACAGAGATCACAAGTAGGCAGAGGCAGGCAGAGAGGGAGAGAGGAAAGGAAGCAGTCTCCCTGCTGAGCAGAGAGCTCGATGCAGGGCTCGATCCCAGGACCCTGAGACCATGACCTGAGCCAAAGGCAGAGGCTTAACCCGCTGAGCCACCCAGGCGCCCCAACATCCATCTCTTGAAGCACTTTTGTTTTTACTACCTATTTGGCATATACCTCACACGACATCTCTAAAATGGCCCTAAATGACTGCACTTGTATGGTTCTTGAACATTTATACATGTATGTACATGTATAAAGGATATGTTTGGAGGTATTTACTTTCCCACAGCCCTATAAAGATCAGCGGTTCAGAAACTTCCAGCCAAACCAATTAACAACAAATAAACTTCTGAGCCAAAGACAAACAATGCAGATGGACAATAATGGTAAGGAGGATGCTGTCTGACAGATGAGAGAGACAATGCTGGTCATCACAAAGTGATGAACTCTAGGGTTAAGAACAAGTCTGTGTTGGCCATGTTCAGATATGCAGGCAGAGGAAACCAGGCAACACAGAACAGAATTCAAAGCAAAGAATGCAGAATGGTAGAGATTAGAGAATTTATCATCAGGAGAGGAAGAGATGAAGTGTCTGCCTCAATTCCTAATGCCGTCCTACTTTCCAATTCTAGTTGCCCTGAGATGTATCCATATTACCTTTTCTTCTTTGAAATAGCCTTATAGTAAATCACCATTTTATTTGAGTTATCTTTTTTTTTTTATATTTTATTTATTTGACAGAGAGAAATCACAACTAGGCAGAGAGGCAGGAGGAAGCAGACTCCCTGCGGAGCAGAGAGCCCGATGTGGGGCTCGATTCCAGGACCCTGAGATCATGACCTGAGCCGAAGGCAGAAGCCCTAACCCACTGAGCCACCCAGGCGCCCCTATTTGAGTTATCTTGAATGGGTTTTTATTTCATGTGATTTAAAGAAACTTGAATAGGACAAGTACAACGAGGGGTCCAAGTTCTTTAACAGTAGGAAGAACATCTTCTACTTTGTTGCCTCTCCTGCACACTGTCCTATAAATTAGCGATTTCTTAAAGTTATGTTTGTCTCTTTATAATCTCTTATTTCTATAACAAATGTTATTCTCTCTAAGGATGTACTGTATCATCCATATATTCTTACAACTTTAACATTTATATGGGTCTGATTGGATTGGAGTCCCAGTTCTATCATTTACTAGCTGTGAAATCTCACTATAAAGTGAGAGGATTATGCCAGAAGACTGCCAGAAAGCCATTTATACCACTGGGATTAGAAACCATGATTAACCACCAGGGGAAGAATTTGAGTTAGTGGCCTAACAATTACATCCATAATTTTCCCACTGAGCAAGAGCCATGCATAGAATAAAAATATAGAGCATATGAAAATATTACTCTGTTTAGGGTGGGAAGATGTAGCGCTCCGATAAAGTGTGCATTTTTATAAAATATCATTTAAAGGAAACACAATTGAAGGTAATTGAGACAGTGCTACCAGACGAAATAAAATAAAATCTAAGACAGATAGTAAGATCTTTTAGGTAATGCATTACCCTGTTTGTTAAAACGTTCCTATTTAACAGATATCTTCATTTGGGGAGTGTGATAACAAGAACTCTTACAGAATTCTTCCTATGTGCTCATCATTGTACTTACTTATTATATCTATTATATAAATCAACCCTCAAGCAATCCATTCATATGACTTCTGTAATATTTCCCATTTTACAGAAGAGAAAAATTGAGGTTTAGGCAATAAAATTATCTGAACACAAATAATCTCTCACTTACTCACATCAGAATATATCACTTCATTCATAATGTCCTTTTGACATGAAAGAATGAAGAACAGCAACAAGATCTTATATATATATAATGATGTTCCTTGCTCATGTCTGCTACTATGGGACCGCCAGAGCCTTGTAAAATTCAGCCTAGTTATTTCAAGCAGCGTCCAGAGGGTGTTTCGTATGTGTTAATGACCAGATCTGATTGGCCACCATGGAGTGTAGCAATTACTCGGGGTCAGATAATTGAAAGGACTCACAGGACTTTAACAAGGTATACTCATGAAAGATTTATTACAAGCAAAGGATACACAGCACCAGGAGCAAGAAAGCACAAAACAACATTGCAGAGGTCTGGAATATCAGGCACAGCTTCCAGAGTCCTCTCTGAGTTGCTCAAAATATGCTCCATCTGGGAATCATGACCCACCGATATGAGAACGAGATTTGTGTTTTAGGCAGGATGAGCCACAAGTTTACATGGAGGTTTTTATACTGCACGGGTCTCATGTCAGAATCAGTCTGAGCCACCAGGTAAACCAGGTGGGGACCATCAATCTTTGTATTTTCACTAAACAAGGCAGACTCACTGACACTGGATACCTCCAGGGGAATTTTAGGCTTTAAACAGCATATTATAAATCATTAGCTAGTATGTTTCATTCCCACCTTGACCAAAGATTTATATCATGACCCTTAGGCACCCATAAAGATCTTTGGAGACGAGTTCTAATAGAATCCCATTTCTACATATGTGGATTTGTCATTTAAGAAGTTCTTCCCTTGCTCTAGCCCAGCATGGTCCAATAAACTTTTTGTAAAGATGGAAATGTTCTTTATCTGTGATGTACAATATGGTAGCAACTAGCTGTAGCAACTTGTGAGTAATGCACTCTTGAAATGTAGGTGGTGTGACTGAAGAACGGAATTTTAAATTTTATTTTAGTTCAAAGAACCACATGAGGATACTGGTGATCATATTAAACGATGCAACTACAGTCTCCCCGTGCTGGACTTGGCTGTGTCTGGTGGGCACATTGTATCCACTGGCCCCACTGAAACTTACTGCCTTTTCCTTCTGGGGAGCGCTGCTGCTGGTGGGCATTGTTGCCACTTCTGCTAGTGATGGCCCTGTCCGCTGGGCGCTGCTATGGCCTCTGCAGGGTACAGTGGTGGATGATCTAAAGCATGGAACGCCAGTGGTAGGCGCTGTGGATTACCTTTCCAACAGCTATGCTTGCTTGCTGGCAGAATTTGCCTCCCACTGTAGGGATTGAAAACCCTAGGTTCTCATTTTTCCACCACCTTTTGCATGGGACTGAACCCTGGTGAATGTGACCTGAAAGAATGTCTGCTTCTGGAGCACCTGGGTAGCTCAGTGGATTAAAGCCTCTACCTTTGGCTTGGATCATGATCCCAGGGTCCTGGGATTGAGCCCCGCATCAGGCTCTCTGCTTGGTGGGGAGCCTGCTTCTTCCTCTCTCTCTGCCTGCCTCTCTGTCTGTCAAATAAATAAATAAAGTCTTTAAAAAAAAAAGAATGTCTGCTTTTGTGGCCAAGAAGAGTTTCCTCTGTAACGAAATGGAGATGCAACTCTCTTCAAGTAGACTTTGAGACTGTGCCAATCCCCATAGTACTGCAAGGGGCAAATCTGAGGGTTTAGTCAGTGCTCTGTGCATGGCAGGCTAGGAGGAGCTTGGGTCCTGATGACAGTGTTACATGACTGAACCCATCCTGGTGGTCGCTACTTACTCTTTTCTCATAATGTTCAATGACACAACCGTGTTTCAAATCTCACAGTGGTTTTAGGTAAACCTCCTACTATCCAAAGACATGACTGCAGGTAGGCTGGGTTAGAAAACATTTTAATTGGTGATACTGTATTTTACTCAGAATTACTCCTACTGAGGCCTTGTAGTTAAAAACGCCACCACAAGCAACTTTAAAAGCTGACGGGAGGTAAGGAAATGGAGACCCTCTCAAGCAGTGTGGCAAAATGGGACCGTCATTGGAGGGAGGTAGGGTCATTGCAAGAGCATGTTAGAATGCTGATGGAAAACCCAAACAAACACGACACCCAAAACAACAAATGCAAAACAAAATAGAAGAGAAGTGAAAGGAAAATGGAGGGACTCTATGGGAAGTCCCAGGTGTCAGAAAGAGGAACCCCAGGGTGCCTGTGTGGCTCAATCGGCTAAGCAGCTGCCTTCAGCTCAGGTCATGATTCCAGGGTCCTGGATGGAGCCCTGCATTGGGCTCCCTGTTCAGCAGAGAGCCTGCTTCTCTCTCTCCCTCTGCCTGTCACTCTGCTTACTTGTGTTCTCTCTCTGTCAAATAAATAAATAAAATCTTTAAAAAAAAAGAGGAACCTATGTCTGATTTTAATGTTATTATTGCTGTTCATGCTTATTCTTCTCTTTCTTGCATCTTTAACTGCTTCTTGCTTTGTCTAAAGGTAGTACTTCCCCTCATTAGCTTACAAGAAATAAAATACTCCAGAGCGGAAGCACTTCCAGGACCATTTTCTGCTCTCACTGTCCTTCCTCCAAGAGGCAGCCACATTCTGAATTGTTTATTTTTCCCGTGTGAGTCACTAATTCTTTAGCACATATTTATGTATAAATAATATGTAGTATTGCTTTCTATCATACTCTGTATCTCTTTCTGCAATTTGCTGTTTTGTTTTCTTGCTTAGCATTGCTATTAACCTTTATCTACCTTCAAACAGAAATTTTCACCTGATTACTTTAAGAGTTATAGAAAAATCCATTGATTAAATATACCATTTACTTATTTTCCTATTGATAAAAAAACTACTTATTATTCTTAAAAACTAACTTAAAAAATCAAAGTGCTATACATATACAGAGTTTCAAAGACTTGAATTGTTCTATAAGTCTTATTAAATCACTCATTACCCCTAATCCAGAATACCCAGAGATAACCACATTCAGCTTTTGTAGATGATTTGTTTGGTATTTATCTTCAAAACTCTAAATGTTTGTAACATTATTTATTTTTAGAATTTGGATTTTATCTATTATCTTTTGATTTTTCCACTAACAGAAGACAAAGTTTTAACTCTCTGTTCCACAAACACCTGCCTCTACCACGCATTGTCATTCCTTCCCTCCATCTGTTCAATATGGTTCTATCATAATTTCAGTTAGATCAATATATAATGTTTATTAATGACTCTGAGACCTCTGAGTTGGAATTATATAGTTACCAATGATTAATTTTTTTTTCCTGTGCAACTTTTTGTTTCCTATGGAGTTACTGTTTTATTTAGTTCTCCATGTACTTATAATTAATGCACACCCAGAACTTCTCCTGTTGTATAAATACCTTCTGAATCCATATAAACACAGGTGGCATTCTCTCAATTTCATTTTAAAGCAGTTTCTATCAAAACGCTATGACCTACTCCAATGGAGAATGGTTGCCTTCTGTGTTGAATGACCTGCAGGCTTGGTATTTGATATGGTATTGTATTGGTATCATACCATTGATATGGTATTGGTATTATGATATGCTTTATCATAATCTGAGTTCCAAGAAATGATACTAATTCTTAATTTCAGGATCCCATTTCTTCTTTTTTTAAATTTTTTTTTTTCTGATTTCAATGAAGTCCACTATCAGTTTGAGCCAAGTCTCGTGGAAGATTACATTTTTTGAGAATTTATTCATAACTCACATTTGATAATTTCTCTGGGAATAGAATTGTAGGTGAAAAATAATTTTCCTTCGGAATTGTATCAACATTGAGCAATTGCTCTCTAGTCCTCAGCCTATTTACCGAAGTCAAATACCATTTTGATTCTTGATTTTTTATGCAAGTCAGAGGTTAGCAAATCTAACATATAGGCTATTTTTGTTAATAAAGTTTTGTCAGAATATAGCCATCCTCACTTATTGACCTATTGTTTAAGTCTGCTTTCCACCATAAGAACAGAGTTGGGTAGTTTTGGCACTTACTTTTACGGCCCTCAAGTTCTAAAACATTTATGATCTGGCTCTTTACAGAAAAGTTTGCCCATCCTGGGTATAAGTCCTGGGTTTGTTTCCTCTCTAAAATTTTATAAGATTTTTGTCCCCAGGGTTCTATGTTCATTTAAGCCTATGTTCATTTATTGTGTCCTTAATTTCTGATATATCATCTTGAATTATTCCCACTAAAATTTCTTCTCATTTTATAATTCCTTTTTTTCTTAATTTTTGGAAATTCCGTCATGTGAACCATTCTCTATCTTTTCCCTCTCTGAGCTTTTTACTCTAAATTTAGGGATACTATTTTCTAAGATTTCTATTAAGGTTTTTAGTTCTGTTATCATGCTTTAATTTAAAAAAAAACCTTTCTGTTCTCACTGCAATATATTTTCCTTATTCTCAACAGATGGTTATTATTAGTGTTCTTCTTGACATTTTCTTCTTTCCTTCATAGCCTCTGTCTTTCATGGTTTTTTTTTTTCTTTTTGTTTATTTTGAGCTGTGATTTCCACGTTTGCTGCCTTCCTCAAATGTTGATGATCCTTGGCTCATATTTAATGTAGGAAATTAAATAGTTTAAAGCTTATTCCCATGCCATGGCCCAGGTTTGCCATTATGGGTTCTCTATAAAGTGATCTGACAGGGACATTTCCTGGAGAAACCCCTGAGATCAGTATCTCTAAGGCCTTTTCACTTGGGCTAGTCAGGTTTTCTATAAAAAGCTCATTCAGTGGGGCGCCTAGGTGGCTCAGTGAGTTAAGCCGCTGCCTTCGGCTCAGGTCATGATCTCAGGGTCCTGGGATCGAGTCCCGCATCGGGCTCTCTGCTGAGCAGAGAGCCTGCTTTCCTCTCTCTCTCTCTCTCTCTCTCTCTGCCTGCCTCTCTGCCTACTTGTGCGCTCTCTCTGTCAAATAAATAAAATAAAAATCTTAAAAAAAAAAAAAAAAAAGCTCATTCAGTGTCTGGCTCAGGGAGTTTAATCCCAGAGTTAAATGGGAGGAGAGGTCTAATATATTCATTTTTCTCTCACCATCACATTCTCCTACTCCCCCGTATGAAGAACTGTCTCCTAGCCATCATCTCTATCTGGCGTTCCAGTCTAAAAACCATCTGTTCTACACCTCATCTTCTGCCTATAGAGGGAAGGGTCGTTGCCAGTTGTTCAAAGGGGAGTGGGATTTGGGAAGATGGCTCTATGCTGGACTGATGGATAGCAACTCAGTTCCAGCATTTCTCCTGCTCTCCCTATCACTGTGATTCTTCTAAGCTCTTTCTTATATTGCAGGAACTAGAAGCCAAGGAACTATATTTCCAGAATAATCTGCTGGCCAGTTCTGGATTCAAGTCTGCAAATGAGAGCCTACAAAATTGGAAAGCATAAGAAAGGTAGAAACCATATTACTGCTTTCTGGCAACTGAAGGCAATTTATGGACTTTAGCAAAGATGAGATTTTTCAGCAGCCGAGGAGCATTTCTTTGCAAATCACTCGCTATGATGCTTCAGATAGTTGTGATATCTTTGGCAGCTTCCTGAAGTTCTTGTAATGCTTGATTCTCTGAAAACTGCCAGTAAATCTAAGAAGTAGCCATGGCTTTCTCGAACTTGTGCCTCTCTAGTTCTTCCAGCGGTTTTATAAGTGGCTCATTCTCTGTATTGAACCCCTTCCAGACCGGTACAGAGTCTAAGTGCTCCTTGAATGGGCTTTCAACTACTCCTTCTGTGCTTAGCCTCACCTTTACCCCAGTTCTAGAGGTAACTTGGTAAATTGGGTCACTTCTCAGCCTTTCCCCACTACAGACTTTCTCAGATTTGATAAATCAATCACCATTTGCTCACGGGCTTTGCAGAAGCAAGATATTTTGATGCCGAGGACTACTCTGCCTCTCTTTTTGTTCTTGGGGGCTTACACCTTTTATAACAATTTTCTTTTCTGTCTGTCATTCTTTAGTGAGGTTTTGGGGGGAAGCAGAATTCAATCCTGCATTCAGTCCACCTCTGTTCTATATCAATCCTTCCATTCACTCTTCAACAGCTCCAACTTGGACACTGGTTTCCTCTTCAGCCTTATTTTGTACCGTTTTTTCCTTTATTCCAGCTTCACTGACCTTGGTGACCCTGAACCCCCCCAAGGTCTTCCTTGAGTCAAGATCTTTTGCATATACAGTTGCTTTAGACTGGTCCCCCTTTCTGTCGCCGACATCCCTAAATATGCACCTGCTCTTTACATCTCTCAGAAAGGCCTTCCTTGACTACCTTCACATATAATCTCCTTTTTTTCTGTCATAGAACAGAATTCTTTTCCTTTATTGCACTTTTATTTAAAGTCATATTTATTTATTTAATGTCTATCTCTCCTACAGGAGTATACATTTTATATTTACTATACATAAATAACTATCTCTATCAATGACTGAATAAAAAAAAAGTGATTTGTAAGAAAACTTACAGAAAAAGAACATTATGTATCGCCTGGCCTGGCTACTGGGATAGCAGCAATATTGTTCAAATAGAAAGGACACTACAAACGTTCGATTTCTTAAAAGATTCAGCCTCAAAATATATTTTTTCCTATCCTGTTTTAATTCTACAAACTATCATCAAGGAAAAAAGAGAACAAGACCAATTTATAGGCTATGAGGCTTAGCATCCCTATAAGCCTTTTTCTTTCTATTTTTTTTTTTTAAACCAAAGAAACCCATTCATTTTCTCTTTCATCCCCTTAAGCGTAAGCCTGTTGAAAAAACTTCCTTAATAATGTTGAAATTTAAAAAAAAAGGAAAAGGAAAAGTGATGAGAAAATTAATATAATGAAATAATCAATGCAAATGACATTCTATTGTCCAGGAAAAACCCTCAATCAACTCTCTTAGAATTACTGAATCTGATGGGTAATTGTGGCTTAATTTCTAATTGTAAGATCAAGGCATGCTATCAGAAGTACTGCCAACATTAAATAGACATTTTATGGTGCTCATTTTAAGGTGGAACTTTAAAGAAATCGAAAACCATTAATCAAACACATAAATCATCCACACCGAGTATTAACTGAAAAATCCCTAAATCTGGTAAAACTTAAATTTATATTCAGCATCAAAGAACATACATCAATGCTTTATTTTTCTCAAGTCTTCAAAGGCGGGAAAAGTTTGGGAAAAATTTTTATAATTTCAAACTCTCCCTATAGGATGACTAGCTTGAAGTGTGTCCACAGAGCTAAAGAATCAGTTTTTGTGGTGAGAAGAAATGTATTTATATTATTTGTTCAATGAAAATATAGAACAATGTGTCCATTGTTTAAATTCCCCTATGTTGTTTGGAGAAAACAATGTAACACTATGTACGCACATAGTAGGTTACAGTTTATGTTTTCCATATATCACTCATTTGACAATAAATTTTTACGATGATTTCTTAAACTCATTAGACCTTATAAAATGATAAGAATTGGTTAAATAATCATTAAGTTTCTTTCCAGCTTTGATTCTATTAGGTTTTCACAGTAGCACTGCCTAATGGCAAACACAGCTTAGTAAATTCCTCTCCTCTGTGTGTTTCTGTTTGTCTCCGTCACTTTGGTGTTCTCCCAGTAGACACATGGAGGGGCATGCTGATTAAATTAGTCAAATTAACTCTTTGCCTGACTCCATCCTCATTAGGCTAATGAGCACACTCAGGAGTACATCTGTATGTCTTAGTCGTCTTAGGTCAGAAGTACTGTCACTAGGAGCACCAATGAAAAGTTGTAATTGTGACACTCTTTAGGAGTTGGGTTTTTTTTTTTTTTCATTTTGTTTTGGTTTTTGGTTTTTCTTTTTCTTTTTTTGGCTGGCAGCTCATTTTCCATCCTATCTCAAGAGGGAGCATGTGGCTCTGCTGAATAGAAGCTGTAATGCGTTGGGCAATCTCATTTTCTCTGCTGGATCATTGTAAAAGAAGGTGTAATTTTGTTTTCTCCCCCAGGAAAGGGTTTGTGGGTAGGCAAGTGTGAGAGATGTTGAACAAGAATTAATCAAAGGGGGGGGGGAAATCCTATTATAACCATAAGGTGCTGTGAAGTGATAGATCTTAATGACAGAGTAGCCGTGCGAAGAGCTGCTCCACAGATTTGTTTTGATTAAGTGTGTGTTTGTTTGTAGGGGATAAGAGAAGGGGACTTGGAGATAGATTTGGGGGAAAGACAGATGAGGAAGGGAGAGGGAACAACCAGTTTCATAGGTTGAGTGCCCTCTGATTCTAAAAGGCATACTCTGTCCAAATTATGCAACAGAGTGTAGGTTTCCCCCGCTATCTGAAAACGGAGCCTTCCTAGGAAAACTTTTGTGAGCCGGAATGGTGTGAAGTGAGGGAATCATTACCATTAACTTATATGGAAAAAAATTTTTGAGCATTCCCAGACCCCCAAAATAACCCCTCTTAGCCCCTTGGGATACCTTAGGACACATCTTACTAACAGAGGTACATAATAAATCAAGATAAAGCACAGGCCCTCACAGAGCTCTGGCCACTTGGTGTGGAGATGCTGGGTGTCAGCTCTCCAGGAAGGACCGTGGTGGCACCCCTTTGCTCCTCCGGGGCCACACTACCTCTATCACTAGTGGAGGCAAAACAAATGCTGGACACTATTTTTACTTTTTGCCTTCTTTCATACTAGTGCAAATCTTTTTGGATTTCTTTCGGTGAGTGAAAACATACAAATGTAGGTCTTTTGTTAAAGCGAAGTGGTGTGAGGTAAACTTTTGAGAAGGGGAAACCTGTATTTGTTTGACTGGCATTTCACAGACTCATTAAGCACAAATCCTCCATTTTTACACTGATTAAATTATTTTTCTGTACTTGGATACATTTATAAAACTTAAAACACTGAAGGCTAATAGTAAAGAGGCCTGCACATGGTAGGTGCCAAATATATGTTTCTGAACTAACAGAAGGACACTATGAACAATAGTTAAGCTCCTACAGCTGGCTGAGTACCAGTGGGAACTGGCAGTAATCCATACAGCAGCTTCCTCTGGATGAACAAATACTGTGGCTGAAAATACAGCTATATAACTAGGATTGTGGTCCATTTAGGACAAAAGCCCTTTATTGGTTTTCTAGAAGGAAAAAAGTTTGCCATCTCTAACCCTGGAATACTGGGTGAGGTAAAATGTTCTTTCCTCGGGGTGCTCAGTGGTACAACTTTATCACCACAGAGGCTTGGGAGTAGAAAATGTGCATAGATACAGGCCTATGTCTAATAGTCTAGAAATTACGAGAAAACTCTTTGAATATTAGACAATTTTTTAAAAAATTATGGCTTCATAGGGCACAAAACCCCCCTCTTTTAGTTCAAATCTTAATACTTCCTTGTTGTGCGACAGTCTCCTGGACAGCTCAGAGCACCAATCAGTAGATCCCCGTGTTTATGGCTCTATGGCAGCTGAAAAAGTTGTCTGTTAGGAGCTATAGCTGATCCAGGGAATCCCTGGCCCTATGCCTACATCAATAGAATCTAAGTTTTTACACCTTCTGACTTTTTATTTGCCCACATCTTGCCAAGATGCTTCACCACTGCGGAACACCTAGATCTATCTTTACAGTAGGGATCAGGCATACCACAGGGACAACTTCCAAGGGAAAGACAAATTTTTTGATAATGGAACACTTTTTTTGGTCACCACACTGTTTTAAATTTCACTAGAGGGGTACCTGGGTGGTTTAGTTGCTTGGGCATCTGCCTTTGGCTCAGGTCATGATCCCAGGGTCCTGGGATGGAGTCCCACATCGGGCTCCCTGTTCAGCGGGAAGCCTGTTGTTCCCTCTCCCACTCATCCTGCTCATGTTCACTCCTTGCTGTCTCTCTCTCTCTGTCAAATAAATAAATAAAATCACAAAATAAAATAAAATAAAATAAAAATAGATTTCATTAGATATATGTCCTGGTTCTACCTCCTACCACTTGTCTGTTCTTACCATCAGTTTCCCTATCTATAAATTGGAGTAATTAAACCCCCTACATCGTAAGGTTATTGTGAAGGTTAATGAAATAATCATTACAAGATGCTTTACACTCTGCCTAGCATGGAGTAAGCACATGGTAAACGTTAGCTGCAATGACCAATGTAAGCCACTAGGGCTGGGACTGTTCTTGGATCTCAAAGTATTAAGGTGATTAATGACCAAACCTTTATCTTTGATGAAATAAAATCCCCTTGGCTAAGAGGACATCTAGCTCCTGTGGGCCTATGGAACTAGAATGGTTCCTTGAAGATTGGTTACTACATTGTCACCCTTGCAAACTATTTTTCTCCCTTGGAGGAACGGCTGTGCCAGCGAAGTGACTTAAGCCCCACAGAAAAATTGAGTTTTATAATGTAGCTCTTTTAGGGACCACGGGCCCATGCCTATCATGTGGGCACAGAGGAATGGACTTTTAAAGTGGTACTGAAAGTTTTGTAGGAGTTTATTGGGTATGGTGAGCATTTCAGACCAAATCATGTTCAAAGGCCCAGAAGTTTAAGAGGATAGACCAAGCTCAGGGAAATATGAGGAAGAATGATTGATGGTATATTACATGGGGCAACAGTGAGGTACAGCTGAGAACTTGGAAAAATTACCCTCCAAATGTTTCTATGAAACAAACATTTAATATAACATTTAATATATAATTTAACATTTATATATTATATATATAGGATTACCTTAAAGAGGTAGAATACCTCCTAGGCTAAACCCAAGAAGAAAATATTCATATGACAAAAGAAAAAAAAAATCTTAATCTGAAAGCCAATTGACCAACACTAGGGGCAGGTCAAAGGGGGGCAAAGATAGACTTTCTACCTCTAGCTCTATCTAAAAGACTGGGTTTCCTGAACTATGACCCAAGGACCTAACCTCTGATGCACAGATGTCCCATGGAACTCTAGTGACTTGGCAACCATTCAGGTTAGGCAGTAAGTTTCTAATTCCAGATCTATCAAACAACCTTCTGATGAGCATTGTGTGTCCAGATCTACCCATGAAGAGTTAGTTTTGATTATGTTAATAAATTGACATTTTAGGTTTTTAATGACAGACTTATGAGTTGAGTTGGTATGACTTATGTGCCTGAGCCCAGTGACTTCTGATATACTAACTCTGAATTTCCATCCTTCATATCCATGACCCAGACCCTTGAAAACCATACCAGTGTTTTCCCTCTCTATGAGGCCAGTTGGTTTTTCCCAGGAAGTATTGCTTGGTCTCTTTTGACCTGCAGTAGACACAGGACATGACCATTAAGGGAAATCAAGGCTTTTATCAATGCAGGTAGGGTAAATATTATTGTTACCATCACCACTGAAATACTTGTGGAGATTCAAAACTTGTCTCTGAACTGGAACTTCATCCCAAAGTCTTCCAAATACTAAAAATGAAAGTCTCTACAGCAGAACTTTTCTAGTTATAGCCACACAAGGACAAAAGGCAAGACCCTTTGCAAAAATGATCTCAGGTACTATTTTTGAAGTCAGAATGTGTTAAGATGAAGTTTGAAAAATATAACTACTATCAATGCTGTCAACTGCTGCGAAAGACGAGCCCTGAGCAGATGCAAGAATGGTCTCTGGCACCTGTGATCGATACAGTATCCATCTCTTACATTTGTAAGTGCTTTTAATCTTTTCTAAGGCTCTTTTACTTAATTCAGATCATTGGAAATTCCTAACAACCCAGTGAGGTGGTAGATAAGGGACTTATTATTCCTGTGTGAGAGCTGAGGAAACGAAAAAGGAGTTTATAGGGCTTCCCAAATAGGACATCAAATGGCTGGTTAGTGAAGAGCAGAGAAGGGGGCGAGGCCTCACCTCATTCCCTGTGTGTCTCCCCAGCACACCGTACTGTTTGCTCGGGTCCACTTTGGCTGCTGACAATAAACATGGCTGTGGAACTAACTGATGGTGGAACAATCTACGCAGACAGCAACAAGGAGTAGATTTTGCCATAATTTGTTTACTTCCTGTCTGTAGAGTGTCGTATAGCCAGGAAACCTTCAGCTCTAATGATCATTCAGATTAGTCTGTGGGAACAGTTCTCAATTAACATGATCACTCTGACCC
This sequence comes from Mustela nigripes, assembly GCF_022355385.1. Lineage (NCBI taxonomy): Eukaryota > Metazoa > Chordata > Mammalia > Carnivora > Mustelidae > Mustela > Mustela nigripes. Next base: position 38,614,345 of record NC_081571.1, on the reverse strand, counting down.
TTAATTATGCATTTTCCCACAAACTATCATGGCAACTCTGTATACTCAGTTCCATATTTCCCCACCTTTTCAAGATGTTTTGCCAGGGATGGAAGTCTAGTTTGATGTCATGGAAAAGTTTGATTCTCACAGAGACATCAAATCTGTAATTCTGGTCTTTCATTACAGTCTCAGATAAAAAATATCACCTTATCCTTTCCAACACCACTCTCGAAATGGCTACGTATTCTTTTATAAGCTCTTTTTACTTTGTTGCAGTTTCCTTTGGAGACTTCTGTTTTCCACTGATTCCACTCTGGTCAGTTGAAAGCGCTAAAACATTTTTCTTTTTCATCAGATCTGTTCTCTTCAAATCCCTCTGCTGCCTTTCCAAACCACATTTAAACTTTGTGGGATTTTTTTTTTTTTTTTTAAGATTACTATCAAACTGAAGTTTTAAACTAAAAGGAATAATGACTATAATATAACTCCTCAATTTTCAGCAATAAATAATTTTGGCACGAGAAAGAAAAGAAAATTAAACCGCTGAATGCATTTCCATACTATGTTGGGAAGAATAACTATAGGAAATTATTGGATTCTCTTCTATAAATGTCTTAGTATAGAACCTGGCATTTTGCTAAGCTTTATTTTTCCTCAAAGTATGTGAATTATCTAGCCAAAAATTTCTATAAAGGTAAATGTGAACTAAATGGGGAAGGGGAAGGTGGGGGGAGAAGGAGGAAGTGGAACTCAGCACAAGGAGGTGTTATGCAATCATCTGATATGCTACTGCCTGGTAGGGGATCAGCAGGAATTTTTTTTTTTTTTTTTTTTTACATCTACAGAAGCAGGAAGTTTAGAACTTTCTGGGTTCTTTAGAATAGCATGTGACGGCTCTGGCTCCTGTAGTTTCTGCATTTGTCCCAAGGAATAGGAACGTGTATATAAGGAGCAACCACAGAATAGTTCACTGGAGACTCATAATCAAATTTTTTTTTAAAAAATTGAATTTTCATTCTTCTTCCATTTTGTAAATGCATTGTTTACTGAACAAAATGATCAAGGCACTCTACATGCATTATAAATATTTCCACAGGCAGTCATAAAGGATATTGCCTCTGGAGACAAAGGCCTGTGGTGTTTTCTATAAATATGCCCTAGGTCAAGCCCTGTCGATCACTGGTATTTTGAGCTATGTTACTGGAAGTCTGAGGCAGGTTGGATATGATCTAGTAAACATCAGTTCATTCTGAACTGACAGCAGTATGTAACCTGATATCTGAATACCCAGGGTAAAAGGATATTTAAATCATATCAGTCTTCCTTTAGTAGGAACTGAATGCAATAAGCTTCAAGTTTTCAGAATTACTTTGTGGAAAATGACATAAATCAGAAGAAATTAAGATAAAGTACAATTTTGACCAGAGTACATTACGATTAACATTAACCATATTGACTGGTCTATAACCAAGCACCATTTACCAATGCAGTCCAGATGCATCTGCTTTTCGGAAACTGCTTATTATTTTGGTGGAAGTTTATGAGTTTCCTATGCTGAGTGTCTTGCTTTAAATCTTTTTCATTCATGTTAGTAAATAGAAATAAGAAGGCTTTCCCTTACAAATTCAGACCAGAAGATCAATGGAATGCCGGTAATATGTTTTTCATGATTAATAGAGGTTAATAAAATGAAGGTAATAAAATTGCTAATTAAATTCAGAAGGTAGAATTGCGACAAGAAGTATTTTTCAGAGGGCTTAAAAAATTACTCTTTTGGGGACGCCTGGGTGGTTCAGTCAGTTAAGCATCTGCCTTTGGCTCAGGTTATGATCCCAGGGTCCTAGGATTAAGCCCCACATGGAGTACCACATTGGGCGGGGGGTTCCTTGCTCCCTCTGCCTCCTCTTCCCCTTCTTGTGCTCACTCTCTTTCTGTCAAATAAATAAATAACATCTTTTTAAAAAAATTACTCTTTTATTCAAAAGAGGGAGGTTGGAGGACAGTCCTAATGTTGTTGGGATCTAGAAGGATAGGACTTTCTTTGCAAAGTCTCCCTTTGTTGGTTTATCGAACCCTGTATTCATAACTTCTTGGAGGAAGGTGCTCAGTTTTCTTAGACTTTCTTCTCTGTTGCAAAATGACAGGGCTCAAAATTACTTGATTTCAAATTTATACTACTTGCTCTGGAAAGCTGCAAAAGGCAGCAGGCAACAATTATTTATGCATTTACTCTTTCACTGCCCGTGCCCTATTACCTTCCAACTGGAACTGCAAATAACAAACACTTCACATGTGCCAGCCTTCACCATGATGGTAATCAGTAATATTTACTACTGCCACCTTTGCAGGTGTGTGCGTATGCATACATATATCTCTCTGTATATAGTTGGAAAAATTCAATTAAAAAATGGTTAGAACTTTGATTTTAAGATAGGATGCAGAGAAATACATTTTTAGCCTTAGGCCTACTGTCAAGATAATTTGAGGCCTAGGCGTTACAAGTCTTTCACTACTATACTTATTTGCAGAAAAATTCTTCTGGGAATATTTAGTAGATGAGGAATTCAGGGACAGTGAATGAGTCCTACACCTTGACATTTGCTACAGTATCTAGTAAATGTTCTGATTACCTTACCTGGCAATCTGTCAGCTTCCTCAAAAGGTATTTAAGGTAGATTACCACTGACGACACATATAGAGCAGAATTGCTAAAAATAAAATAAAAAAAATTAAAATTTGATAGGCGGGTGGACAATTATGTCCCATACATGGCTAATATTGAATCCTACAATTTTAGCTCTAAGCTTCCAGATACAAGAAATAAAACATGATGGATAAATATTTCTCATTATTGGATGCAAATAAGTAAATCACTTTGACAAGAGCAACAAAGTTTTACTGATTAAAAAAATCTGAAATTAATTCATCACATGGATTTGTATGGGGAGAATATTGAGCTGCATAAAGTCTATCTCGAAGAGGAATTGTTTCTTAAAGCAGAGAAGTTCTTGGTATGATTATTTCATGTGTTCATACTTGAAAAAAAAGGTGCACCTGCTTGTCTATTATTAAAATGTAACTCAGCAGTCATCCTGAACAAAAAACGTCGCCTGGAAAGATTGTCACAACCTAGATGGGAGATGTCTGCCCAGAGAGTTACATAAACAAAGAAGAGTTGGAAAGACCTCGGAGTAATAGCAACAAGAGCAAAAATAAATTCGAGCCAAAGGGCACCAAACAAAAGCCTCACCCAGGCAAGCAGCCAAGGGAAGTTACTCAGACCGGGCAGAACCTTTCCTGAGAGACCTCTGCTTCCGATGGGGAAAGCTTTCCCCTCAACTCTGGAGTGTTTCTAGCCATTTTATCTAAGAATTCTGCCCAGGAAATAGTTGTCAGACTCCACCTCGCTCACCTCACCCTATCCAGACACCAGGTAAAACAGCTCTCTCTACCTCTATTCCTTGGCACACACGGCAGCCTCTGGTTAAAAACCTCCACCTTCTTCCACCCTGCCCTCGCCCCCACGCTGGGCCAAAACCTACTTACCGGCCCCCGGGTAGCCTCTGCTTAAATACCTCGTACCTCATGAAATCTTCCCTGATGGCACTAGTCCAGGTCAGGTGGCACCAGCTCAGTGAGTCTCATCCCTGGCTGTGTGTTACAATCACCTGGAATGCACTGGGAGCTTGCCGAGGCCCCATCTCCGCTTTCAGGGATTAAAGCTAGAAGGTTCCTTTTGAATGCTCTGGATGAGGCATAGGCATGTAGTATTTAAATTTCCCCAGGTGATAACAATGAGCAGGAAATGGTATGAACCTCTGTTCCTTAGGATCTACTTGCTCTCCGGATGTCTATATCATGACGCTTACCAATTCAATGTACCCTAGTATTCATTTATTGAGCATTTACTATGGGGAAAGAATGATTTTGTAATAATGAGTAAAACAGGATTTCTATTTCTTTTAAGATTTGTATTTATTTATTTGAGACAGAGAGTGTGTGTGCACACATAAGCAGAGGGAAGGGGCAGGGGGAGAGGGAGAGAGAAAATCTCCAGCAGGGCAGAGGCTGACATGGGCTTGATTCCACAACACTGAGATCATGACCTGAGCTGAAATCAAGTGTCAGGAGCTCAACTGATTGAGCTTCCCAGGCATCCCCAGGATCTCTCTCTTTTTTTTTTTTTTTTTTTAAGATTTTATGTATTTATTTGACAGAGAGAGACACAGTGAGAGAGGGAGCACAAGCAGGGGGAGTGGGAGAGGGAGAAACAGGCTTCTCACTGAGCAGGGAGCCCTGCATGGATCTCCCAGGGTCCTGGGGTCATGACCTGAGCCAAAGGCAGATGCTTAACGACTGAGCCACCAGGCAGCCCAGGATCTCTGTCTTTGTAGAGCTTACAGAAGAGCAGGGAGACAAATACTGAACAGGTTATTTATGATGAATAATTTAAAAGGGAGCTCTATAGGGTATAATGATCTGCTGTAAGAAAAACAGTGATCTAGTGTCATAGATTGTTTACATTCTGCACTTTCCTATTGGAAATATAAATATCACCCTTTACCATGTAACTTTGCAGTGTCCTTGCACATGAGGCTCTTTCCTGCTCCACTGATGTTGATCTTGGTCATGAGACTTGCTTGGGCCAATGGTAAGTTAATGAACATCATGGAACAGACATTTTGCCTGCTCCATGAGTTTAATATTTTGTGTTTCAGTGATCCACCATGAGGACCACATGCACTAAGAGGCCTGTGCCCTAGGATAAATGCAAGTGTCTTAGACTTGAACCCAAGTCACAATGAAGAAGCAGTGCCTGCCATCCTTTGGCCTGATGCAGAATCTCCCCCAGGGGTCTTGCCTGGTTCCCGTAAACTATGGAGAACCTGCATTCTGGTTATTTTAAGTCACTGAGTTTTGGAGTAGTTTGTCATATAACATTACTGTGGCAATGGGTAAGTAATACACTAGCTTGGGGTATGGCCACACTGCATTTGCCTAAATAAGCCACATTTACCTTGTTCATCATTGTATTTCCTGTTCCTAACACACTGGGCGATATGTAGCAGGTGCTCAAAAAATATGTGTTGAAGGAATGAAAAGACAGTTCCTGACCTTTGTGATCTCATAGGCTACATGTAAAGCAGTTCTGTGAACAAATAGTTACAGTATGAAGTGATAAATGCAGTAATAGAAGAGCCATTCTAGCATAGAGGTAGAAAGGCTTCAACAGTGTGTTACCTACACCAAAGAGAAGTGTCAAAAACCAAGCACTCAGATTTAAACATAATACGAACCACTTATTCTATCATCAGAAGCTTTTATTAAACTTGCTGGTGCAAGCTGGGCTACTTTCAAAGTCACATAAATAGACTTATAGTTCCTACCATAAAGCAATAAACTGTGTGGTTAAAGATTTTCAACATATGTACCGAATAAAATGAGATATTTATAATCTATGTTGCATGCAAATTAAAAGGGCAGTGGACTGGAGGTAGGGTCTAGTGAAATGAAATACCAGAGAACAGTAGATTGGAATGGATGTTTACCCAAAAAAGGCAAGTTTTTGCTTTACGAACCAAAATAAGAACTCGAGAAACTGGACAGAGGGATGGGGAATGAGAGTTGGAAGGAGGAGAGGAAGACCATAGTACAGGGAGAGTCTACTTGACCCATCCACCCTCTTTGCAGGTGGCCCTTTGAGATCTTATTAATTCTTAACTTGGTCAATGATGTCATGTGATGTCATTTTTTAAAGGGTGAAAGAAAAGTAATTAATTGATCAACTATTTATTAAATTGAAATATATTTGACATGTAATGTCAAATTCAAGGTGTGTTGTCATTCTTACATGGGTATTGCAGGGAGAGATACTAAAGAAAGGTTACCTATAATGAAGGTTATCTATAATGAAGAAAGAACAAGATATTTCCATAGCCAGTGACTCCTCTATCCTCTTTTTTTCCTCTTTTTTTAAAAAGATTTTATTTATTGGGGGTGCCTGGGTGGCGCAGTGGGTTAAGCCTCTGCCTTCGGCTCGGGTCGTGATCTCAGGGTCCTGGGATCGAGCGCCGCGTCGGGCTCTCTGCTCAGCAGGAAGTCTGCTTCCCCACCTTTCTCTCTGCCTGCCTCTCTGCCTACTTGTGATCTCACTTTCTCTGTCAAATAAATAAGTAAAATATTTAAGAAAAAAAAAAAAGATTTTATTTATTAATTTGCCTGAGAGAGAGCACAGCAGGGGGAGCTGCAGGCAGAGGGAGAAGCAGGTTCCCTGCTGAGGAAGAAGACTGATACAAGACTTGATCCCAGAACCTTGAGTCGAAGGCAGATGCTCAACTGACTGAGACACCCAGGCATCCCTCCTCTGTCCTCTTTCAGTCTTCCAAGGAAAATATTAAGATCTCTAATTTACTGAGGTCTCCTCTCACACTCTGTTTTTTTCTTGGGGATTAATGCCCTTTTCCTGAAATTTTAGCAGGATTTGAGGAAGCAGAAGGCTAAATCTTTTTTTTTGCACCAGAAATCCAAAATATGGTTCTCTATGCCTGACAATTGCAAACAACTTAACATTTCCCTAAACCAGGAAGTTGTTGAATAAAACAGGTGTATGTGTATGCTGAAATAATATGTAGGTACTAAAAATCATGACTTTAAAGATTATTTAAGGACAAGGAGAAATGCTCAGAATAGAAAGTGATTACAAAAGTCAGAATGTAGAATTCTCTTCATTATCTGACTCCCATATCAAAATGATAATAATTGTTAGTATATTTGGAGGGTGGGATTATAGCAAATTTACTTTATTTCATTCTTTTTGCAATTCAAGATTTCAGATTTTTTCATGTTTTATCATCAGAAAAAAAATTTTGAAAGAAGTTTATGCTAATCATTTCTTCATATCTACTTTTTTTAGAGAGACAATCTGTCCATTCTTGATTATAGATACTTAAATCTGTTGGTGAGTAAAGTGATCACAATTTGATTATTTTACTGTTCAATTTCCAGATGAATTGATTACATTTTTCTCAGAGCCTCAGCTTCCCACAACTTATATGCTTAGAAGTCTCCAGAATACCATTTCTTCTGGGACATTTTACTGCTTTCCACCACTTACTAGATAAATAAGAGAAGATAGTAGGATCACGGAAAGGTCTTCAGAATTGAGCACTGCTAACACAGAACACTTCTTTCAGTCACCCGCTCTTATGCATTCAGTTTCGCACAACTGAGTATGAAAAGCATTCACGTTTCATCTATATTAAATGTTGTAAAATACATTCTCAAAAGTCCCTGAGATGTACCTAACAGTCACACTAATACTTTAAAATAGCATGAACAAAGCAGGAAGTTGCATCCCTAAATAAGACAAGAGGTTGGGCTTAAAGTGTCACCACGGGACATTTCATTTATTTTGAACTTGTATGCAATTATTTGTTTTCAGATTTCAAGCAAAAAATTATAAAGGTAAATGTACTAACTTTTTAAATCTAGGTTGTTACTTTTCATAGCTCAAGTGAGAGGTTTATCTATAGTCAATCACCTTAAATGTCATGATGGTTCTTTTCCTCCTCCTCCTCCTCCTTCTTCTCCTCCTTCTTCTCTTTCTTCTTTTTTCAGAGCCTATTGTCCTTGCATACAAATCCAAGCTTCCTGCCATGTTATTCAAGATTCTGTGTTTCAGACGGTAAAGATAATGTTAAAGGAATGAACAGGGTCTTGGTGGGATGGCCAGAGATGACCTCTTCCATGTGAAAGATAAGAATAGTGTAGGGGTGTCTGGCTGGTTCAATTGGTAGAGTATGAGATTCTCAATGTCTGGGTCACGAGTTAAGTCCATTTTGGGTGTAAAGCCTACGGAAAAAACCAAACAATAGTATGGAGAAGAATAAGAGAGTCTGTGATGTGGTGGAGCTTGGTGTTTTCAAGGAATGGAAGGAAAACCACTGTGGTTGAAGCATAGGTAACAAGGGAATGAATAGAGAATCATTCAACCTGTGATTGGAGAAGTTGTGACTTTTCCACACAACCAAGACCTCTGATGTGGACATTACTGACTCTTGTGTAAAGTGTTGGTCCAATGCCCTGTGTTCATAGGAGCCAATGCCACATGGCTCCTCCTGCCAGCTTTGTGCCCAGCAAGTTGGCACTACAGTGGGTGAGCAGGAGACACTGTGATGCACTCCGGTTCCAGGACAGAGTTCTGTGGAAAAACCTTCCCTGATGATTCAAGACAACTTTAGACTCAGAGCTACTTCTTACAAGCCTGCAGGATTATGCTGCTCCAGACTCTGACAAGGAGAAATTTAGAGATAACCAGAAAACAAATCAAAACAAAACAAAACTATGACTCATTCAGTAAGCACACAATCCAGTTTGTGAGAAATTCATGGATTTTCCCACGGAGGGAAAGGATGAAGAATAGGAGACATGGGGAAAGAAACCATTAATGTCCATATCGTCCACTTAACTGTAAATCTCATTAAGAAAAGGAGGATGGTGGGGCACCTGGGTGGCTCAGCAGATTAAGCCTCCGCCTTCGACTTGGGTCATGATCTCAGGGTCCTGGGATCGAGCCCCACATCAGGCTCTCTGCTCGGTGGGGAGCCTGCTTCTCCCTCTCTCTCTGCCTGCCTTTCTGCCTACTTGTGATCTCTCTCTCTGTGTCAAATAAATAAATAAAATCTAAAAAAAAAAAAAAAAAAGAAAGAAAGAAAAGAAAAGGATGATGGCCAGGTTTGCTTACTGTCATATTGGTGAAGTCTAGAAGAGTGCCTGGTACATGGCAGGTACTAAAATAGTGTTTGCGGAATGAATGAATAAATAGCTGATTGCAGGTCTAAGAAGACAGGAGGTGAACCTGGAACATCTTGCTAGGCTGGAAAGTAAGGAAGTGATCTGCAAATGCATGGGCTTAACAAAAGCATCCTGCTTGAAGAGACTTTCACTAGCCAGAACAGAGGCAATTTTAAGCATCAAAGTAAATAAGGACAGTGATCCAGGAAATAAAATAGAAACCTAGGAGTCTATATTGGTAATAATTAGAGAGTTTAAAAAACTGGGGAAAGGGAGAGCTTTTCCTTAGAAGGTAATTCACAGATAAGTGTGAGTGGGGTAGGAGAATTGGAAATTCACTATTTTTCAGTTGTCATGATAATTTGGGCAAGGATCATCAATAGATGCTAAATCTGGGGGAAGAATGTGATGAAGAACAGGTTATAACTGTGAACATATAAATATATATTCTTCACATGACTAACCTTCAGAATGCTTATTGGTTGCAATAAGTGCCAGCTAATGATATGACTGAGACGAAATGCCATCTAAATACAATGTGTGATCTTAGACTGGATTCTGCACTGGAGGTATAAAAAAAAAAAAAGAGCTTTTAAAGGATTTTATTGGCACAACCAACAAAATGGGAATATGGACTGCTTAGATAAAAAGTACAGTATCAGGGTTAAATTTCCTCAAGTTGGTTACTGTACCATGGTTCCATAAAGCAATAGCATTATTCTTAGGAAATACGTACTGAAATGTGAAGGGATAAAGGGACGTAAGAGATGCAACCTATCCTAGAGAAGTTCAGAAGGGAAATATTATACATACCACATGCATACAGATAAAGAAAGAGATGACAAATATGGCCAATGTTAAAATTTGTGTATCCAAAGAAGGGTGTTATGCTCTGTATTATTTTTGCAACTTTTCTGTGAGTTTGAAATTATTTTCAAATAGAAGTTTAAATAATGTAGCAAATGCATAATACAAAACAAAATAAGGTCAGAAAGGGTACAAGTCAAGTATTGACCAGAGGAAATGAGAGAACAAGGAGGTCTTAAAGTCAGGAGAAAACAAACGAACAAAAACCCAAAAAACTTCAGGAGCAAAGATGAGAAGGGAAAGTAAAGGCATAAGGGAGAAAAGAGTCCCGTTTAGCTAAAGGGTATGAAATTATAGAGATAAATCAACAATTGTAATTTGGAGATATTTTGTGAGAGGATATCTTGAATATCCAACTGCATATTACCAACTCAAATTCATGCAATTATATTATTAATAATGCATTCTGTCCTAATGTATGATAAATTTCAATAAAGGCCATAAAGGAATTTTTGCTAGTATGATTTCAGAGAACAAAAGATTATTTCCAGCTCTTTCTAAATCTAAACAAAAAACAATCAAATAAAAAAAATCCAAATATGCTGCTCATATATTTAGCTATGAAACCGAAACCCACATAAGGCCGCTCAGAAAATTAAAAACAACAACACAGAGGCAAATTATTACAGCAAGCTTTGGAATTCAAATTCTCTCAAAAATTTCATTTTCTACAACTATTTGTTAAATTGCTGAGAAATTATTTGAAAAAAGTTCTGCATGTGCTGATCATCGGCAGCTCTTTTCTTTTCTCAAGTTACTTGAGCCTGCACGATCAATCCTTTATTCAGCTTTTAAATGAAAAACGAATTCTCATCTCAAGCCTCCTCTCTTTTAGCTGAGAGCTCCTTTGCAGCATGCAAACTACTCCAGTTAGCCAGCTGCATGCTGACTCCTCTACACTCTAGGCAAGGAACACATTCTGCCTGGCCCTGGTGGGAGTTATCAATTGACCCAAGGACACAATGTTTCACAAGATCAAAGGCAGTGGTGAGGTCAAGGGGGCTGAGGCTGGCACAGCCAGGAGGCTTAGCTCCTGAGGAGGGTGTAATTGGTAGCTTTGTGTTTCAATAGAGTGAAGTGGGTAAAAGCCGGATTAGAGAAGGTCAAAGAGAGAATTGGAGGAAAGAAACTTGGGGGAACTGGTGTGAACTTTAGCCTAAGAAGAATGACTTAACCAAAAGAACAAGGTTAAGGGGAGAAGTAATCAAAGCCCGTGGAGTCCACAGAGGATATTGTACTCTCCTGGGATGTAACTCAGGGTCTGGGCAAGATGGATGTAAGGGAAATGCATTCTAACCAGATGAGGGAGTTGAAAATAAGGGCTACAGGAAAAGCTACTGATTATGAAACAGAGTTGGGAAAATCAGACCTGGAGAAGTTGAATCCAGCAGAGTGTAATAAGAAGGGCATTTAAATCCATATGTCAGAGTGGTTAATGGATTAGAAGCTGTGAAAAGTACAAGTGGGACAAGGATAAAAGAGGAAAGAGTGTTGCTAAAGAAAAAGGAACAGAGGCTTCCAAGAGGAAATATTTTATGTTAAAAACAGTGGCTAAGCCAACAAAAGGGGCTCAGCACAATGTTCTTTTATATAGGTGCCTGTAAGATTTGTTATTTTAAAAAGTTTTAATCACAGAATATTTGTTTCATAAAAAGATGGTGTTTAATATACATAAAAAAACAGAAGGTATATTAATAAAATGAGTACTCATAAACCTACCACCCTAGCTAAGAACTAGAACATTATCAACACTACATAAAAGGAAAGCCTAAGTTTCCTTCCTTCCTCTGCCTCTTTGCACAGAGGTACTGTGAATTCACAAATATGGGGCTTAACCACTCCTTTTTTATTAAAGATTGTATTTATTTATTTGCCAGAGAGAGCATGAGCAGGGGAGGGGTCCAGGTGTCCCTAACCATTCCTTTTAAAAATACGTTTCCCCTATATGTATCCATCTCTTAACATGATATTGTTCAATTTTCCATCTTTTTAAGCTTTATAGGTATGATCCTGAAGTTCCACTCTATGTGGTTATATATACTTTATCACCAATGTTTACGTTTTTTATTAGTCAAGGTTCTCCACAGAAGAGACCCAGTAGGAGATATTACACATGGATACACAAAATTTAAGGTAAAAACATATTTTATGCTTATTTATATTATGTTACATTTATATTAATTTATATTAAAAAATAGACACATCTTGGGGCACCTGGGTGGCTCAAGGGTTAAGCCTCTGCCTTCGGCTCAGGTTATGATCTCAGGGTCCTGGGATCGAGCCCCACATCAGGCTCTCTGCTCAGAGAGGAGTCTGCTTCCTGCCCCATGAGCTCATGTCCACTCAGTCACCACTTTATCATTTCCTCATTCTCCTGTCAATTGACCCTTAGGTGTTTCCATTTCCCTGGTGTTATAAAGAAAGCTGCACTAGACATTTGTGTGCACATCCCTTTGAGCGCAAATGCAAGAGTTCCTCAAGACTATAGGAATGGAATGGATAGTAGACAGAGTATGTAAATTCAACTTTAAAATGTTTGCTACAGTGATTGTATCAATTTACATTTCTCTCAATACATCTAAGTAGGCAGAGTTGTGCTTTCAGTATTCAAGTTCCAAAAAACGGGGTTAGATACATGAAAGCAGTTAAATTCATTTGACAATTTGATCTGTATCCACTCTCTCCCCCCTTATACAACCATACTTACCCCTAGACTATTTAGAAGTTGGAATGAGAAGTAAGGCAAGTTTGATGAGATGGTTTAATAGAGACATTGTAAACCATTCCTTCCTGCAGCAAGTATTTATTGAGCATATGCTATGTACCCAGCACTGTGCTGTGCATAGAGGAGGGCACATAATAGATGCCCCATCTATGGTTTCTAAACTAAGAATCTGGAAGGGAAGTGGATGGATTAATAGGCAATTATAACAGTGCTAAAACGAAGTTAGTATACAAGATGTCATTCACGTGCGTTTGCCACATGAGACAGTTTAGTTCTAAATGACCCGCTCCTTAGAATAATAAGCATTGATTTCTAGGGTAGTGGTTCTTAGCCTGTTGTTTCTTTGCTGCATATTTGTTAACAAGTATATTTATTAAAGGATGCAAGATCTTTCCTTTGCATAATTCATTTTCTGCAGCTACTCTTCATAATCAGGTCTTCGTAGTCTGTAATAAGCGTCTTTATAGGAATGCATGACTATAAAAATAGGCTAAAATTCAATACACAGAAACAGTGAGCTTTAGACCAGCTACCAGGAAGATTTATTTTAGCAATATAGCTCTATGCGAGGCTGATGCCTGGTACTTTTTATCCAGCTTACAACATTTTATCTCCTTATGTTGGCCAGAGTTAGTCCTAAGAGTAGGATTCATCTTTAGAAAACCTTAAGTGTCAATAAACTACACTGGTCTTACAGAAGACTCCAGACCCACGATTCTGAGTATGGCACAACATCCCCAGAACATAACACCTCCTTCAGGCTCCATACTTTACTGTCAGTTTGCCTGTCTCCTTCTGGGAGTAACACAAGGTGTCACAGGACTTGCAATGGCACCACAGAAGGTGGGAGGAAGGAGTGGGTAGAGCAAAGAGCTGAAAGCAGGGCCATTGAAATGTGCTAATCTTTTGAGTCTTTGGCTGTCTCCCCCTGCCCTACTTTTCCAGAATGCTGATAGCCGGTCATGTGATGTCTTTTCACCAAATTCCCTTGCACCACCAGGCAATTAGACAATTTTTGGAAAAACATAATCCTTCCAGAGACGAGATCTCATACTGATGATATTTCTTTCTCACCAAAAGCCTTGTTTACTTCACAGCTAAAAATCTTCCAGTTTAGCTCCTAAGTGGACAAGTCATGCCCACGTATGTCACACTTCCAATAGTGGGCAAGTCACACAAACGCTGAGCTTCTAATCAGCAACTTCGGAATCGCCAGCCTTAAATGTGAATGGTCAGCTAAGGATCACTATATATTTGAGGAACTCATCTGACATTAAAGAGAAAAACAAACAAATAAACAACAAAAAAAGGACCCGTAAAAAACAGATGATGCAGAAGAAAACAAACAAAAATCTATATTTAATATCTTCAGAGCAATAAAAGATACTACCTCTATAAAACAAACATAAGAGGCTATAAAAAATCAAGGAATTAGAAAGAGCCCTTAAAATTAGAAATATGGTAGCAGAATAAACAATTCAATAAAAGGATTGGAGAATGAAATTGAGGAATGCTCAGAAAACAGAACAAAAAGAGACAGAAAATGGAGGAGACTGGAGGAAATTAGAAAAATCAATGCAGAACATCTAACATCAAACTAAGAAAAGAAAAATTAAAAAGGTGGGAGATTACCTTATTATTATTATAAGACGTTATAAAGAACTTTCCAGCTATACAGTTCTTTAAAGAAAAAAAGGGATCTTCTTTTTTTTCCTTCTTAGGAGGCTGCTGGGAGATACATTCAAGCAAAGTAAGGGGTAAACAAAGAAAGAGCAACATCAAGAAAAATGAGTATGCATCGAACATGAGAGAAGCAAGAAAGGGAAGCGCTAGGAAATTCTATGAGGAGAAGTTAAACATCTGGAAATACAAGAGAGTTAGAGAAAAAAGAAGAAGCAATGACTAACTTTTTAGGAAAAGTACTATACATGAAAGGAAATATAAAAATAGCTTCCTTTTTGACTCAATCCAATACCTGCATAGTTATAATAATAGAGAATAAAGATTGTGAAAAAACAGGACTGGAGGAAGAGAGGACAGGAAGTAAGGATGAGTGGAGATCATGATGCAGGAGAGTTGAAGTCTCAGCCACCATAGTAAGATCAACGTACATCTAAAACTGATGAACCAAGAAGTAGCAGGATAAGCATAATATGGAAAAATATGGAGGCACCTGGGAGGCTCAGTCGGTTAAGTGTCTGCCTTCAGTTCAGGGATCCTGCAATTGAGCCCTGTGTTGGGGGCTGGGGGATTCTGATTCTCTCTGCCCCTCACCCTACTCCTACTTGTGTGCTATCTCTCAACCTTCCTCTCAAATAAATAAACAAACAAACAAATAAATAAATAAATAAGATCTTAAAAAAAGAAAAACATGGAATGATACATCAGAAGAAACCTATCAAAGAGCAGAGAGAGGTGGACTCTGAGGAACGGTCTTAGGGAGACAGGAAATGTTGGAGCAGGGGCTGCTGTGTTAACCATAAGCCCTATAAACTTCATGTTTACTGGGTCAAAGGATTTGATAATTTTTGAGGCTTTTAAAATATATTAATCAGTTTTCTCCACAGCTCACTGGCAATGCAGAGTGTACCATTTTCCTTACAATGTACAATGTACATTTTCCTCAATGTGGGGTACCCCCTCAAGTTTTTCCCCATCTGATGAGTAACATCATTTTTAAATTCGTTTAAAAATTTATTTTAGGACACACACACACGCATATATTTGGGATGGATGGGCAGAGGAAGAGGGAGGGAGACAGAATCTCAAGCAGGCTTCATGCTCAGCATGGAGCCCGACACAGGACTTGATCTTCTGACCCTGAGATCATGATCTGAACCAAAACCAAGAGTGGGACACTCCACTCACTGAGTCACCTAGGTACCCCTAGACTTGATATTTTGTTTTATTTTATTTTACTTTAATTATTGGTAGTGCCTTAGACAAATAGGATACATCTATGATAAATGATTCAAGCCTAACATAAGTATGCAGATTGAAATATGATGGTGACTTTTTAATCTTTTTATTTTCTATCCCCTTGCCTAGGAGTAACCAGAGTTAACAGATTTCAGTTCATTTTCTTTAGATTATATGTGTGTGTGTACACATTTATGTACATTTATATATATGTATATACAATATTACATTTATGTATATAAACATACACTATATGTAAATCTTATTTTTATATAAATGGAATTATATAATCCATGATGTTTTACAAATTGCTTTCTAAGCTTGACTATATCTTGGAGATCTCCCCAAGTCAAGTTTTAAATTTTTTAAAATTTTTTAAGGTTTTATTTATTAATTTTTCATAGAGAGAGCACAAGCAGGGGAATAGCACACAGAACAAGTGGAGGGAGAAGCAGGCTCCCTCCGGAGCAAGGAGCCCAATGTGGGACTCGATCCCAGAACCTTGGGATCATGACCTGAACCTAAAGCAGATATTAATCAACTGAGCCACCCAGACACCCCCCCCCCACCTTTTTTTTCCCCCAAGTCACATTTTTTAAACAGTATTTGCTCTTACACATTTCAAACAATGTGCTGAGGTCAATCCATGGACCCCTATGAGGTAGGTGGACCCCTACCTCATACTAGTTGTGATCATTTCACACATGCACCAAGACGGTGTGAAAAGTTTATAGTACACACATTGAGGGTCTCTGGCAAGGGCAAGGCAGGCGCTCAAGCTGGTCTGACGTTCTGCCTTGAGAAGGCAGAGAGGGAGGCTTTATGGTGGTCATGGGGTGTGGCTGGGGTACAGTTTCCCAGACCCAGTCTGTGGCTTGCATGTTCTGAATTCGCTGCTGGTGTCAAAGGAGGAAGCACTGGGCTTTCTTATCAGCTTGCTCAGCCATGGGGTAGGGAACAGGGGAGGGGTGGGCTTTGAAAACTGTCAGCAAACATAAAAAATGGAGTCAGACTCTTTATGACACAGTATTTGCTATTCCTTGAGAGCTTAGTTACACAGATCCTTTTTACTCTTGGAAAATGATCTTCCTGATTTCAAAAAAGTATATTGAGTTAAGTGACTGACAAAGGTAATGAGGTGGTGTTTTTTGTTGGTTTTTGATGTCCCATGCATGACAGCCATGCTCCTCTGGCAAAAGAATGGCAGTGACAAGCCACCGTCATGCTGGCATGCGTAGCAGCATTCAGCACCATTGAGAGTCTCCATCTGGAGAGGCCAATGTCCTCGTACTCCTCTGGCGCAGGTCTTATTTTATTGCTTTGTGCAAACCAACCGGCCTCATTCCTGAGAGTCCATTGTGCCGGCATGGCTGTGCCCAGCTTCCCAAGGTGACAAGTGTTGCTTCAAGCTTGTTTTCCATGTGCCTCTGCATGGCTTTCTCGGTCTCTTTAATGGAAGTGAGTTAGAGTCTGCTTTGGTCCCAGGAGGAGGACTCATCTCTGGGTCTTCCCCCCTCCGAGTTCTGTAGTCACAGAGATTAAAGGTGGAAGGAAGCCTTCTATTTTTCCAATCTCAGAACCACAGAACTATTGTCTACTCAGCAAGTGTAAAGGGCTAAGCGACAGTATCCAGAAGGCATGCCGACTGAGGCTTAATCACTGAATTTTGGGTAAAAGCTTGAAAATGGCCTGTTGATAGTACATAATAGCCAGAACAATTATTCTCTCCCTTGCAAAGAGTTGTAATTAACATGGAAATGTAGAAGAAAAGGCTGAGTTGTGAACAGAAGGGCTAAGGCATGAAGAGCTTGGCTTCCCCAGAAGCACTAAGAGCACTAGGAAGTGTTTAGGCCCAATTTGACATTTCAGATCAAGCAGATTAAAGCCCATGGTTTTTTCCACCTGGCATAATCCTAGCCCGTGGAAGCCACAGTTAATAATTATTTCCCTGAGCCTAGAGAGAGTTCCACAATAGAATACCTTTTATCCTGGCAAACCGAGCATGTATTGTGGCCAGCGTTTTCAAAGCTGGCAGACAAAGGTTTGGCCTGCTCGGGGTGAAAATGTCTTTGGCATGACAAGTGCTTTTGTTCTCTTGTCCTCTATCACTTTCTGACCACCTTTGCAACACTAATTTCTCGAATCCACTGTGCTTTTGCGCTTCAGGCGGACTTTGCACTTGGAGGAACTTAGGGGCCAGTGCAGAAGTAAGGAGGGTTCTTATGACCGAACATGTTAAGGACATATCAGCCACAGGTGCACCGTGGGTCTTGTCTTGCCTTATTCAGTCAAGTGTCTTGGGAACCTGAAGTGCTGATAGACTGAAGGCTAAGGATTCGGTCACTCACGAATGACAACAATGCGCAATCACCCCACACATAAGAAGTTAGAATCTGAGGCAGACCCACAGATGAACGTGGGCACCTGCTCTGTCCAGGGTGCTGAGCCAGGTGTGAGGGGACATTCAAAGCAAAGTTGACAAGATGGCAGACAACGCTCCTAGAAAAAAAAGTTCTCTGCCAGAGTTTCTGCCATTGACTCACTGTTAACAAACCACAGGCACTGGCTTGTCACTCTTTAAAGATAAACTTTTGCTCAGTTACTTTTCCTAGAGGTAAGTCTTTGAGGACAGGTACTAACCCACTGATTATTGCAGCTTCTTCCTGGAGTTGTAAGAAAAGGTCACAAATACCATCAAATAAGATAATGTGTGTAAAGCACAGCACTGTGCTGGGAACATAGTGCTTAGTTAACCGTTGTTATCATGTACTTAAAGATATTTGTTTGATTCCTTCCATTTCATACATGTACGTCTTCCTTTCCCACTCATGTCCCTCGTCCATTTCTTTCCTCTCCCCTTTCCTCTCACTGACAGATCTTGATATTATTGTTGGTTATCTCTCTACACAGATGCTCTCTCTTGTTTACTCGGCCATAAGCTCTTGAGGATAAAACCTGTGTTTCTTATCTCTACTCAAATCGCCTAGCACACTAGCCTCACTGGTGGTTTGATTTAGACACATCAGAAAGTGGCCTGTAAATACAATATCTTATCCCTAGAAGGGGTTACTTCTCAATGGGAAATGCCCTCCCCATTATATTTTTACTCAGTTTAAAGTGAGGCTAGATACTAAGTGCAGAGTTCCTAAGTATCACCACCTTGCCCTGCCCAGAATGTGTAAAAAGATGTAGGGAAGGGAGGAGCCAGGCATATGTGTTCCTAAGCAACTGATATCACTCTTTACCTGTATTTTTTTTTAAGATTTTATTTATTTATTTGACAGAGAGAGATCACAATTAGGCAGAGAGGCTGGCAGAGAAAGAGGAAGGGAAGCAGGCTCCCCGCTGAGCAAATAGACCAATGCGGGGCTCAATCCCAGGACCCTGGGTCCATGACCTGAGCTGAAGGCAGAGGCTTTAACCCACTGAGCCACCCAGGTGCCCCTTTTCCTGTATTTTATGGACTTCAAACCTGACCACACAGCCTTCCTGAGGAAGCTTGTAGCAAACATATGGGAGGAGGATGGTTTGTTTGGGAGCTTTCTCTCTGCTGCCTGAACTCAGAAAAAGATTTTCTAAAATCATGGACTTTTTGGCTAAAGGATTGACCCCCTGCAGGTAATACACGCCCAGAGAAAAGTCTTGGGCAGGAGTCCTTACGAAAGATGCAGACGTATTCTTTCCCTTTTCTGAATAAGAAAGAGATGATAAAGGAAAATGCTTCATAGAGATAGAATTTTCCTCTGGAGGAGGAAATACCACTCATTGGTCATTATTCCTGGGTTCTGGTGTTTGGGTATCAGTCACTGACTCCAATCCTCTTTTATCGGAGTCTCTTCCTCTCTATGTTCCAACCTGATTGAAGCACTCATTGCGTCTCTCCGAAGCATGCTTCCTATCCAGACCTTCAGATTCCAGGTACCCACTATGGTTCCTCACCATGTCCAATGACTTCTCCCTCATCCTACTGCATCAGTCACATCCATCAAATATTGTCTTTCTCTTGTAACATTTGTTCAGGCCCTGATTGCTGACTTGAAATTCATGCAGAGTATTCCTTGGGCCATTCCAAGGCCTAGGCTCTGTTGTACAACACATTATTTCCATTTTAACAAGTTTCTCCTGGGAACGCAATGGTTCAAATCTAATAATTCTTTTTTTTAAAGATTTTTTAAGAAAGTTTATTTGACAGACAGAGATCACAAGTAGGTAGTGAGAGAGAGTGGGAAGCAAGCTCCCCACTGAGCAGAGAGCCCGATGCAGGACGGGGCTTGATCCCAGAATCCTGGGATCATGACCTGAGCCAAAGGCAGAGGCTTTAACCTGCTGAGCCACTCAGGTGCCCCTCTAATAAACAATTCTTAATGGTGAAATTTTCAGGCATAAACACAGACTAGTGGGAATGGTCTATCTGGGTAGGGAAGGAGATGGAACTCGAGACTTCGGTGTTCCATTTCTCACATCAGAGCAAAGCTTTACTTTGTAACCCTCAGTTACCATTACTGAGAAGTACCCTAGTGTGTTGTGAGAATGATTTTCTGGCTTGGGCATCAGGAAACCTGAGTTCCAGTTCTGTCGCTGTATGGCTGTGATATTAGGAAAGTCTGGGTCTGAGCTTCTCGTCTCCAAAATGAATATGAGAGATTAGGTAATCTGCAAAGTTCCTTTCAGCTACGATTCTATGAGCTTCTGATACAGAGCTTCATAGGATTTGATTTAAACATGGCAGTAGGAGATAATCAAATGGTACTTAGAGAGGAAGGATGGATGAATATGAAATGCCACTGTAAATCTGATAGTTTTGTTGGCTCTGTGAAAGGCAACTTCAGAGGCAGTCCTTTCCTCAGCAGCTCTAATTTGTATGGAACTTCTGTTGCTGAAGTAGAAAAACTCAGTGCAAACACTTTCAATTAAGTTAAATGACTTCATGTTCTGTTAAGTTCAGGCTGGCTAGGAATTTCATGACTTTCCCTGACTTTATTACAATAATGCTTAGCACTAGGTTCACATGGGTGAAGTCTACTCGACAGTATTTTCATAATTGTACAGCTATCATCAAATTATGTTGATTCATGGCTGAATGAAAAATGACAGTGAATAGCATAATTGTGAAATTTCACAAGGCACTGACATTTGTGTTTAAAGCACAGAAAATTTAGCAAGTATGACTACTACAATGGAAGTGCAATTGTGAAGACTTCATGGAAAAGTTCACGGATTCAAATGTAATTAAGCATGAATTAAACATGATGAGCTACAGGGCTAATTCCTGCACGGCGAAGCTACATTATGGAAATCTGCTTCAGAAATATGACCAGCTCCTTTTTTAACATATGTCAGATGCCTAACATATGGTCTCCTAAGGCCTCCAGCATACCTTGGGTGATCCAGGGCAGTCAGCGTATGCTTGGCACTGTTGAAGGTCTAGCTTATTGAGCCAAGAAACTAGGGAACATAATGGGAAATCAACCCATGCTTGTCAGAATCTCTCTGCTCCTTTAGAACAAGTATTATAAATTCAAAGAGAAATTTGAGCCTTTGTAGGATATAGTGCTTTCTTCTGCTTTTCATGCTGGTGCAATGAACAACAAATCATGAATATAGACTAATGCCTACTTACAATTAATTATAGAGATGATGACGAAGTAAAGAGGGAGATTTCATAAGCCACACCTATAAACAAAATAAACTGCTTGACAACAATATACTTTGCTTTGGCTGAGGAACTCAGACAATCTGGGAAAGAGCTTCCTATACTATCTCCCTTTCCCCGACTTCTCTTGCCACTTTTCCCCAGCTTCTTTTGTACCCTTCCCTCAACCTCAAAGAGAAAGAGTAAGAAAGTAGGAATCTGAAAGGTAAAATTACAGGCTCAAATCTTTCATTGACTGCTATGATCTGCTTCCTTTGGTGTCAGTTTCCTTATATGTCACATTAGGATAATTACATTACCTTTCCTGACTGACAGGGCTCCTAAGTGAATGTGATGTTGTGATAAAGGCAGAAGTCTTTCATCTATATCCATATATTCTTCCATATCTATCTCTATCCACATCTATTACCTAAATAGAAGACACACTTGTGCTTGGCTCTGTTTTTGGTCATATCCCCAATGGACTATGGGAGGTGATGATCAGAATAATAAAAATAACAACATCGATGATAACCATTTATTACATGTACTGTGCCAGGCACTTTATAAACACCTTATACTTGCTTTTTATGTTTATGTAGAGAATTTAATTATATGATATGATTCTTTCTGAATCCTGGAACAGTGAAGAGTCAGAAGACTAAAAATGTCTAAAATTGAATAGCTAGTTTTTCTTTTTAAAACAATGTACTTTTCTGGCCATAATTACTAAAGTGAGATACATTTCTCCTTTATCAGCAGTGGTCTGTGGTCTTTGTGTTAAAAGCTGTGGCTATATCCAGTCCCAATGAAAGATCTGGGGGAATATTAGGTCTTTTGTTGTCAGATCTCATAGTACTACAAAGGAAGTTTCTCCACCCAGCCCTTTTTGTTTTCCCTCAAACCCAAGTACACCCAAGTGACCCCTTTCAGTTTGAAAGAGAGAAGTTTGGAACTTGAGAAGCTCACTGCCCACAAATGGTGAAGGAGACTAATAACACAAACAGCTCTTAGGCCTACTTTAGATAAATAACAATGACAGATCATTAATGGAAGTTCAGGCATGTCTTAGAGGTTAATGTGAATGAGCACAGAGATGTCCTTTTGCAGCATAAATTTCAGTGCCTCTGACAGAGACAGGATCTGCCACCTGTGACCCTGTAAGATGGTTGTTTTTTAAAGTAAAATCTTCCTTAAGGTTATAAGGGTTAGATGCCTCTTTTTAGCAGCCTTAGGCAATGTAGGTGGGTGGGAGAGGGGATTCTGTTGATCAGCACGTTCTCATCATCATGTACCTGGAGAACATCAGTTGGAACTTCAGTTTCCACTGCATGCAGTATAGTCTCTTCCACGCATGGGTCTAGGCCCAAAGATTTCAAATAGATGAAAATGCAAAGAAAATGGACTTGAATCATTCCCAATTGAAATAAAAATAAGAAGCAAAGAAAGAGTTACTATAATGTGCTTTTTAATCCCAAATTGCCTGTCTATCCTGATATGGGTTGCAAAAACCAGAAATATAGTTTGAACCAGCGAGGTCCTTAACTTGGCATCATATGAGCAGTTTTTCCCTATTAGCTTGGAATCTGAAGCCGACTGTGCCCATACTTAGCTTTCTATGTGCCTGCACAGCTCTGGGATACAAATCATGAAATCCTCTGCTGATCATCTCAGTTATCATTTATTTATTGAACATTAAGTTCTTATTCGAATATTATCTAATTTTTCTAGCATTCTCTTTGTATGAGATACTCTCCTAAGCATTTTATATGTATTAACTCATGTATGTCTCCCAAAAATCTTTTGAAGTAGGTATTATACATATCCAAATAATATATTATTAAAAGTCATAAGGGTGTTCTTTAGATTGTGAATCATTTGTATGACATGCTAGGAAGTTTTATTGTTTCCTTTATAGTATGTCTTTTAAGGAATAAAAGCAGAGAAGAACTCTGGAGGATATATTTAAGAAGGAGAGACAATGGGATATTTAGGAGTCCAGTGCTCTACTTTCAGGAAAGTAATGATGAGAACCCAACCATAGTGATAAAAGTGGAGACAGACCAGAGTAGAGCTGTTAAGTACTTAAGAGGCAGAATCAATAGTGTTTGGGGACCAATTGGGTGTGAAGGACAAAGGAGAGTCAGTGGTGGACTCTCAGGCTCCTGCTTTGGGTGACTAGGGGTGATCCAAAGAGTGATCAGGGACAGGCTTATCAAAGCAAGCATTTTTGTGAGGAAGCATATTTATTCAATTTGGGATGGGATGAAATAGAAAGTTCTGGGAATTCCAAATAGAAATTTTATGAGATTTTTGGGCAAAGTAGTCTGGAACTAAGGAGATCATTGTTGCTATTTGAAAGTTCTATATGGATTGGGGCGCCTGGGTGGCTCAGAGGGTTAAAGCCTCTGCCTTCGGCTCAGGTCATGATCCCAGGGTCCTGGGATCGAGCCCCGCATCAGGCTCTCTCCTTGGTGGGGAGCCTGCTTCCTTCTCTCTCTCTGCCTGCCTCTCTGCCTACTTGTGATTTCTCTCTGTCGAAGAAATAAATAAAATCTTTAAAAAAAAAAAAGAAAGTTCTATATGGATAAATGGTCTGTGATGGCTGGTATGGGTGAGATTTTGTAGGTAATGTTACACTTTGAGAAGGGAAAGGGGGCAGAAGGACAGACATCAGCAAAAGAGACTGCAAGGGAATGGAGAGGGGAGAGAATAAAACCGGGCAAGATTAGTTGCACAGAAGCCAAGAGAAGAGAAAGTGGCCGATATTTTCAAATGCAGTAAGTTAAATAAAGAGAGAGAAGTGTCCATTTGATCACAAGCACGTTGTTGTTGATCTGGTGAGAGCTGGTTCACTTGTACCAAGTAAATAGGAGGTGACAAAGTAAAAAGCTTTGAATGCAGGCATACCTCAATTTATTGCACTTTAATTTACTGCACTTTGCAGAAGCTGTACTTTTTTACAAATTGAAGGGCTGTGGCACCTCTATACTGAGCAGGTCTATTGGCACAAATTGTCCAACAGCATTTGCTCACTTTGTGTCTCTATGTCACACTTTGGTAGTGTTCACAATATTTCAAGGTTTTTCATTATTATATTTGTTATGGTTATCTGCAATCAGTGATCTTTGATGTTACTCCTGCAATTGTTTTGGGGTGCCACAAACTGCACCCACATAAGATAACAAAATTGATTGATAAATGTTGTGTATGTTCTGGCTGCTCCACCCACCAGTCATTCTCCCATATTTCTCC
Organism: Mustela nigripes; assembly: GCF_022355385.1. NCBI lineage: Eukaryota > Metazoa > Chordata > Mammalia > Carnivora > Mustelidae > Mustela > Mustela nigripes. The sequence goes on along the minus strand of NC_081571.1, from coordinate 38,590,172 downwards.
CTCTCCTTGGATTTCCCTATTCCCCAAGACACATTTATATGGAAACTAGACCAACTAATAACCCTACAAGGATTTCTAAGTGTCCAAGTGAAAGGAAATTTCATGCGTCTCTCACTTTAAATCAAATCTAAAAATTATTAAGCTTGTGAAGAAGGCATGTTGAAATCCAAGACAGACCAAAATCTAGGCCTCTTGCACCAGTTAGCCAAGTTGTTAGTGGGGAAAAAAAAAGTTCTTGAAGGAAAGTAAAAGGGCTACTTCAGTGAATGCACGAATGATAGGAAAGTGAAACAGCCTTATTATTGATATGATTTGAGTGGTCTGGTGAGAAGATCCAAACAACCACAATATTCCCTTAAGCCAAAGCCTAATCCAAGAGCTGGGCTTCAACTTGCTTCAATTCTAGGAAGGTGGAAAGAGGTGAGGAAGCTTCAGAAGAAACGTTTGAAGCTAGGAGATGTGATTTCATGAGGCTCATGAGGTTTAAGGAAAGAAACCATTTTCATAAAATAAAAGTGCCAGGTAAAGCAGCAAGTATTGATGTAGAAGCTGCGGCAGGTTCTCCAGAAGATGTGGCTAAGATTGTTAATGAAGATGGCTATACTAAATAACAGATTTTCAATGTAGACAGAACACCCTCCTATTCGGAAAAAGATGCCATCTAGAACTTTCAAAGCTAGAGAGGAGAAGTCAAGGCCTGGCTTCAAAAGTTCAAGGGACAGGTGACTCTCTTCATAGAGGCTAATGCAGCTGTTGATTTAAGTTGAAACCATTGTTATTGGCCATTCCAAAATCCTACGGCCTTTAAGAATTATGCTAGATCTATTCTGTCTGTGCTCTATAAGTGGAAAAACAAAGCCTGGGTGATATCATATCTGTTTATATGTTTTACTGAACATTTTAAGCCCACTGCTGAGAGCTACTTCCAGGAAAAAAAGAAAGAAAAAAAAAAAAAGATGGCTTTCAGAATATTACTGCTCATTGACAAAGCTTCTGGTCACAAATGAACTCTGATGGAGAGGTACATGGAGAGATTTATGTTGTTTTCATACCAGTTAATACAACATCCATTTTGCAGCCTGCGGATCAAGAAGTAAGTTAGACTTTAGAGTCTTTATTTAAAAAATATATTATATAACATTATCGCTGCTATAGATTCCTCTGATGGATCTGGGCTGAGTAAATTGAAAACGTTCTGGAAAGGATTCACTGCTCTCGGTGCCATTAAGAGCTTTCATGTTTCATGGGAAGAGGTCAAAATACCAATACAGGAATTTGAAAGATGTTGATTCCGACCCTCATGGATGACTTTTAGGGGGTTAAGACTTTAGTGGAGGAGGTAACAGCAGATGTGGTACAAACAGCAAGAAAACTAGATTTAGAAAGAGAGCCGGAAGATAGGACTAAATTTCTGCAATCACATGATAAAACTTTAATAGATAAAAAGATTCTTCTAATGAAAGAACAAAGATGGAATCGACTCCCGGTGAAGACTGTTGAAATGACATCAGAAGGTATAGAATATTACATAAATTTAGTTGATAAAGCAGTGGTAGGGTTTGACAGGACTGATTCCAGTTTTAAAGCGAGTTCTATTGAGTAAAATGGTATCAAACAGCATTGTATGCTCCAGCAAAATCATTTGTGAAAGGAAGAGTCAACTGTCGCGGTAAATTTAGTTGTCTCAGTTTAAAAACTTGCCATAATCCCCCTACCCTTCAGCATCCACCCCTCTGACCATTCGGCAGACATCAACATCAAGGCAAGACCTTCAACCAGCAAAAACATTACACCTGCTGAAAGCTCAGATGATGGTTAGCATTTTTTAGTAATAAAGTATTTTTAAATTAAGGCACGTTCACTGTTTTTTTAGACACACTGGTATTGCACAGTTAATGGTATAAATACAACTTTTATATGCCTAGGAAACCAAAAAGTTCATTTGATTCACTTTATTGCGATACTTGCTTTATTGCGGCTGTCTAGAACTGAACCTGCAATATCTTTAAGGTGTGCCTGCATAAAAGAGCCTTTTAAGTCACCTGGGAAAGTAGGGAACAAAAAGTTAAAGGATAACTTAATTCTTTTAAAAAGGGAGAGACTTCTTTGCTAAGAGTATGTAGCAAGAAAGAAGTTGAAGATAGAGAAATGGAAGGGAAAACCTTTGATGGAGCAAATTCTCTGAGGACTTGGAGAGAGTGTGATCCTGAATGCATGTAGGGGATTCGGCTTTAAGCAGCAGCAGAACTGTCTCTTCTCAAGTAGGAAAAAAGAAAGCAAAGATCTAGGCACTTTTTCAGGTCAAGTTGTAAGGGCAAGAGCTTGAGGTATTTCTTGCTCTTTGGCTTTTGTTTTCTCCATAAAATAGAAGGTGTATTTAGCTGAGAGTCAGGGTGGGAATGGGGCCTGATGGGAGCAGAGATAGTTTAAGAGTCTACTTGGATGTGAACATTTTTGAGTGGGACCTTGAGAAAGATGACTGCATACACTGGGAGCTTGGATTAAGGGGTGGGGGGGTCATTAACTAGTAATTGTGCCATCTTAGTTAGATAGTTAGGAGAATTCTCTCTTGAGGTACCTGATCACCAGGCCAGCTATATGAATGGAAAGTAGCTGGCTGAAATGCTCTAATGTTGGGAGTTTCCCCAGCAGGTTCATCAGAGAATCAAAGAACAGAACATGACCCATTAAGATGACTATAATCTGATAGAATCTCAGTAAGGTTCAAGGACAAGTGACTGTGATAGGGAGGGGGAGAGTCTGCCCTGTTGACATTCTATCCTCTGTTTCTCATTGTCCCCTTCCCACCATTCACAAACCATTTGCTTGGCCATGGACCTTGATTCCATTTTACTAGTTCCCACTATCCTGTTTTTTAACACTGAATTCTGCCTCTAGCACCTTTCATAGTCCATGCCTCAGAAACCACCTGATACACAGAACTTCTACCACCTGGAAATCCCTTGTGATGCTCAGCCAGCTCCCTGGGAACAAATTCCTGCATATTGACTCCATTCCAGAGTAGACAAGCATTCACTACGCACACTGTGCCCAGTGTTTGACCTATTGGATCCTTCCTGGAGGTGGTTTCCTCTCCGGGTAGGTCATTCTTCTGTATCCATAGTCTACATGGTCAGGATATGATATTTTCATGGGAACTAGAAAAGAGAGGCTCAGAAAGCATTATCCTCATTTTTCTTTCACTAAATATGTCACCTGGAAATGGCAGAAAGAAGAAAAATCACTGTTGAAACATGTAGTCTCCTGCTCTTTGAGATTGAAAAGATGATAGCAAATTGTCAGGTAATACTGAGTGGCTGACAAATGGTCATATATTCAAATATTGGTCATATATCCAAATTTTCTGGAATAATTCCAGGAAATGAGCCCATCCCTTCTCTACATTTTTACCATGTTTTACTAGACCTGAGAGGGTCAAAGCCAGAGCTAGCCTTGTATTTTATGGATGTCAACAGGCTGCTGGCTCTCTGCCTGGAGTGTTCTGCTCTCTGCTTTGTATGCAGGTCATATCTGAGAGCCATTCTGTGAGGATGCTGCAGGGTTTCCATCTGTCTTGAGCTCAGCAGAACTTCAGGGATCGCAATAGGAGATTCACGTGCACTGACAGGATTTGTATTCCACCTGCTGTTGATGGTTGATAAAGAAGACAAAAGTGAAAATTCCAAATACTTAGACTATTCTTTTTATTTTCAGTATTTGTTCAATAAATATATTTTGATCACCTACTAAGTGCAAGGTGCTTACTCTCCTTGGTGCTAAGCATACTCTAGAGAACCCAAATAGACATAATTCTTTATAGTCCAGTAGAAGTAAAAAGATAGAAATTAAACATTTTTTTTTCAAATAAATGCAAAATTTCAACAAGTGCTATGAAAGAAAAGTCCATTGTATTTTGAGTATATGTGAGAGGTAGCCTGCCTCATTATGTTGGGGTTAGGGAGGATATCTTAGAGGAGGTGGCAGTAGAGTTGAGATATGAATGATCATTAGGAGCTAACCAGGTGCAGCAGAGTAGGAGGGATGGCAAAGGACCTGAGCAGAAGGAAGCATTCCAGGGACTGAAGGATGGTTGTGGGCTTGAGTTCAAAGAATGAGGTTAAGTATGGGGTAAAAGCAGTGCCTCTAGTGACTCATGTGGTCTCTCACCCACAAGGAAAAGGGAGGCATTGAATACTCTTTAAAAAAAAAAAAAATGAATAATGTGGTGATCAGCTTCTATTTGTGAAATAATCAGTCACTTTGGCCTCAGTACAAAGGATGGATTCAAGGTGGGAAAAATGAATATTGGGGAAAAGAGTCAAGGGGCAACTGCAGTGGTCCAGCTCATTAATGACAGTAGGTTGGATTATGTTGTGTCTGTCATGCTACATTTTGGAGATAGAACAAATAGGACTTATTGATTAAGGTGCCCTAGGGCAGAGAGAAAGTGAGGAATAATGGATAATTTCTAGACTCTGGCTTTGGTGACTATGTGAATGATAGTGGCAGTTAGTGTTCAATCAGAAGACTGGGGGAGAAGGAATTTTGGTTAGTTGAATCCTGAAATTGATATCATATAATAATGTGAGTCTCCCCCCCACTTCATGTAAAATTCAGGACTCATAAATTATTACTATTAATTTTTAGAATTGGAAACAAGCTGTGAAAAGTGTACTTGTAGGTCATTTGACATCATCTTTGGAAACGGTTATAGTCAGAGACAAAACAACTCCATTTCCGTAATATTTATATGGAAATGTGTAGAGCAAAAATAAAAAAGGAAGTAGGAATTTAAGGCTCCCACTAAGGAAGTTGTGTGTATGTGTTTTTTCTGTGTGTAGGGGTATATGTGGGAAGACCATAGTCAATAGATGAGCTTATTTCCTTAGCTACTATACCCATAAATTTGCTATAGTCTTCCCCCACCTTAGTGTGTCATAAATATAGTAGACCTTATCCTCCTGTGTAATGATAAATTGAGACAGATTTTCTCCTTATTGGTTTTATGGATATTTCTTCTCTCTAAAATCTGGAATAATGTTTTTTCTTTAAGTTACTGTAAATAGCCATTCAACTTCAATGCTGAGTTTTTCAGCTCTCCCCCCCGCCCCAGTTCATTCCTATTGCTATTTCATGTGAGATGGGGCACTGGGTCCAATTATAGCTTTGCATTTAATTACAAACTTTGCATATGTGTGCATTAATTAGAAGATTTTATTGCTTTGTATTTTATGACTAGAGGTTGTGAACTATAGCAATCCAATATACCACTTAAGGGGATAATACAAATTTAGAATAATAAAAAGAAATTTATAATGATCATCTCAGGCATTCAAACTATTGTATAGAAAAATAATAAAGCATAAATACAGTATATACAGGAGTCAAGCCCATTCTCCTTCTTTAATTAAGAGGTTTTATCTTGTAAAGAAGACACTTAAAAATCTGGCACAATATATGTGTGACATTTATTTAGGCTAAGAATCTTAGCCTAAAAGTGGGACCTTAAAAGTATGTTTAAAGATGTCTGCCTTTTAGAAAAAAAAGGATCATGATGTTAAAACCCAAAGCTCTACAGGCATTTGCATATGGATAAAATGGGTCACAGGACTGTAAGGAGGACTATAGGTTGCTTGAAAAAGACTTCAGAGTCAAGAATCCTCCTGCTAGCAAAGAATAAACCTAAGTAACTTTGGAAAACAGTATTTTGATTGAATACTGTAAGACTAAATACAAAAATAACTGTATATAAATGCTGTAATCAAGTTAATAAATGTGTTTCTCACAGGGGCATGGGATAGAAATTCTGAAGTACTTTATGTCTACTAGAATTGAACAAAAGAGATCATAAATTTAGTTATATAATAAATAATAAGGTAGATAATAACCCAAGTTTCTCACTATTGGAGAAAGACATTTTAGATAAGGAAAGGGGGGAGGCTAAAATAAAACCTGTGGTGTTGGACTAGAATTAGAGCTATTAGTATTTATTCATGGACTTTGATATAAAAATATATCAAAGTCCATGAATAAATAAATATATCTCAAACTATCATGTCAGTAGCATTGTGTTAGGGTTGGGAACTTTTATTTGCCTAAAACAATGCCTGGCACATATTAAGTTTCTCTCCATATTTTTAACTAAATGAATAAGTGATATTCCTTGAACTCAGCATAGACTATGTTATATACATTACAAAAATACAGATACATATGTATGTATGGGTTAGTATTTCATAGCTCTGCTGTGAGGGCCCAGAGCAATGCCACTGCAGTAATAGTGAGTACACCTGGTGCCCAGGTCTTGGTTCCTAAACACCATTCTTTGAGGAAGGAAATCAGGGCTTCATAAAGAAATTATTAATTCCTGGGGTAGGGCAGGAAAGTTCATGATTAATCTGGATTACCTTGTGATAATGAAAAGTGCTCAAAAAGGAAGGGCGCTTATTATAAGGACACAAGAGTCAACCTGAAGGAACTCTTACTGACTAAAGCTGAAAAATTTTGAGAAAAAAAAAGTAATTAAAACATTGGATTATAAGTAGGTATCCTCAGAGAGAGTGCCTAAAAAGGGACAGGCTTCACTGAGATGAGCTGATTCTAGAGACCATAAGGAATCCCAAAAAAGAGCTTAGATTCAGGCAAGGAGCTTGAGCAGAAATTTTCTCCAGTTGCCTGGGGAAAAGGGGACAGAAGCAGCCCCTGAAGAAGCAAAATCTGAAAGGGACAATGATGACAATGTCTAAGTGGGGCAAGAGACACTTGAGCTCTGAGGAAAGCCCAGCATTATGCAGGCAGAACAGGTTCCAATGGAAAGAGTCTGGGTTATGCTGGTAGTGGTACGCTCATAGTGGTTGAGAAAAAACAATCCCACTCTCAGGATTTGGGACAGATAGGCCAAATGGTCCCCCTATGTCTTTCCAAGAAAAAAGAAAGTTTCCTTGGAAAGAGAGTGGGAAGGGGTTTGGGGCACTGGCATAAACTGGGTCCTGATCTGCACCTCTCCAAGTGAATATATTGGCTCCTCTCTGAGTGTGGGACCTCCGGAAGGAGGACTGAGAGACCTGATGTCCCCGGACCTCGGGGCTCTCAAGAACTCTGAGGGCAGAATGTGAGCAGGAATATGACAAATTATGCTACAGAAAGCTGATGTTAATCAGTGGAATATGATCCCCTGCTGTCTTTCTTCAAGCTCTACTCAGACTTCTCCAGGTGGGGTAGTTTGAATAGCCAAACATCAGCCTAATGACTTTCCTTAGTTCCTTTTACTACTTCAACTAATTGCTTTAGATCATCCTGATTATTTCCAGGAAAAAGCCCCTTCTTATTTCTATGTCAACTTTAAGTTAATTTCTTCTTCAGAATTATAAGGGTACATTATAGAAAAATATTACAAGTATCAGAAGAACCAAGGATTAAATAAAGCCACTGGACTTCTAGCATCGGTAACCTCCCTTAAACATCAAATGATGATAGGATAGCTGGATGAATGGAACTGTGATGACAAAGTTCTAGAAGATTGGTCCTCAGATCAAGATTCTTAGCAAGAAGATCCAAGACCAGTAATCCCTTCTAAGACTCAGTATGACCAAATCTCTGTCTTTTCAAAGGTACTCCAGGCCAATATTAGTGACTGTGGTGGTGGGAAATTGGGGATGAGTAAGGATGTTGGTTGTCTATTTAGCGTTCACTCCCAAGGCCCCTATATTCTTAACATAACTCAGTTTTGTTTAGTAGTCCACCATCCGCACTGTAGCCATATGTGGAAGTGGGTCTTACCTCGCTCCAAGGGCCTCATCAGTTCAAGGAGTATCATTTATTCAATATCTTAAAAATATCGAGGGAAACTTATTATGTGCCAGGCATTGTTTTAGGTAAATAAAAAAGTTCCAAATCCCAAACACAATGCAGTTGATATGCTAGTGTGTGTGTAAAGAAAATGTACAAATAAAGCAAAACATATGGCAATAAAAGCTAAGGAGGGAAACAAGGCCTTGGTGAATTCGGAAGGAAATGCTGGAAGACAAGTGTTGGGGAGCGGTTGTGATTTTAAAAGGAACCACAAGGAACAGCTTGATGAAGTGACATGTTCTCCTTCCTCGTCTTGCTTTAAAATTAGGTCAAGTCTGCCGATGAAACCAGAGGAGAAGTCTACCAGGGAACTCACAGGAAAACATTTCCTCAAACAAAGATAGAGGCACAGAACAATCTCTTTTCTTCCTCCAGATGTAGTTATAATTGGATGTGATGCCAGGAAGAGCTGCAGACACCTTGCTACCAGCTTGATGACACCAAGAAAGGCAGGGTGGAGAGAGAGAGAGAGGAAATGAAATTGGGACCTTGATTATTTTTCTGAGCCACAGAATGAATTAATCCTGAAGTCTGATCTCTGGCTGTGCTCCTTGTGGTGTGAAACAGTAGTTTTTCATACTGTGTGTACCTGTTTAAATCAGGATTCCTTTTACTTGCAGCTGAAGGCATGCTAACTGATATAGAATGGGTCCTTGTAGCTTCAATCAACTGCAATACACCAGTTTGCAAAATTCCAAGTGGCTAGGGGTAGGGACTTGGGACATTGGTTATAACACAATCTTTTTCCTATACTAAGTTCAGCCACCTCAGGCTTGAAGCAGTTGGGCTAAAAAAAATGATGACCCATTAGAGCTCATTTCCCCAAGATAATGACATAAGGCTTCTTTCGACGTCATTTTGGAAAACCTATTATTCAGGGAATCATGGCCCACAAACCCTAATTTACAACTAAGTATGGAGAAGAGCTGGGTGATAGAGGGGTCCATAGATGTAGGTGGAGCTCACTCTGTTATAAAAATAAGAGTGGCATTCCAGAGGATGCAGGGACATCACAGTGACTGTCACGGTAGCTGGAGGAGGGGCTAAAGGGGCGGGGGTGCAGCCACATGGAGAACTGGCATTTAGTTTTTTGGGTTTTTTTAAATTCTCAGTGTAACTGAGAAACACTAAGAACTGGTTTTATTGCCACCTGTGTTAGAATACCTGGCCCCTTCCCCACAAGAGGTCCATGCCCTAACCCTAGAGCCTATGAATAGGCAATGTTATATGGCAAAATGGACTTTGCAGACCTAGTAAAGGTTATGGACTTTGAGATGGGGTGATTGTTCTAGATTATCAGAGTGGGCCCAATCTAATCACATGAACCCTTAAAGGCTGGAAACTTCCTGACTGGAGTCAGAGAAATGTGATAAATGAAGATACAGCAGAGATTCTAAGTGTAGAAGGGACTTGGCCACCTTTGCTGGCCTTGAAGATGGAGGAAGGGAACCACAAGCTGAGACATGTGGGTGGCCTCTAGAAGTTGGCAATGGCCCTTAGTTGCCAGCCAGCAAGGCAATAGGGATATCAGTCCTCTAGCAACAACAAGGAACTAAATTCCACTAACCATGTGAATGATCAAGGAAACAGATTATCCCTTAGAGGCACTAATAAAGGAACACAGCCTGCCAGCATTGTTTTTCCCTGGAGACATGCGTCAAACTTCTGACCCACACATTTTGATATAATAAGTGTGTGCTGTTGTAAGTTGCTAAGTTTGTGGTAATTTGTTATCACAGCAATAGAAAATGAATACACCTGCCTAGCACAGAGTGGTGTCCATAGTGGATGAAGGTCTTGATTGAGTTACTGGATGGTGTGGAGGAAGGAGAAAAATGGAGTGCAGCTTTGAAGCAGGAGACAGGAGACAAAGAAGTGGGTCTGAGTATTGACCTACAGAAGACATGGCAAGTGGCTAGGAGGCATATCTGTTGTATTTAACAAATTACCCCCAAATTCAGTGGCTTAAAACAACAGGTATCTTGACTCAGCCTCTTGGACTGTCTCAGTTCTTTGGTTCTTCCGCGGAGCCTAGTTGGGCTCTTGAACCATTGTGGTCAGCTGCCAGTAAACGAGGCAGCCAACTTGGGTTCACCTCACCCATTGTGAACAGATGAGTCCAGATTTGTCCACCAGGGGGCTCAAGAGCAGCAAGTGATACTTTTCCAGTTGTTGGTTTTGTCATAATTGCTATTGCCCCATTGGCTAAAGCAAGTCACATGTTTGCTCCAGAGACACTGTAACTGCTTGGTAGGGCCACCATAACAAGATACCACAGTCTAGGTGGCTTAAAGAACAGCAACTTATTTTCTCACAGTTCTGGAGGCTTGAAATTCAAGATCCAGAAGATGGCAGGCTTGGTTTTTTTCTGAGACTTTTCTCCTGGGCTTATAGAGGTCCTCTGTCTTGATGCCTCTTCATTTGACTTTTTCTGTAGGTGCATCCTTGGTGTCTCTTGCTCTCCTTACAAAGACAGCAGTCCAATAGAATTAGAGCTTCACCCTACAGGCCTGAGGGGGGCTATTTGTTTGTTTGTTTGTTTGTTTGTTTTATAGTCACCTCTTTAAAGGCTTTATCTCCAAATGTGGAGATACATTCTGAGGTTAATTGGGACATTAACATATGAATTCTAGAGGGACACAATTCAGTCCATAACAGTCATTATGATAGGAGACTACCCAAAGTTACAGACGGGATGGTGAAATGCATGCACAAATTGGGGCGGGAGGCATTACTAAGGATCTACCACGGGTTATCAAAACGTGGGAAAGGAACTGAAAATTCACAGTATTCCCCAGGATTAATTTTGCTTAAGACACAATGTCTTACAGGAGGAGTCTTGCAACTATGGCTGTAGGCTAAATCTGCCCCCCAGTCTATTTTTGTAAAGAAAGTTTTATTAGAACCCAGACTCCCCATTTATTTGGGCACTGTTTGTGGCTTCCTACTCTAAGGGCCAAGCTAAATAGCTGTGGCAGAGACGGTACGGTCTGCAAACTTTCAGCCTCGTCACTGTTCACAGAAAAGAAATGTACTGATCCAGTGTTAGAGAACAATTAAGAAGGGCATGCATCTGGTGAAGAAAGGGTAAGCAATTGGATAACCAAGAGCAGAAAACATACGGTCCCAGGGAGGGAGGGAAGGTGGCAGGTACAATTTTCCTTGCTTACTTTAGGTAAACAAATTACCAGGTAAACAGCAGCTCTGGAACTGTTACAAGGATGGGTCCTAAAGTGTGGCTTCTGAAGTGCGCCGAAACTCTTAGAGCGTTGTTTTACACATGCCTTGGCCACCCATCCATCTGTTGCCCACACATCCTCATCCTTTCAAGTATTATCTAGAGATATCCAATTGTCGAACACGGAGAACAAAGCGGTAGTCTCAGCTTTGATGGGGATTCCCCCTCCTATGATATTCCCTACTAAGCCTCATTCACACCCAATACGAAGGCAGTGCTGCTTTAAAAACCCATTTCACATTTTAAAACCAATTCTGTTAAGCATGACTTCAGCTGTCACTTCTTGTTATTTTGGGAGAAGCTCGATGCTCATAGGTTTGAAACATCCTATCCAATTGTTCAATGGGCTTCTGATAACTATCCCTGCCCATTGGGTATGAAGTCGACACCAATTATGCAGCTGACTGCCTTAACGATAGAGTATTTTAGAACAGGCCACAATGTCTTGCCGTTCTTACCATGTCTGGAAAGGCCTCTGAAACCAGTGCAATTTTACTCCTGCTGCAAGTGCAAGATGCAGGAGACCTGGCGGAGTGAATGAAAGTAGATAGCAGGCTCAGGACTATCTGCAGGGCCGATATGGTCTATAACCCCACTGGAATCAAGAGAAGCAGGCTTTTCAAACACTTGCAACAGCAGCCTTGTTCTGGCTCAAGCAGACCACTAGAGACGGAGGCACTGCCGGGTGACTGCCGATGACAGCTCACCACGACCCAGCTCCCCCGTCACTACACTTATGCGCGCATTCACCCTACTGGAGGAAAAAAAAAAAAAAATCATCTCCTCTTCTACCCTGGGACACTACTTCTGTGGGCTCTGAATCCACTGTTTTACACCCACCTGCTGGTATGATATAAACAGCCACAATAGGCATCAAGCTATGAAAAGCTCCGAGGAGCGCGACTGCAGGGCGAACTGCTTCCTTGCTCTGTACTGTTTGGTGATTGTAAAATGGAATGCCAGATTAGCACAGGCACACGGTGTCTGTGTAAGGAGCAGAGAGCTCCAGTTCTCTGTTTCTTACCAGCTATTTCTTACCAGTCCCATTGCTTTCTATAAAAAACAAGGTATTTGTTAATGTCATTTCTTAGCGGAAATCCAAAGGACAGGATCACTGACTCAATCCCAGAGTGAAACGACTCTGTTTCTTTCTGCTTTCCTACTGCCAAGTGAGAGCTTCTGATGCTCCTGGCCCAACAGTCCACTGGCCTATACAACTGCTGGCTCATGGAAACTTCCAGAACAGCCGTTTGCAGTCCTCCGATGTTGTATATCACGAACTAGATAAACACAGCCACCTTTCCCGAATGCAGAAAGTTGTTTCGGAACACAAAAACAAGTTGATGAAGCAGGTAGAACTCCAGGCAGCCTGGAGGCTGCCTCCTCCTTTTGGAAGACTTCTGCAGTCTGTGTGGGTAATCTATGTTAACATCTCGTCTTTAAGACATTGACCTCACTTTGATTCAGATATTCTAGAAAAGGATTCATTTCTTCTCCATTTCAAAGCTGTTTATCTGGCTCAGAAAATAGCTGCTTTAAACAGAAGCCTTTACACTTGTCTGGGTAAATTCTGTTCCAATTTTTGTTTTGGCCACAAGTCAAAGATAACAGCTGTGCGCTTGTGGGTTCACTGAACTCTACGTGCTTGTTGGCTGCATCACCAACCAGAGGGAATAACCAATAATTAGAACATTTCGGGTCATCTTGGGAAGAACAGAGTTTTCTCATGTTTGGAAAGGTGATGTGACCTCCCTCTGATTTTCCCAAGCGTGGATCTGTCAGCGAGTGTGCGTGGTGCTGAAGAGACGAGCTTGCTCTCACGGCCACCGTGTCCTCCCTCTCCCAAAATATCACCTGATAAATGGAGGCTTAGAACTATATTTAATGTTTTCCACTTCTCTCTGGCTCTGCAACAGGCCTGAACTGTGATAACAAGCCAAAGTACTTGTGTATTCCTAGCACTTCAGCATTTCTGATCATAATGATTTGTGACTCAGACCTTGAAAGCTGTGGGGTTTCTTCCTAGTTGAATCAATACAAGTTTACATAAATATATGTTTCTGTTTTCCTTTTGTTCTTGCTTCAGCATTTATGTTTATTTGCTGGCAACAACAGACTATGGGAGGGTGGGGGAAAAGAAGTGGAGCAGATAGATGATTCAGAAGAAATTACTTGGGTGGATTCTAATTTTTCCCCCCTGATTATGACTTTTTTTGTTTGTTGCATTTATGAAAGGTAATGCATTGGGATTTTCATTTGGAAAGTATAAAATTTATCCTATGTCTTTAAAGAATATGACCCTTCATATATTAAATTTGGTTTTAAGCGAAAGCCATTCCTATACAGTATAAGGGATATTACCACCTTTATGTTACATTTGATTTCCAACTATAGTCCTTCCTACACAGACTGCTCATGTATCAGGGTGTTGGGTGTGCTAGGGCTTTTCATATCGGTGACAGGTATTCTAAAACATTATAATCCACCAGTGAAGTGGAGTCTAGTTTGCTGCTGATGGAACGAGCCAAGTGAGCATTCCTTCTGCATTTAAAAGCTCTCCCAGTCTAGGAGACAAGTTTAGTGGGAGAGACGGTGATTATTTTTTGCTTGATTTTATGCCATGGATGGCAAAACCTTTCACTTATGCTTGAATAACCACAAGGATGAGGCAGAGGCCACATTTTTATTCGATTTTTTTTTTTTTAAGATTTTATTTATTTATTTGTCAGAGTGAGAGCAAGCATAGGCAGACAGAGTGGAAGGCAGAGTCAGAGGGAGAAGCAGGCTCCCTGCGGAGCAAGGAGCCCGATGTGGGACTCGATTCCAGGACGCTGGGATCATGACCTGAGCCGAAGGCAGCTGCTTAACCAACTGAGCCACCCAGGCATCCCTAGAGGCCACATTTTTAAAGATTCACCAGTAGGACAGTCCCTATTAGGAAGCAAGAGCCCACTACTGATTTCCTCGTTCGTTCTGCTGTGGAATGTGCCCTGAGCACATGAAGGCCTTCCTGTGGCTGTGCTCTTTCTGGCTGAGGTCTTAGGTGGGGTCTGAAATTCAGAGGCCCCTTCTTCTCAGCCAACTGGGTCCATAGGGCTGCATCTGCTCAGGGTCAGGGTGGGGATGTGCTCACATTTTCCTTTGACTTGTGGCATCTCTGAGCATGTTTGTACTTTCTCACGTTGGTTTGAACACAAGACCCACCCCTGATTTCCCTAACTTTATTAATTTAATTTAATTTATTATGCTAGTTTTTTTTTTTAAGATTTTATTTATTTATTTGACAGAGAGAGATCACAAGTAGGCAGAGAGGCAGGCAGAGAGAGAGAGGAGGAAGCAGGCTCTCTGCTCAGCAGGGAGCCTGCTGCAGGACTCGATCCCAGGACCCTGAGATCATGACCTGAGCCGAAGGCAGCGGCTTAACCCACTGAGCCACCCAGGTGCCCCTATTTTGCTAGTTTTAAATCCTATTCCAATAAGAAAGCATATGAATGACTAGAACTATTGTCTAATAGAGATAAATTTTCTATGTTTGGGTTCGTTTAGGTCAAGTCCAGCTAGATATAGATATTTGTGTGGAATAGCTACATATTTCCCCTTTATTTAAGAATACTTTCAATGACATTTTATGCTCCAGGGAAAAATTAGGACTAATTTGAAGGCTATGTGCAAATATTATACTCACTCTATGAACCAGCATGTGATCGTCGAGATAGATTCTTGAAGTGTAACCTAGTCTAGGATTGATAGTCCTGGTTGGTAACAAGGAATTGTGCCTACAGTGCCATGATAGGAAAACATCAGTTGCATATCTTGATTGTTGAAGATATATATTCAGAATACAGAGCACCCCACCAAGCAGTTTATTGTCTTTGTGTCTCTGAGGGCTGCTTCCTAAAGTGGTCTTGAGAACAAAGGGCCAGAACTGTTCAAAACTTTCCTCAGAGATGGAATGTGTGAGTTCAACTGCACGAGACTGAGAAACACTCATCTTCCTGAAACAAGACACAAATGTGCTGCCGCACTTCTGGGTCACATTTCCTGTCTGCTTGGAGCATCCCTCTAGGACTGAAGAACCAAAGGGAGGTGGTAGGGAAAATTTATCGAATCCCGGAGATGCCTGTGCTTGCAAATTATTTCTGCACGAAGATTTAGAATCCGGTGAAAGACAGGAACGTGTGCAGCAGGGATTTTTTTTTCCCTCCTCAGCACTTCTAGCCATGGACAGATTGGTGTGAGAAATCAGCTGTCCTGTGGAGGGTTAAGTGTAGCATTGCAAACAGTACTTCAAGACATCCGCTGCTTCTGTTATTTTGATCTTGAGATGGTGGGTCCTCTCTAGTAGATTCCCTCAGGACCTTTGTCAACTTGTCACACAAGGGATGTAGTAAACAGACTGTGGGTCTCTCTCTACTAATGTGCTCCATCTGATTAATTGTTATGTTAGTGCCTTTTTCTCCTTCATTCCTCAAAGTGCCTTTCTTTCTTTCACTTCTGGCAACACCACATAGGTGCTCATTTAATGATGAAAAAGGCCCTCCGGAATGTCTCCTTCTGTGGTGTGAGCTTAAATGAATTTAGTGACTACGGCGGAGCACCTCTCTTCCTAACATGTAGGAATAAATCATAATTTAGTTTTCTAGGGACCAAAAGAGAAAAATATAGACATTTCCATTAAAGAAACAGAGGCCCATTTTCTTACATATCTGAAGTTAGATATTATTAATGATCATTACTCTTATTATCCTCATTTTAGTCCCATGTTGAAGGCACTCTTTCTGGCCTATCTACATTATGAAAAACAAGTATTTGGGAAAGGGATAAATCTGTAGATATGGTATAGGCAGTGGTGTCTTAATGATAGAACCAATTCCCTGCTTCTCATGAGAGCTTTACCTTCAATAATTAGTCCCTTAACAGTGTTTAGTAAGAGCTGTCTTTAGCTTAAGGAAAGAAAGAAGGAAATAAATATGTTTTTTAATGACCTACTATGTGTCAGGCACTTTGCAGGGTGACTTTTATTTGTTATCTCATTTAATACTCAATGACCCTGTTAGGTGGATAGTGTTTTTATTTTACACATGAGGGAACTAAGCAAAACAGAAGTGGGAATAGAAGAAAGGGGAATTGGAATCTTAGTTGTTAATCATTGGATTCACTTTAACAAGCTTTCTGATCTTAGATTTGTAGTGGTCCTCTTGTGGCATTTGGAAATGGCAGAGAGGGTTTTATAGCAAAGTCAAGACCTGTGCCCAATGGGAAATCACAAATACACCATTGGATCCTTATTTCTGAGCCTTAACAGGGGGATCTGCTGGTACAGGTACACCTGTGGGTGCAGGCCATGGCCCAGACTTCCACTTTGGACATATGATGACATAACTCCACCTAACTCAAGAGCTCTTAAATCCTGGCTTCTGGGCCAGATACTATTCTCATGGCTCAACAGATTTCAATTCATTTAACCCTCAGAGCCTATAAGGTAGACGCTAACATTATTCCCATTTTACAGAAGAGAAATCTGAGGTAGCATTTGAGTAGCATAGTGGTAAAGCCACTTGTCAAAGGCCACAAGACTAATAAGTAGTAGAATTAGGGTTTGGTCCAAGGCAGGCTGGCTTCAGAGTCATAGCTGTTTACCACTTTGGTTGATTGTCTTTCACCCAGGCCTTTTAGAGTTGTCCTTTGGGGAGGTGACTTTCAGGGATGAGGTTCCTGTCCCCATGCTTTTTTGAAATTTAAAATTTCAAACTTGACTAAGGTAGTAAGTGAAAAAAAGAAATCACAATTCTTTAAATGTCATTTCATTCATAACCACACATCGTTTCTCCTCAGCAAGTGGGGCAATGAAAACTTTTCATTCTGAGGGAATCCTTCCTCCTCCCTTACAGGGAATTCAAGTGTCGTGAAATCCCGTTTTCCTTTTCTTACAGAATGAACTGTACATCATGGGCTCAGAACCCTTAGAACCCAAATTGTTAGCCACTGATAAGTTGCTTTCCTTTTTAGAGGGCAGGGAGGTCTCAATCTGAAATTAGGAAATGAGTTAAAATGTTTGCATTCCACCCTCTGAATGTACAGAGAAAGAGAGGAATGACAAAACAGTTGAATTTAAACAAGTCCCTTCTGTTAGAGAGATAATCAAAGAGTAGTCCACACAACTAAAAGAAAAGCTGAGGTTCTGCTATCTGCCTGGATTCACATCTCCACTCTTCTACATAACTAGCTAGTTGAATATATAACCACTCTTAATCCTGGGCTCATCAACTGGAAAATGGGTTTAATTTCTAGCTCACTGTGAGAATCAACGGATATAGTATGTTTGTGTAAAGTGGCTTTCACAGCGTCTTGGCAGTGGTAAGCTTTTAATAAAAGACATTTTCATTAATCACAATAGTCCTGGGTGACTAAAAACCTGGTAAGCCTTTTGAGTTTTAACTCTACAGATGCCTTGAACACACACACTGTGATCTGGAGTATTTGAAGTTGGTATGTCCCATGGTCTGACGGTGCCTCTCATATTCCCCACTTGGCTGCATGGGAAGCACTGGACAGAGTACTTTCCACACACCTTCTGTTCTTTATGAGTTTCCCATGGGACATGTACCTTCCTAGCTCCATTTGACTCCATGGGTAAACCTTTTCTCCAAAGTGCTACAGCCGGGAAGGAGCAGAGATGGAATTTGAATCCAGCCTTCACATCTTGACCATTATATTTCACTTCCGGCCGGAAAGAGAACTAAGATGGCTCAGTCACTGGAATCCCGGTTTTGGATGCAGCCGTTTAGATTCCAATTCCTGATAGCTAAGCGAGCTCAACTGTTCTGAACCCTTCTGAGCCTCAGTTCCTTCATGTATAAAACGGTGATAAGATGACTAATCCTGTAGGGCTTTTTTCAAGAAACAAATGAAGTAACAAAGAGAGTATGGCATGGATGTTCAATGGTCTAGTGTAGAACAAGACTCATCTCCTAGAGTATAAAGCACTTGAAGCCGGAATGGGTTGAGGTATTGCTGTCGTCTTGCATCAGGGGAAACGAGAAATGGGTTTACTTGGTATAATGAGGCTACTTCAGGAAAAGGTGATCTGCTTGAAAGATAGTAGGGCAGGCAGTATATTTCCACAAAACCTACCTCTTAAATTACAGAAGAAGACAAAGAGAATATTCTAAATATGACAATCATCAATGACCAATTATCTTCTTCAAGGGTAAACCCGCTTCTTCTATGATGTGAAACTGTTAATTACTTCTAGCTCAGCAGTTAGAATAATGTGGTCATGAAACTAAGCACGGGCTAGATCCTGAAGGCAGAAGATGAGGATTAAAAGAATTCAGGTTAGGGTAAGTGAAAACTTGGATAAATTTGTAAAATACTGCCCAAAGACCCTGCATTTTCTACTTGCTCAGCCTTTTGATGCCATTAAATGTATCATTTTGACAACAGACATAAAAGGGTACGTTGAGTAAGTGAAAATTTCACTTCCTTGCAAGGAATTTTACTGGTTTGACTTCAAATATGTAGGGAAGGCTTATTCATGTAGTATTTAAAATTACAAATGTGACTAAAGTAGTAAATTAAAAGAAAAAAAAATCACAATTCTTTAAATGTCATTTCATTCAGAAGCACACATTGTCTGTTTCTCCTCAGCAAGTGAGGAAATGAAAAATGTCATGTACACGCAAGGTTGACAAATTGATTTTTCTTTGTGAGTACACATCTTGGCGTTAAGAATCAGAAAAAAATATATTTGTACTTTGTAGGTTTAAATGTTGAGTTTATACCATTTGGCCCACTTAAAAATTGCTAAGAAGAGCATAGAGGTAAAACATCAATATTTCTGTGATGTTTTGATATTTACTGGTGATGCTTTCTTAAGTATCACCTGTTCCACTGAAGCTGAATTCAGAAGGTACATCATAATTTTCAGGTATTATTATTTATTTTCAGTGTTTCCAGATAGAAAACATAAAATGTTTAAAATACTTCAAAAATGACTTGATATGTAATTTTTTTGCTCTTTCAAGAATGGCTTGCTATGTAATTTTTGTTCTTCTTCCCTCAGAATTCCTCGATCCACATGTGATTTTTGCTCTCAACTCTGCTCCTGTGAAAGTCCAACAGCCCTCAGAATAAATACAAAATAAATAATTTTTCCCCTGAGGCCACCCGGACATTGATTTCCCAAAAGAACAAAAAATTGCTTTTAAACAAAGGATAAACATGGAGTTTGGGGAAGTCTGATTAAACTTCTTTGAAAGTTTTAAGCCAAGGCAAAAGGGGACAAGTGAGATTGTAATGGAATTCATCTTGCCAGCAGCATCATACAGCATTTGCTCTCCTGAACACTAACTTCAGCTGTGATTTATTAGGGGACCAAGTTCATGTCATTGCGCCTGATCTTCAGAGACCTGGCTTCAAATCCCGATTTTACTCACAATTGAAAATGAGGCTGGTGGTCAGGTCCTAGCCCTTCTTGACATGATTGTCAGCCTGCACTCAGGAGAATGGCTGTCTGGAAAAACAGGGAGTGTTAACGTGCAGGTCAGGGACTCAGGCGCCCATCAGTGGACTTTTTAATCTGCATTGAGACTGGGAGGGGCTTGGGGCTACTGACCCTCTCAGTGGGATACTTATTAAACTGCCTGACAAAGGAGCATAATACAATCTTAATTCCTCCTAGGAAGCTTTTTCTTTTTTCTTTCTTTCTTTTTTTTTTTTTTTGGTCACAGCTGAAGAAAGTGACCAATTATTAAAATTTTGAAAAAGAAAGAGCTCTGGGACTTGGCATGTCTGTGTAAAATCTTAAAGGCAGCCAATTTTGCTTCCTGGCATTTACTTGCCCTGTGCAGCTTATAAATAGTTTCCATGTGGCTGCTGCTTTGGTAGAGACCCCTGAGAACAGGATGGAGAAATTAGTTTGTAGAAGTCTGTCAGTACAGGTGTAATATGTATGCCTAAGTGTAATTTTTATTTTTATTTTTATTTTTTAATTAATTGCCTAGAGATGAAGGTTTTATAGTTTTATAGTTGGAGATAACACAAAGCAAATCAATGCAGTTGCATTTAAGAGAGGGCCATATAAAAGGATATGACCAGGCAATCAGAGAAAGACGATTATCCTATGGTTTCACTCATATGTGGAATTTAAGAAACAAAACAGAGGAGCATAGGGGAAGGGAGGGAAAAATAAAATAAGATGAAATCAGAGAGGGAGACAAACCATAAGAGACTCCTAACTATAGGAAACAATCTGAGGGTCACTGGAGGGGAGGTGGATGGGGGAATGAGGTAAGCGGGTGATGGGCATTAAGGAGGGCACGGGATGTGATGAGCACTGGGTGTTCTATGAAAGGGTTGGATCACTGAGCTCTCCCTCTGAAACTAATGATACACTCTACGTTACTTAAGTGAATTTAAATAAAATAAGTTTTTAAAAAAGGATATGACTAGAATTTAATGCTAATTTGCTATCAGATCTTGGGATCTCTATTCCCTTAATACGGGACTGCCTCTTCTGGTTGAATTTAGAGAAGGGGGGAGATGATGAGCCCCACCATAGCAAGAGTCTCTTCGGAAAATGTATCCCATTCATTATGCTGTAATTGGGGGAAAAGGGACCACGGAGCTATTATATTTGAATATAAACTGAGGGGAACTTTTTTGATAGAGCAGGAGGCTACTTGAGACAGATGGTTCATTTCCCTCATAGAAAGGTCATCTCATCCATAGAAAAAGCAGATGTTATCTGGAACAAATTATGGCTCAGCTACCCTATCTTGATAGACATTAAGTGGAGGTCATGATACTGACTTTTATTTAATATAGCCCTTTCAAAGCACTTTCTAAGGGCCAAGCACCGTCCTAAAGACTATACATACATCGATTTATTGACTTCTCATAACAGCCCTATGAAGTAGGGAGTGTTTTTTATTATTCCCATTTCCCAGATGAAGAAACTTACAGAGAGAGATTGAGCCTAAGGTCAAATATCTAGGAAACAGGAGAGCCAGGATTTAAACCCAGGCAGTCTAGCTCTGGAGTCTTGTTCATTCTAAGCTGCTTGGTGGTGATGTACCCCCTAACTAGCTTTTCCCAGTAAACCAACCACAGACTGCCTACCCCATACTGGTTACATGTGAACTTTCTCCAGGGCTGCAGGAGTCACCCTAACTAAAGGTTTTAACCTTTGCTGAATTTGACAAGTGGTACTGGAATAACTCATCTTATACACGACCATGGCTTCAAACTTGTTAGTCAAGCTCTCAGAGCTGGTTAAACTGCCTGAGCATCTACAATACCCAAAGCCTCCATCAGAATGGACTTTGAAGAACAATGAACTTTTGGAGAGATTTCCCCTCCAACTGGTCAGGAAAAGCTACCCCTGTTATACCGATAAACCTGTATTACAAGTACCCTTATCCCTATTTATCTTTCTCATAATATGTAAGTTGTGGGAGACAGGGTTCATGCCTTATTTATCTTCTTCTAGGCTCTGCCTAGCAAAGGCACTCTGGGTGCAGTGGGCACCCAGAGTGGTTTGTCGACAGCTTCAGACCAGCTTCACTTTGCTGTGTGGTCTCTGTGCCCTTTCAGGCTGTGCCAACGATCAAAGACTGTCTCCTCTCCACCTCAGGGGATAGAGCTTATGACTGATTTTACAAAGTTAGGAAATAACTTTAACTTGTGGCATTCCTTGTCAAACAAAATTTAATGATTACTAGGAATGGGGCAAATAGAAATGAAATAGAAATGGGGCAAATGGAATTTGTATTTGGAGAAATACCCCAAAAGCTATTAAATACCAATTTCACAGAAGTTAACTAGAGGGAGTTTTAATTGCCTCTGGATCCCTTTTGCCAAGTCTAAGGAGCCTTAGAAAAATTAAAATAGAACCAAGTAAGAGGTTATTGTGAAAGTAGAAGAAGTCATTTAGGAGGAGAAAAGCTTCCCTCGCATCTGTGCTATTTGTGATTTGTGATATCTAAATTATAGGACATGGCATAGTAACAAACCTCCCTTGACCTAATGTCCAACATTTCCCAAATAATCTAAGTATTCTAACCTCTTAGCCCTCAACCGACGTGCCTACTCACTCTAATCATCTCTGCTCCCTGCAGTCTTCCAAGCCCTGTCTCCTTTACTGTCATCTGAGGTAATTTTCAATTTTTATGTGGTTGCCTGTCTCCCTCCTACATGACTGCCCATGGGCACATGTAAGCGTGCGCACGTGCACACACACGAAGGGGAGATTTTATCTTCTTTTAGCTTTTTCTCTCCTCTCTGCAGTTTCATAGTAAAGATCAGAAGAGAGCAGGGCTGTTTTGTGGATGTGTGTGTGTGGGATAATTGAGGGTTAAAATTGGCTACTCCTCACCTTCTAGATGTGTGGCATTTTCTTATCTGCTTGTAGATGGTTACGGTTTACTCAGCTAGTAAGGAGTTACTTTCAAAAGTCCAGAGGATTTTCCAACAGGAGTGGGTTGGACTATTTGCTGAAGCAGTGGAGATTACAAGCAACCCAGCGAGGGCGTTCATTGTGCTGACCTCTAAGTGGGGATGCACATGTTAGCTATGGCCTTGCTCTAAGGTTTCTAAAGCTAAGCTATTTCTGTATCTGGTGGGTACATCACTGTTTAAAAAATAAGTTAAAAATTTTGAGAATAACCACATCCTTGACAAGATGCATCCTTTTCTAAGGAGAAATGCTGCAGCTGTTTAACAAAGAATTACAACCCTCCACAGCTGTCTGGGCAGGAAATGAAGAAAATGAGCCCGGCTATCTCAAAATGGGTGTTTGGGGATGGAGGAGGGTATAAGTGTTGCCATAGACTATTCTAGAATTGGGGCTCTGGGCCTGCCGGATTAATTTTATCTCATATTGGAGGATCCTTGGCTCTCAGATTTCAAGTAGCATTAAAAAATTTGAACCATCTAAAATTAAACAGAACGGTTACATAGATTCCAGACAAAGAATTAAAGTGAAAAATATATTTTTCTTTCAGCAACAACCAGGTTTCTCTTCTTCATCTTCTCAACCAGTGAATAAATTACATTAAAAAATTAATATCTGCATTATCTTACAGTCAAATGTGATGAAACTCTGGCTACAGGAATATCATGTAATAATCATCATCCCAGAAGACAACTGTTCATCTTTTTGCAAAGAATGTGGTCAGGGAAAAGCTGTCTATTGAATGGCCGTTTTGTGTGTCCCCCATGAGGCTTTACAAAGGTGCATTTCCCAAGCACAGCTAAGGTCAGATCACTCCTCTCCCCTAGAAACCTTCAGTGGCTCCCATTGTTTTTAGCGGTCTTTCTCAAAACATCTATGAATCACCTAGTGATCAGGTAAAAATGCAGATTGT
This sequence comes from Mustela nigripes, assembly GCF_022355385.1. NCBI lineage: Eukaryota > Metazoa > Chordata > Mammalia > Carnivora > Mustelidae > Mustela > Mustela nigripes. The sequence continues at coordinate 38,566,715 of NC_081571.1, read as the reverse complement.
GATGCTATTGGCCTAGGGTGGGGTCTGGGCCTTTGCATGCCTAACAGCTTTCCAGGTGTTCCTGAGGCTGCTTTTCTTTGACCACAGTCTGAGTAGTGTGGGTCTACAGGACGGGTTTGACAATGGTTGCAGTGCCCACTTACTTAGCTTCCAACCTTCTTCCCAGGCCAACTGTCCTGTGTTCTCTGGACTCTCCAGAGCCACTCTACTCTCTGGCCTCCTAGGGCTATTATTGTTTTTCTGGATACATGCGCACCTTCTTCTATGCTTTTGAGATGTTAGTACCTATCAATTTCTTACTTGCCTTTATTAATCCAAAGAGCCCACACTTTCAGACTTTCCCTGACGTTTTTTCCCTGTCCTGCTCTCCTCTTGCATTTTGGCTGAAAATTGATTTCATGACCTACTTATCTGCCAGACTCTTAGTGTATGGGGTGTGTACCTGTCTCTCCGAATGAACTATGAACCCGCAGTGGACAGCAATCTCATCCTATACATTTCTGCCTCTTCGGCAGCATTTTGCACAATTCCTGCATAGAACAGGTGTCAATAAAAGTTTGCTGGCATGGGATGGAATTCACAGATTATATAAAATCACTTCTCTGGGTGGCTTTCTCTTGAACAGCTGAACCTCACTGGCGTTCAGATAAACCTCCTCAGTGTTCTTTCCTGAAAGGATATGTCTTACTCCTTGGTAGTTAGGGATCACTCATGGGTGTTTTTTAAAAAGGTTTTGATTTAGAGGATCTATGAATGTAACTATGTGGGCTAAGCTTCTTAAAGGGGCAACCCAGCTGAGACTCACAAAAGAAAGCTGAGGCTGCTTCCTTTGCCGACCATACAAGCTGGTTTTTTTTTTTTTTTTTTTTTTTTATTGTTGCTAATGAGAGGCACTGGTGTTGACTGTCTAACAGAAAGTATCTTAATCCTTTCTCATTAGACTTCTAAAATTAGCCTTATTTTGCCCTGCCTGAAAAATCATGAGATGTGCCACTTTTCCAGTTCTAGTTGGGACGACTGGAGATTTGAAGATCCAGGCCTATGGTCTGGAAGGACATTCCTAGCTGGGCGTATTAACGTGGAAGCTGAGTGGAACGTGGAACCAGGAGTGAACTGGGCTCTAATTTTTGTACGTCGTGTGTCAACTTTGTTATCTTGAACACATTATTTAGCCAATTTGAGCCTCAGTTTTCTCATCTTATACTGGGGTATATCATACCCATCTAAAGAACTGACATCGAATGGAAGAACATGAGTCAATTGTTATGAATGTAGATGTGCAAAAAATTAGGGTGGGTGCTATTATAATTAGCTTTCTGACATATTATCAGTGCTTAAAGTCTTTCATCCATGCTTACTGAACATATCTCAAGTATTGGAAGTTTGGGATAAGACAGGGGCTCCTGACCTACACGTTTAAGTTCTTCTCTTTATAGATCCGTGGACACTGTGTTGCGCCCTATCATTGACCCTTTCTCATGGCAGAAGCAATATGTCATTGGTGACTTGATTACATTCCAAGTCCATTGAAATTGGGACTTTTTAATCTCTTCTGGATCGTGGATTCATTTCAAAATCTCATGAAAGCTGTTAACCTTCTGCTAAGAAAAAAATGCATGTATTCATGCAATTTTGCTTTTGTCTTCTGGGGGTTGATGAGTTCTGGGATGAAAATGACTGGTTCCTAGATCTGCTTATAAACTTCTGGTTCCTCATGAGGCGAAAAGCCAAGAATAACAAAACAAAGTTGAATTGGCACAAAAGAAGACCAGGAAGTTTAGGGGAAAATCACCCAATCATTCCCCAATTCATTTACCCTGCTTAGGAAAATCTAGAAAAATATGGATTCTTGAAGTGGGGAAGGGGGTGATCTGATAACCTTTTTTTTTTTTTTTTTTTTTACTATAGCTTATATTGAGAATTGCTATCAAAAATATCTGGGTTTCTGATATAAAACGGTTTATGATGGGGGCCTCAGTGGCTCAGTTAAGCATCTGCCTTTGGCTCAAGTCATGATCCCAGGGTCCTGGTATCGAGCCCCCTGCTGGGCTTCCTGATCAGTGGAGAGCCTGCCTCTCCTTCTCCCTCTGCACCCTCCCACTCATGTGCATGTACACACATACACACACACACATTCTCTCTCTCTCTCTCACTATCTCAAATAAATCAAATCTTTTTTAAGACAAAGGTTTATGATATAAAATGATGATCTCAATAAGGTTTGTAATGAAAGTGAATAACAACTCAAGTTAGATGTCTTCTGTTTAAGACGTGGAAGGGAAGTTACCCAAGCAACAAGGTATACTGTTCACCATTTATCTTGGTCCAGGTGGTAGATCTGTGTGCAGGCTGACTTGCATTAATAAACATTAACACAGTGGATGTGGAAACATGTCCAGGCTTTGCTCATCAGTTCCCATTTTCATACTTCCTGAGTAGGTTGGGAAATGTGGAAGGACAGCATGAATTCAATTTAACAGTCCAGTAGGTGCCAAAGAAATGATCACATCTCTGAAACTAAGTGTTTCAAACAAGATTTTTCAGATGGTAAAGAAAAGACAAATCCCTTGTTTAGTAGACAGCAAACACATTATACATTAATCATCCACCAGACATTAAGTATAATCAAAGGTTCCGTTTTAGTTCAAATACAACTTATGTTCCCTAATTAATTACTTACAGGACTATGTATTTTGCATTTTTAAGTAAATTTTCTGCTTCCCAGATGTCTTCTTACAGGGACATTGTGACCCTTCATAGAGAGGTTGGCTCTCTTATCACAGTGTTTTCAAGGCCTCTTGGGGTGTGAAAAAATAGAGTTTAAGTACCACCTGCCATGTTGGATCCAGTAAGGAATTTGTGAAGTTGGAATGCAGTTCCTACACTTAAGTAGGTTATATTCTTGGCAAAGAGGCTGTGAGCTGAGATGATGTAATTCAAACTTGATTTTTTTCCAGAGAAACATTATTATAATGGAGTTATCTTCCTGATCAAGTGTCAAGTCTTAGTGGATTTACAGAAATGAAGCTATCATACTAGTAAGGAACCTCAAAGAAAATCTGGCTCAGTCCTCTTTCTTGAGTCAGAAAATTGTTATTCTCACTCTGCAGATGAGACAAGTAAAGTTTATTTAGAAGCTCAGAATTCTGCTAATATGCCAACTAGGGGTGGAGCTTTGGAGGGTGATGGGAGGATCTGGAATAGTCCTGTCCAATAGAACTTTCTGCAGTCACCAAAGGTGATCTATATCTGCACTGCTCAATTCAGTAGTCACTGAATTGAGTCAATTCAGTAGCCACTGAATGTGGCTGCTGCGTCCATGAAACATAGCTAGTGTGACCATGGAAAGTGAATTTTCAATTTTATATAATTTTAATTAATTTAAATATAAATATAAGTAGCATGTGTGGATATCGCAGGTAAAATAAACGGAATTTCAGGACTTTTGAAAGGCAAGGGCTAGGTAACAAAATAGAAAGTATAGCTAAGAGAATAAAACCTGAGGAGATAACTACCTCTCTGACTGAATTGGTTGTTTTATAATGAAGTTTAAGGATCATCAATCTGCTGGTCAATACCAAGGAATTTTAGTAGTTTATAGCATGATAAAGTCTGAGAGCCATTTAACAAATTTTATAGTACAGGGAAGAAAAGATACATGATGAATCCTCCGGGCATGGCCAAGTACCAAGTCAACAATTTTAAATTTAGGACAAGAAACAAATGCTATATCTCATTTTAGAGTTAGGCGTACCTTAAAGAAAAATTTCCTAAGGATAATGGAGGAAGTTACCATGAAAAATTGTGGAATATATTTTGTTTTTTGTTTTTGCTTTTTTAAAAAAAGATTTTATTTATTCATTTGTCAGAGATCACAAGTAGGCAGAGAGGCAGGCAGAGAAAGAGGGGAAAGCAGGCTCCCTGCTGAGCAGAGAGCCTGATGTGGGGCTCGATCCCAGAACCCTGAGATTATGACCTGAGCCGAAGGCAGAGGTTTAAGTCACTGAGCCACCCAGGCACCCCTGTGGAATATATTTTGAAAAACAAAATAAAAAACAGTTTCGACTGTGTACAGCCATAAGTCTAGAAGCAAAAATTATGGTTCTTATCATTCTTTCTACTAGTTTGATTTCACTTCCAATTTAATATATCTACTTAAAAAAATAGTAAAAAGCATGACACCAGTCTCCTTACAAATTTATAAGTGTACATCGCAATATTGGTAACTATAAATATTGGTCACTAGAATGTTTTCATCTTACGTGATAAACTTTATACCCATTCAACAGCGACTCTCCATTTAACTCTCCTCCTAGCCCCTGGTAATCACCATTCTACTTTCTGCTTTGATGAGTTTGACTACTTACATATAAACGGAATCATGCAGTATTTATCCTTTTGGAACTTGCTTATTTTAATTGGCATAATGTCCTCAAGGTTCATCCATGTTGTAGTATATGAACATATTTCCTTACTTTTTAAAGCCTGAATAATGTTCCATTGTATGTATAAATCACATTATTCATTCATTAGTCAGTGAGTATAAGGTTGCTTCCATGTCTTAGCTATTGCAAAGTGTTGTAATAAACATGGGGTTACATATATCTCTTGGAGATTCTGATTGCAATTTTTTTGATAAATACTCAGAAGTGGGATCACTGCATCATATAGTCATTCTGTTTTTAATTTTTTAAAGAACTTCCTTACTATCCTCCATAGTGGCTGAGCCGTTTACACTCCCACTAATAATGTTAGGGTTCCAATCTCTCCAAATCCTCACCAACACTTATTTTCTATTTATTTATTTTTATATGGCCATTCTAATAGGTATAAGGTCATAGTTCACTGTGGGTTTGATTTACATTTCTCTTATGATTAGCGAGCTTCTTTTCATTTATCTGTTGGCCATCTGTAGCTCTTCTTTGGGGAAATCTCTATTTCAATCTTTTGTCCATTTTTAAGTTAGGTTATTTGTTTTCTACTATTGAATTGTGGGCATTTTCTGAATATTTTGGATACTAAACTCTTATGATATATACACTTTGTAATTATTTTCTCCCGTTCCATAAGTTGCCTTTTTACTCTACCAGTTGTTTTCCTCACTGTATACAGAGATTTTTCATTTGAGATAGTCCTATTTATTTATTTTTGCTTATGTTGCCTATGCTTTTGATGTTATATCCAATAAATCATTGCCAAGATCAATGTCACAGAGTTTTTTCCCCTAAGCTTTCTTCTTTGAGTTTCACAGTTTCAGGCCTTGCAGTTAAGTCTTTAATCAATTTTTTAATTGATTTGTGTGTACAGAAAAAGGGTTCAGTTTCATTCTTTTGCGTGTGGATACACAATTTTCTCAACATCTCTTGTTTTATTGACAAGATTATGCATTCTCTTTTTAAACTTATTTTTATTTAAATTCAAATTATGCCTTCTCAATTGTGAATTCTTGGCACTCTTATTAAAGATCAGTTAAGGTATGGGTAGGGGTTTTTTTCTGGGCTTTTTATTCTGTTCCATTGGTCTATCTATCTGCCTTTACGTTATTGTCATAGTGTTTTAATTTTACTGTAGCTTTGCAGTATGTTTAGAAATGAGGAAGTGTGAGACGTTTAACTTTGTTCTTTCTCAGGATTGTTTTAGCCATTTGGTGGCCTTTGTAGTTCCATGCGAATTTTTGGATTTTTATTTTTTCCATTTCTGAAAAAAAAAATACCATTGGGGTTTGGATAGAGATTGCATTGAATCTGTAAACCATACTGGGTAGTATGGACATTTTAACAACTTTAAGTCTTTCAATCTACAAATATGGAATATCTTCACATTTATTTTATGTCTTATGTAATTTCTTTCACAATGTTTCACAGATAGATTGTAGTGTACAGGTCTTTCACCTGATTGGTTAAATTTAATCCTAAGTATTTCTTCCTTTGATGCTAGTGCAAATGGAATTGTCTTCTTAATTTCCTTTTGGATTGTTCACTGTTAGTGTATAAAATACAACTGATATTTGTTAATTTTGTAGCTTACAACTTTGCTGAATTCATTTATTAGTTCTACCTTTCTGTATGTGGAATCTTTAGGGTTTTTTGCTTTGTTTTGTTTTTGCATATAAGATCATATCATCTGCAAACAGAGATAATTTTACTCCTTTCTGATTTGGTTGACATTGTTTTCTTGCCTCTTTGCTCTGGCTAGAACTTTGAGTACTTTAAAAGTGAATAAAAGCAATGAGAGTGGGCATCCTTTTCTTATTTTTCATCTCAGAGGAAAACTTTCAGTTTTTCACTGTTGAGGAGGATGTTAGCTATGTACTCTTCATACATACCTTTTATTATGTTGAGGTATGTTCCCTCTATTCTTGTTTATTGAATGTTTTTATGATAAAAGGGTGCTCAACATTTTGATAGTTGCTTTTCTGCATCTATTAACATATAAATTTCTATTCTTTGATTTTATGTGATTTTTATTCTTTGTTCTCTTAATATGATGTATCACATTAATTGATTTTTCATATGTTGAACTATATTTACATCCCAGGGATAAATCCTACTTCATCATGGTGCATGAATTTTTTTTTAAGTTGTGTTGAATTTGGTTGAATTGATATATATCAATCCTCAACAAAATACTAACAAACCAAATATATATATATATATATATATATATATATATATACATACACAGTCTCCTATATTCATCAGGGATATTGACCTGTAGTTTTCTTAATAGTGTCTTTTTCTGGCTTTGGTATTATGGTAGTGCTGGCCTTATAAAATGAGTTCTTAATTTTTTAGAAGAGTTTGAGAAGAACTGGCATTAATTATTTAACTGTTTGGTAAAAATTTACCAGTGAAGTAATCTGGTCTTGGGCTTTTCTTTATTGGAAGGGTTTGATTACTAATTCAATCTCCTTACTAGTTATGGGTCTGTTTAGATTTTCTATTTCTGCCCGAGTCAGTCTTACTAAGTGGTATGTTTCTAGGAATTTATCCATTTTTTCAAAGTTTTCCAGTTTGTTGGTTTATAAGTGTTTATAATTGTCCCATGATCCTCTTTATTTCTGTGGTGTTAGTTATTACTATCTTCTGTTTAATATCTTTTTTATTTGTTTGAGTCTTTTCTCTTTTTCTCAGTCTAGCTAAAGTTTTATCAATTTTGTTGATCTTCTTTTAAAAAAACAATAACTTAGTTTTGTTGACTTCTTAAATTATATTTCTGTTCTCTATTTCTGCTGTAATCTTTAGTATTATCTTCCTTCTGCTAACTTTGGGTTTAGTTTGTACTTCTTTTTTTAATTCTTTGAGTTGTAAAGTTGGGTTTCACTTGGGTTCTTTTTTTGTTTTAAACGTAGGCCTTGTCACTATACACTTCTCTTTTAGTACTGCTTTCTCTGCATTCCATACATGTGGGTATGCTATATTTTTGTTTTCATTTTTCTCAAGATTTGTTCTAACTTCCCTTTTGATTTCTTCTTTATCTTATTGGTTGTGCAATAGTGTGTTGTTTAATTTCCACATATTGCAAATTTTTCAGTTTTCCTTCTGTTATTAATTTTTAGTTTCATTGCACAGTGGCTAGAAAAGATGCTTGGTATGATTTCAGCCGCCTTAAATTTGTTAAGAGTTATTTTGTGTGTTGTGACCTAAAATGTAACCTATCCTGGAAATGTTCCATGTGTGCTTAAAAAATGTATATTCTGTTGCTGTTGAGTGAAATGTCCTTTATATGTCTATGAGGTCCACTTAGCCTTTAGTGTTGTCCAAGTTGTCTGCTTCCTTTTTGATCTTCTATTTGATAGTCTATCCGTTATTGAGAGTGGAGTATTGACATTTCCTACTATTATTGTGTTGCTCTTTATTTCTCTCTTCAATTCTGTCAATGTTTGCTTTATGTATCTAGTTATATATACCTCTGATGTTGGGTGTATATATAATTGTTATATTCTTGTGAACTGACCTTTTTATTATATATAATAATATATAATGTCTTATCTTTGTCTCTTTTGACAGTTTTTGTCAAAAATAAAACAGAGGGGCACCTGGGTGGCTCAGTGGGTTAAAGCCTCTGCCTTTAGCTCAGGCCATGATTCCAGGGTCCTGGGATCAAGCCCTGATGTTCTGCTCAGCAGGGAGCCTGCTTCCTTCTCTCTCTGTCTGCCTCTCTGCCTACTTGTGATCTCTGTCTGTCAAATAAATAAATTAAATCTTAAAAAATAAAAAAACAAACAAACCAGAAAATTCTTTTTTTTTTCCTGATGTAAGTATGTATGGCTATTCTTGCTCTCTTTTGGTTACCATTCAAATAGAACACGTTTCTCCACCCTTTCATTATCAGCTTGTGTGTGTCCTTAAATCTAGAATGAGTCCTAGTTGACACCACATATTAGATCTTTTCTTAAAAAATTCATTCAGTCATTCTGTGTCTTTTGATTATGGAATTCAATCCATTTATATTTAAAGTAATTGTTGATATAGAAGGACGTATTGTTGACATTTTGTTCATTGTTTTTAGGATTTTTTTGTTCCTTATCTTTGTTTAGGTTATTACAACAGAAGATCACAGACTGGGTGGCTTATAAACAATTGGAATTTATTTCTCACAGTTTTTTAAGTAGCTGCCTCATAAACTCCCCTGAGGGGGCTGACAAGTCTGAAATCTGCTGGGAAGGCTGGTATACTGGAAACTCAGGTAAGAATTGATTTTGCCATTTTGTGTCCAATATTAGGGTAGTAGATTTTGCCATTTTGTGTCCAATAGTAGGGTAGGTTGGAAGGCTGGACACTCAAGCAGGTTATCTATGTTGCAATCTTGAGGCAAAATTACTTTTTGCCTCTGGAACTGCAGTTTTTCTTTTAAGGCCTTCAACTGAATGAATAGACCCACTCACATTGTTGAGGATAATCTTTACTTAAAGGCAACTGATTGTTAAGTTAATCACATCTAAAAAATATCTTCACAGTATCACCTAGTTTTAACCAAACAGCTGGACACCATAGCCTAGCCACATAGACACATAAAATTGACCATCACAATGCTCTACATTACATAAATTGAGTAACCTAAGGTCACAGAAATTCAAAGATAATCAGGGTAGAAAAGGACATGAAAGATCATTTGGTTAAGGTCTTCATTTCACAAATGAGGAAACTAAGGAACAATAAGGTAGAGGCAATATGAGGCAATGTGAATGAGTAAATAGAGGACTTTGAAGACCGAAAGATATAAATATGAAACTCAGGTTCATCCTTTATCAGTTGTGTATCTTTTGACAAGATATTAACCTCTCTCTGCCTCAGTTTCAACATCTGTAAGATGGGAATTATCTACCATTCTTAACAGTAACATTTTTAAGAACAGTCTGTAGTAGAGAGTAATTACTCAATAATTGGAAATTAATTATCACTATTGACAACATCATGGGGACCTAAAATCTAGCTTTTAACTTACTTAAGAACTCAGCTAGGAAGTGAGAAAGAGTATCAACATCCAGGTCTTTTGTTCCTTATCACAATGGTGCTTTCAGTAATAATGTGAAATTACCTTAACTGTGATAGTTTACCCAACCACCTGCATATACTTTCAAATCCATATATTCCTTATTTATTCATGACTTATCCATGTTCCTTATTTATCCATATTGAATTTATTATTCCTTACTTATTCATACTGAATAAGTATCCATTCCTTACTTATCCATACTGAAATAAAATCAGGCAATGTTCTGTCAGTTGCAGATTCATATCAGGGTTGGGAGATTCAAGAAGATATTCCAAGGCAGAGTTTGAAAAGTATGTTGAGGACTGTTCTGGTGGGGAGGTCTGGGTTCACATTGGATGAATTTCTGAGATGTTGATCCAGGACTGTTTATTTTGTGGCTCTCATTTTCTCATCATGAATGTACTTTTGTAAGCATGGGCCTTAGAGATCATGGTACTGTCCTCTCTTAGAATCAGAATGTCTGCTTTTGCTACCTTGAACTATTGGCTCATCAACTTAGGAGCTTCCCTGTGCTTGTGGATGTTATGTAAAGAAAACCCATGTTGGCAGAGGTGGACCTAGCTCTTTCTTGTGGAGAGTTCTCCATTTTTGATCCTTTACCATCTTGTTGCTTTACAATGTCAAGAGCCTAAAAGCTTTGGTTTGAATGGTGGCCAAACGCCTAGACATTCAGGACCGAGTTTGATCCTTAATCCACAAAATCAAAGATTCCTCTCTCAGCCACAGGTCCTGCTTGTTGCCTTTTAAAGTTGGATTACTACTGTCACTAGAGCACTGCCTTTTTCTTCTATCAGTCATTCTGAAAGCTTGACTATAGGTGTGCCAATAAAGTAATGAGACAGCCCCCACTCCCCACAAACAGCAGAAAAAGTGTCAACTGAATTTGTCTTTGAAAGTCATTTTTCTTCAAACATTTTTGAAACTGTTTAGAACTGTTTTTAAAATGTCTTGTAGTGACAGTTCTAACAAAAGAAAAAAAATTAGTGTTGTTATGTTGTAGTCATAGGACATTCTTTTAGGCTCTGCTGTATTTTTTCCCTTTCATTTTTTTCCTCTCTTTCTTCCATTTCTTCTTGGAGGATGGGAAGTGGAAGAAAGAATGGGAGTCAAGGTTAAAGAATCAAAGAGAAGCTGGGGGTCCTGGATGGGGAGCATTTCAGAAGGACTACAGAGGGTAATGCTTTTCAAACGTTAACGTACGTTGAACACTCTCGGGATTGTGTCAAAATTCAAATTCTGATTCAGTAGGTTAGAGTGCAGATTGAGGGTCTACATTTCTAACATGTTTCTGGGTGATGTCATTTTTACTGGACCATGCTCAGTATTCTGAGTAAAGGGCACAGGAGAGAGGGAAGCCAAAGTATAAGAACCACTCTCAAGGAGACATCTTACGTGCTCACTCAGGTACTCCTCACAACAGCACCCGCTGCCCCCTGCTGTAAAGTTACTTTTCCCTCATTACAAATAAGGTTGTAGACTTAGAGAGGTTAGGTCATGAACCAAGCTGGATACAAAGGTGGTTTTTGGTGACATCGAGGATCCCAGTTGGCCTCTCAGTGCTGCTTCTCATTGTTAATATGTGTGCTGCCCTTCTTGCTATGGGTGTTCCATCACCAGCAGAGCACCTACATTCTGCTCCACAGAGATTTCTCACAGCCTTTTCTACCCTTACTTGCCCAGCGGCTTTGGTTTGGTTGTAGCTCCTTTTCCTGCCCCCAGTCTCTTTTTCTCTTCCCAACACCTTATACACTACTGCCAGAGTGACTTTTTTTTAAATTTCTCATTTTTAAAAAAGATGTATTTGTTCTGGGGGAAGGGGCAGGGGAGAGAAAAAGAAAATCCCAAGCAGACTCAGTGCTGAGTATGGAGACTGAGGTGGGGTTCAATCTTATGACCCTGAGATCAGGACCTGAGCTTAAACCAAGAATTAGACCCTTAACCTGTGCTACCCAAGCACCCCCAGAATAATTTTTAATGTGCAACTCTCATCAAGTTCTCCCCTGTTTGGAAAACTTCAGCATATCTGACATGCTCTTTGGCTTGACCCTCAAGGCTGGTCTATGATATCCCCGCTTTCCAGGTCTCTCCTGGCATATCTGCTGGATTGCAACCAAATGGGCTACTCCTTTTTGCTTGAATAGACCCTGAGTTTCCCTGCCTCCCGACTTTTGCTTATTTGATCTTTTTTCTGCAATCCTCAATCCTCCATCTCAGCATGTTAGTTAGGATCATTTCCATGCCTTGTCTGTTTCCCTCAGCCAGATACCAGTGCTCCATTCTTGGAAATTTGCAGAGTCCTTTCCTGACAGGATGTCTCTTATTCCATCTCAGGTAGTATCAACCCCATTCTAAAGCAGGATGTGCAGCAGTCGTCATGAACATTGTCATCATTTAGTACTTGTGTAATCCCTTCTCCTTCTGGGTATCAGGGACCCAGAGAGCACAGCAAGCACTAAACCATATTTCGTGAATGAAGTTGTATGTGTAAGACTGGGAACTATGAAAGAGATTAGATGGTGAGTACATTGTAAGTTAAGTACTCTCAGAATATTAGCTCTTTGGTTTTTGTGTGTTTGCTTTTTTTGAGTCTTTAATGAGCTAACTAAATAGCAGAATAAAACCTACATATTTAAGCAGTATGTAATGTGTCCAGAGTTTATTCTCATCATCATCTGTAACATACAATAAAGAAATCCCCTGTTCCCAGAATATCAGGGGAATTCTCTGAATGCGAAGCTATAGAACACCTAGAACAGTGCCTGGCATGTAGGAGAGGCTCACAAAATGTTGCTTTCCATCATTTTGCTCTCTAAGTTAATTGCATAGGACTGCTGAGGGGATTTCTTTGATCTAGAAAGCTTGCACAGCAGTGAGAAGGAAGCATTTGGTTTTTTGCTTTTTTTTTTTTTTTTTTTTTTTCCCTTAACTGCCAGGTGTAGAAATATCTTGTGAAATAGAAAGTGGGAAGCCTCATCTCCCTGGAAACTGTTTGATATTCTTAGACAAATCAGAAGAGCAATGAGTAGCCACTGGTAATAATAATAACTCACTAGGCACCATGGTCCTTTGTCTTGGCAGAATGTTTTGGAATGACTGCCAGTCTTTGTAGTTCTTCCATAAAGCAATCTTCCTGCTATGATTCAGTTTAAGGGAAGACTACCACTTGTTCACCTATGGTGGAGGCTGAAGAAGGAAGATGAAATGCAGTACAGATGCCAACTTAGTAAGAAAATTATTTAAATCACCAGCCCTCTGCATTACTAGAACTGACCTTCATATCACTAGCACTGGTATCAAGAGAGAAAAGATTGTTTCCTTTGTGGATTTATAACAGTGACCCTTAAATTAAAATGTGCATAAGACTCACCTGGGAAGCTTGTTAAAAATGGAAATCTTTGAGAAATTCTGATTCAGTAGTTATAGAGCAGAACTTAAGGATCTAATATAAGTGGTTCTTGGACTATTTTACAGTTTTCATACACAGTTGGGGAAATTGAGGGTCAGATTATTAACCAGGAAAATAAAAATGGAAATGCCAAGTGATATTCCAAAGTCCACATGGATAGAAATATAGAGGAGCCAGGATTCCACCCGGAGTTTTTTTTATGCCAATCTACAGTTATTTCCTTTCACTATTGCCTCCAATTACCTATGGATGTGTGTCTCAAAACTAAGGTACATACACATCAGCTGGAAAACTTGTCAAAATGTGGATTCAGATACAAAGGTTTGAGGAGGGGCCAGAGTTCTGCATTTCTAAGAGACTCCTGGGTGCTGCTGCTGCTGCTGTTCTGTGCACCTCACTTTGAGTTGCCAAAATGTAGGCCATCACTGTGCCTGGACTGAAACATTTAAGTAAATCAGAGATGGCCATGAGCTAAAATAAAATGGCCCTTTCTGACTCCGTAGCCTCTATTGTAGATAACACAGGACTGAGAAAATAGAAGGCTAGTAGATAAATAAGAATACAATTTAGTTGCTGAAAGGCCCCGGGGAATCAGGTGGTGGCCCTGAGTAAAGCTTACCTTTTTCCCTCTTTGGTGTAGTTTTCATGGTGATCTGTTTCCCTGGGAAGCTATTGAGGGAGTCTGATGAAAGCAGATGATTGTTCCTAGAAATATGAGTGAAGTAACGGGAAATGAAGAAGATGCATGAGAAGAAATAGAACAGAAAGCATGGTTGGAGTTAATGTGAATTTTTTAGATTACAAAATGACCTAAAAACAAAAATGAAATGAAAAACATTTATGTGTGTTCATAAGTATAGTAAACAGGGTTTCAAAAAATACCATAAAATTAGGTTATGGAGTTGAGATTATTAACCAGGAAAATAAAAATGAACACATAAAATTACCTGCTTCTTTTCCTAAAGTCTTTGAGACTAGTTATATTTTATACCTTTTCAGAAAAGGGAAAAGAAATAAAAATTCAAGTAGAATTACTTCTGCATTGAAGGAGAAGTATTTCATTTGGCATAACAGAGAAATTCAGAGTCTCTAAAGACTGAAAATAGTATATTGGGGGAGGATACAGACACAACATTTTTAGAAATTTTTAGAAAGCAATGTTTCTTCTCTGAAGAACTTTAATCAATTAAGATTTGAGTTCCTATTATGTGCCAGACACTAGGCTGGTTACAGGAATACTGCAATGATAAGATACAGTACCTCTCATGAGACAGGAAACAGATGTACAAATAGGTAACTGTAATGCGATGGAGTGACTGAAAAAGTGAAATTGTGACCCAAAGGCAGGAAGTGAGAAAAAGAACTCATTTTATTGAGGTGAGTTAGGGGAGTCTTCAAAGAAGACATAATATTTAATATAAGCCTTGAGGGACAGTAAGAGATGGCCTATAGAAGTTTGTTAATATCTACTTCAGCAAATATTATTTATTATTACATAAAATGGGTAATAAAGACTCCCTGTGAAAGCTGACAGTCCTGAGTTCAAATCCCAACTCCATTGCTTCACGATGGCACAGCATTGGGCATATTATGGAATCTTTTTGAACCAAGATTTTCTCTTTTGAATGACAATATGGTATGTTCCATGAGGAAATAAATAAGATAAATGAGGAGACAGTAAGTGTATGACTTCCACTCTTCTAAATACACCTGTATTCCAGTGTCAAGAAATTTAGGCCCAAACTAAATTCCTGAACACATATTCTTTGGAATGAGGCTGTTCCTTTGGTAAGTGCCGCATCTGTTGGTTAAATTCTCTGTTCTAAGACTTCCGTTCATTTCCTGATCTAAATTTTCCCTCATGACATTTGTACTGGCTTTCACAGTGTTTCCTACAAATTCCATATCCATGCAGAACCTCAGAATGTGACTTTGTTTAGAAAGAAGGTCTTTGCAGACATAATTAGGTACATTACAGTGGGGTCATAATAAATTAGGATGGGCCCTAAATCCAGTACAACTGGTGCTCCTATGGGAAGAGAAAAAGGTGCACAGAGGCATGAGGAAGAAGCCCAAGCAAGGGCAGAGGTAGAGATTGGAGTTATGCTGCCACAAGTCAAGGGACACTAAGGGTTGCTGGCAAATGCCAGAAACTAGAAAAGGCCAGGAAGGATTCTTCCTGAAGCTCAAAGGTCCTTTGGAGGAAGCATGGCCCTGACAAGACTTTGATACTGGATTTCTAGCCTCTAGAATCAGGAGAGAACAAATTTCTGCTGTTTTCAACTACCCAGTTTGTGACACTTGTTACAATAGCCCTAAGAAACTAACAAGACACCTATACATCATTTGCTTTCCACTTAGAGTCATGAGGTTAGTTCTGAAGGCACACAATGGCTTTGTAACTGTTGGCTTGACCAGGCTGAACTGCATTCCCTACAATTCTCTTCCTCATATGCTTTTGGTTAAGGTGGGCCACAAGAGATATTTTTGCACAAGCTTTGGGGGTCACCACTGTAACAGCAGAAGCCATATTGTTTCTGTGCTCAAAAAGTCAGGCCAGGGTCACCTGGTGCTTTTGACACTCATACACACTGGTGTAGGGCAGCAGTCTGGTCCACAGCTGGACCACAGTGTTACTTCCCCCTGGACACTCCTTCAGCTTCTCTTCCTCCTAGGCCAGGTATGTTAATTAACCCTGTGAAGAAGGATCCATTTTCTCCTGTGGGAGACTGTGAGAGAGTCCACATGGGTTCTAGTTTGTCCTCTCTCTCCCTACTTCACATCCATCTTCCCTTCCTAGCTGCATGGCCCACAGACATCAAGCTCCTGGATCAGTTGCAAAGACAATAGCGTTGTAGAAACTATTTCCTGGCAAACTCAACTTTGTAAGGTCAAGTCCCTATAATAAATTACTTTTGTGATAGGGTCCTCACAGGTACAGGGCCCCAGTGCCCCAACATTTAGACCGAAGTTTTCAGGCAAGATAATCTCTCCCTGTCTACAGATGAGATGGCTATATTGTAAAAATCAGTGCACCTGAGGTTCTGGAACATACCTGGTGAAATGCCAAACAGTGTTTTATGTGAACTTACCTCTTGGAGTTTTCAGCCTCCAGGAAATTTAGTGGCTCAGAATAAAGATCTCCCATTTCTTCTCCTTCATGTTTGTGACTTTTTTTTTTTTTTCTCCTTGCTTTGCTACCAGAGAAAAAGAAAATTATAGTCAGCTCCTACTGTTCTCTGCTTCTACTCCTGCTGGGAGCAGTAGGCTTCAGGGTTCATATTCTATTTTATAATGGCTTTTTCAGCCATCATTCGGGAAGACCTTGGCTCAACTGTCAGCATGGAGCATGTCTGTCTACAGCTGGAGCCTCCGAGCAGAGTCCCTGACTCTGTAGTGACAACCCCTTCCCTTCAACCTTGTCCTAGATCTCTTCCCTGAAAGCCAGACAATGTAATCAGAGACGTCCTGATGCTAATGGGAAGAAGATGAATCACGATAATAGCTGTTGCATTTTTTTAAGTTCCCCTGCACTTTGTGCATAAAAGCTGGCCATGACATTTGCAGCTGGCTCTACCAGGCAGTTCTTCTTATGCCAGCACTGAGCACAGTCTCATAATATGGCCTGCAATGAAAGCTTCATGCATTTATAATGAAGATCTTGTAGCCAGAGTGAATGATTCCATTCACTGCAAACATAGAACTTCCTATGGATATTCAGTTACATTTGATGCCTCCTGGATAGAGTAGAGGGGGAAGTGAATGGTGATGTCAACTTGGGAGAAAATGGGTTAGAACAAGCAAAAGGAGTCTTGCTGCTCTCAATTCTAGTCAGCACGCCAGTAGAATGATGTCTGCAACATGGCACTCTATACTTAATAGGTTATTGATACCAGTCTTTACTCACTTTTTTTTTTTTTTTTTTTTTAAGAGAATCCTTCCATAGCTCCCTTTGGTCCACAGGGCTAAGCCTCAATTCATTAACTTAGCATAGAGGGCCCTTGCAATCTAGTCTCAACTTAGTGTCTCCAAACCACTGACCATTTCTTTAGAATACCATTTGCCTGAATATTTCTGTGCTTTATTTACCTTAATTTTTCTGTAAGGATTTTTCTTGCCTCTTTTTCTACCTTGGGAACGCTAAGGTTTTAAGAACTAGCTCAAACATTACTACCTTTGATATCCTTAGACAAAATTAAGAATTCTTTCTACTGTGTTCCCCGCAGCATCTTTTATAAACTTCTATCATAATCCACAGTACAAATCATGTAATTATTGATTTATCTGTCTAACTTTTTAATTTTGTGTTTTTTGGTGGAATTGATGGATTCCTTAGAATCTAGAATCGTTCCTGGAACTAATGTGGAATTAATAGTTTCTCTTTTTGAAAAGAATTGAACAGTATTGGGAAGAGAACAATTAACTTGGCTAAAAATATTTAAATTATGAGTTTGGGCATCTGGGTTCTAATCTCCATATGACCTTAAAATATTTTTAATGGCTGGTCAGAGCTGAGTGACACTGATAAGTACGGAAAGTCTCAGTTTCTCCTTGCCTTGATTTCTTCTGTTGTTAATTGGTAAATGTGATATCTACTGTTGCTAACTCACAGATAAGTCCTGTGAATCAAATGAAATAAGAAGTATGAAAATGACAATACCCCCCACGACTTCACTACCCATAGAGCAATGCTGGGTATTTTCAATAACATTTTCCTTGAATCTGGTTCAGTAGCTCTCTGACACTGGGCTGTTAGAACAGGCTGACCCAGACTGAGGGTTTGTTCTTCTGACACCCATTACTGGTGGGGAGAACATCCAGTGAAGACCAGTGGCTTCTGGAACTTAGGAGAATGAACTTTGGTATGTGGTTTGTTTGTTGTGGACTTCTCCTGTTCATTCCCCAGGCTTGTGCCACACACTTAGTCAAGCTAGTGGTGATCAGGAGGAAGATATGAGTTTGAATTTCCAAGTCAGTTAATGGACTGCACTCCCTAAGAATAGTATTGAAATCAATAAACATGTCTTGGGAGGCTCTGAAGATCTCTAAGAGACAGCGTGGCTCTTCCCAAGTGTTTATGAAGGAAGAAATTCTTATTGGTCCAGGATGACTCAGCACTCTCATACTTGAAGCTAGCTATTTCTACTTCCTCCTCAGATATGACCTGGAATAATTATTTTCTTGGCAATTAGGTTTATGATAACCCAGGCAAAACCTTAAAAACAAAAACAAAAACAGATAAAAATGGTCTCTGGTGTCTTCACATCCCCCTTAAGTACTTTCTCCAACATTCCTATAGGCTTTTCCCTTACCTTATAGCATGCAGAGGCCTCATTTCCCCCATCGCTGTCCAAATATCACTCCTTCTTTTTGCTTTTCCCCAACAGTAGAAAAAGAATTAGTAGCTTATTGTTCTAATTATGAAAGCTGATCACTGCTTTATAGATTAAGGTGTCTTTATTTTCTGTGTCTCCAGGTTTTTATTGGGGTAATATAACATAATTTCAAAGCAGACTATAGTGATATAAACCACAGAAGAATGTTTTTCTCTGATAATTTCAATACCTTTGCTCATTAGTATTTGCAGACATCTGCACATTAGATTATGATATGTATTGTCAGAGTTTTAGTGATTTCTCTTGTGTCCACAGAGAAAAGGTGAACTTCAAACACTCTCAAAATTGAGATTCTTAAAATTAGGAAGCAGTTCATACATCTTGGGCAAGTCAAAATAAGATGATTATTGGATTGGGGGAGGCAGTGGTAGACATAAGATAAAAGGAACAGATTTTGTTTTGCTTTTGTATTAATAACCCAGATGGTCACACTACTGAAGACAATCACATCTTAATAAATTATAGTTACACTGGTAGTCATGAAGAAACTAAAAATGAATACAAAGGGAAGGCATCATGCTTTCACATGAAGTTGAGTAATAGGAATTGCCATTAACATGACGTATTTTCAACTGGTCAGGTAAAAATAAAATTTGCTAATGAAATATGACCATCTTACATAAGGCACATGGAGAGAATTCACATATTAGGTACAGAAAAAAAAAGTCTTTGAGTTATAAACACAAGATATTTGTGTCTCCTCAGCAAAAACTAAGCTTACCCATAGGTGATAGCCTTGTTATATCAGTGACATCGAGTGTCTTAATTGTCATAATTCCATAGAAGTGCCTTGTACATGTTAGCAAAATAGACTAAAAATATCGCCCCTGTGAAAATGAACGATTTATTGCTATTCCCTGGAGAAGAATGGTTTCATTTAAAGTAGTAATGAACACCTGGCATTTGCTTATCAATATTTTTTTTTTTTGGTCCAGCTTCTGTCTCCATTTCATAGGCTCTTGGTTGGAAAGGAATAGTAAAAGGGTCACCTTGTTTATCCACTCATCTGATGATTGGATCTTTTCCAAAGAAGAACAAACAGAAGGACTTGAACTATGCTGGCAAATGACCTCTTAAGGTCACCTAGTCTGCCTATCGATGCTCCGACTGCTCAAGGTCTCTTTCCTGTACCTCCTTCTCACTGGCCCTGGCTCTGCTCACTGGCACTTCACAGCATAGTGCCAACCCTTCAGGAAAACAACAGCCCTTCAAGTATCCATCAGGTCACGTGGGGCATTTTTCCTCCCACCTCAGGCTAAACATTTGGTGCCCTTCTTTCATTCCTCCTACTACAAAGTTCAGAGTCTCTTCACCACACAGGCCACTTTCTATTGTCCGTATGCTTCTTAAATGTGGTATCAAACAGGAAAGGCACCTGGGTGGCTCCGTGGGTTAAAGCCTCTGCCTTTGGCTCAGGTCATGATCCCAGGGTCCTGGGATCAAGCCCCACAGTGGGCTCTCTGCTCAGCGGGGAGCTGCTTCCTCCTCTGCCTCTCTGCCTACTTGTGATCTCTGTCTGTCAAATAAATAAATAAAATCTTAAAAAAGAAAAGAAAAGAAAAACGGGAATGCACCATCCTGGATGTGATCTAACAAAGCAGAGCAGGACTATAATTTCCTTAGTCAACTTAAAATGAACACATATTAATGCTGCTTGAGCTCAAATTAGACTTTTCAAAGTCAACTGAGACTTGATGGGAATCAGTGAATTTTTAAAATCATATAGATGCTAAACAATGTCTACATTCCATTCTATTCTCATCCAGTTGTTTCTATAGACCCACATGTCAGACCTTTCATTTTTTCCTAGTAAATTTAATTTTAGGCTTAATGCATTATTCTCACCTATCAAATTTTTAAAAAAATATGTTAAGACATTGAGAGATCTTGTCCAATCCCAGCTAAAGGTATAAAGTTATTGACTCCAAGAAGTGACAGGGTCCAAGCTCCTGATGCTTCATTGCATCCTCTTCCCTTCCATGGTCCTTCATTGCTTACAACATTTTCTCCTCTCAGCAATATTGCCTTTCCCCTTTGGGTTGTTGAATGATTGATTTTAATTGATTTTATTTTATTTTTTAGAAGAGGAAAAAAATTTTTTTTTAAGATTTAACTTATTTATTTGACAGAGAGGGAGAGTTCACAAGTAAGCAGAGAGGCAGGCAGAGAGAGAGAGGGGGAAGCAGGCTTTCTGCCAAGCAGAGAGCCCCATGTGGGGCTCAATCCCAGGACCCTGAGATCATGACCTGAGTCGAAGGCAGAGGCTTAACCCACTGAGCCAGCCAGGCGCCCTGAAAGACTGATTTTAAAAGCCCACTAAATTTAGCTTGGACAACTACAATAGAGCATTATTATGAAAGATACTTTTTCTTTTCCTTTACAGAAGAAGTCTTTTTTTGTTTTTTAAGATTTTACTTATTTATTTTAGAGAGAGAGGGAGAGGATGAGCAGGGGAAGAAGTAGAGTGAGAGAGAGACTCTCAAGCTGACTATACACTGAGCAGGGAGCCCAATATGGGGCTTGATCCTGAGATCATGAATCAAGCTGAAATCGAGAGCTGGACACTTAACCAAATGAGTCGCCCAGGTGCCCCATAGAAGCAGTCTTGAAATGACATCCATTCTCTAAAATCCAGTCTACTCTTGACCTTTTGGAAGACAAAGCTAATGATTATGCTGATTAGTCATCACTGTCCTCAAATTACAGTTGCCTTTATAATAACAATAAAAAGAAGAACCTTTTTATAGTTGAGATTCAAGAAATATTAATTCCAATCCTGGCAACATCTCCTTGGACAAGTGAGTTAATCTCTCTAGGCCTCAGTTGCTAAAACCAAAAGAGAGTAAGTTTCTTGGCCTCAGGTCAGTGCTTTGGCTATTTATAGAAATACCGTAGTTTTCTTAGTAGGGAAAGATGTTCAAAATTTCATCATTAAAACTCTATGCTAAAGCAAGAGTTCTCCGTTCAAAACCAAATACTCCATGGGAGAGTTAATACATTTAAATTAGCGGCTAATACTTTAGAGCACAGCTTTTTGGAAGGTTGCCAACTAAATAACTGAAGAAGCTTTGAATTGGATGAGAGTCATAGTAAGAAAGTATATTTAGCAGATAGTGCAGAAGCCCCACCCTGGGGAATAGGCTGAAATCAGAAGGTGTAATATTCTATATGAGGGTATCTCTCCAGCTAGAGATGGACTTAGAAGCTGTGAGCCCAAGTGTGGAAGGATGATGACAAATTATTGTAGGGACTGGAAGGGAATTAGGAAAGCAGCCAATTCAATTCCTTCATTTTACGGATGAGGAGACTAAGCCTTCAGTGCCTTGCCCAAGGTCATAGAGCTGGTTAGTGGTGGGGTCAGGTCCCTGATTCCTGCCCAGTGCCTTTCCTCTATATCATGAAGACAAACTACACAATTTTGCTTAAAATGGCACTGCTCTCAGGTTCTAGCACCATGCAAAGTGAGAGAGATTGATGAGGTGGTCGAAGTTGTCTATTTGGGAGTAGAAAATGCCTCTCCCTAAGGCCGCACAGCCATTCTGTCAATAATGTTTGGGTAAATGCATCAGTGTGGTCTGTCTCTGTAGAGACTGGCAAAGAACATACAATATTCACACGTTTATATTGTTCTTACTGATTGATTGGTCTCCAAGTCCTGGTTGAGGATGCACAGGATGCTTTTGCGGCTGAACATGTAGTCCCAGATGAAGACAAATATTGCTAAATGGATTCTAGATGAGTAGAGAATGGTTGTGGAATGGTGTGTGGAAGCCATCACTGATGGCATCTTTAGGGAGGTGACCAGCCACATCATCTTTGCTCTGTCCTAGGGCAGATGCTGAGTGCTTGTACAATAGGCACTTTTAGAGTTTGTTTCTGAAGCATTGCCTTTTTAGAATTTCTCTTGAAGCATCAAGCTTCCTCATTGTAGCTGAATAATCATTGGTCATCTCCTTTTACCTGCCTTGTTCTCATTTTAAAGAAAGGCTTTCAAGGACAACCCCCACACAGACCCAGTTCTGTGGAACTTGGAGCCAAAGTCAGTCTTGTTTCCCAAGCAGCCATCCAGGCAGGTGCTTCTCACACACAAAGGCGCATATGAACCACCTGGGCATCTTGTTACAATGGAGATTATAATTCAGTATGTCTGGGATGAGGCTAGAGATTGCACCTTTCAGACAAGCTCTCAGAAGATGCCAGCGCTGCTGTTCGGCAGACCCCGCTTTGAGTAGCAAGGTTACGGCTTAGCCTCGGCCTGACTTGGGGAGACACTTGTGAGGTCTGCTTGGGCAGGCTTTTCCCCACTCCATTCATAGGAGCGTGTTTAACCAGGACCTTCCTGGGCCCAGAGGGAAAATTATCGAGCCTATTATGCACTAGTAGTGAACATGGATCTTTGCACCTAAGCCTTCTTAATCAAATCTGCAATATTTGTGGGTGGGACTGTTTGCTTGCACAAACACCCTACACTTGCCCACAGTAATTAGGTAATTGAATTGCAAACAGTAATTAGCTGCCTAACTGCCTGCTTGTTCATGCAGGTATCCAATTTGCTTTTGAAATGTGGGCTTATACTGGTGAGAATGGAAGCTGCCGTTAAAGACTGCAGACACAATTAAGAAGGCCCATTGAAAACCTGGCTCTGAGTGAGCCGGCTGTTGCATACTTCTCCCTTATTATTATTTTTTTTTTCCTCCCTATTTCAGTTACTCTGATTACATTTTTTCTCTGTGACTTGGAGAATCTCAGTTCCATTGTGTTACTTAAGAAAAATGAGAGGTGGTATTGGATGCCTGTTTTCATGTCTTCAGGATAAAATTAAAAACTAAGCGTTGTGTAATAGAGTGACAGCTGGTCTGCTGCTTTCTTAGTGAACTGACAAGCTTGTTTACTTCCTGAGAGCTTGTCTCTCTGCACAGCCCATCATGAAAACAGGTGAGGGCTCCTGATGCCGTCTCTCCCACACAAGTGGGATACGTGCTCCAAGACGTGGCCCCAAAAAACTCAGTTCTCTTTTAACCCATCCGTGGTTGTTTTTATAACAAAGAAGAAACTAGATCAGAAACATCTGCCTTTCCGATGAAGCGAGTTCATGTCCAGCCTTCCCATGAAGCTTCAAGGACGATGTTAAGCAATTTCCCTCCAGCCATTTGAAACTACTCATTCTTTTAAAACATGCCTCCCAATCCACTCTACCCACTTACCTCCAATGTCTGAGATTTGGACTCTCCTGTGTTCTGAGCTGTGGGTCCCTGGGCGTCAGTGCGCCAAGCTCTGTGGAGGGCCATAGAGCAGTGATCTGATTCCCATCACGCCCTGGGGCTCTTCCAACGCAGCTTCAGAAAGGTGACCTTGAACCTGCTGACCTCTAAAACCCTGTCCAGCTGAACCGGCCCATCCTTTCTGGCAGGTGAAAATCTTAAGAACACACAATTTTTCCTAACGTAGAACAGCAGGGAGTTTTCAGATAGCATAGAGCAATCTTTGCAAATTATATTATGATAGTATTCATTTACTAATACCGCATGCGGAGTCATGGGGCTTTTCAGTTCTTAAACGTAATAACAGTTTTGATTTGACTCAACTCCTGCACACAGGCTAAGTTTTTAGAAGAACATATCTTGCAAAATCTCCCTTCCTTTTCTTTTTTTTAAATAATTGGCAGGAAGACCATTGTGTGGTCCCCAGCTTTATAAGATGTCTATAAAAGAGGATTTAGAAACATTTAAACTAGATTGTTGAAATCCATTTAGTTTTAATTTCATTATGAAGTGTACTAAAGGGCCAGTGGTCAAGGCTGTTACTGGAGATTTCGGAGGTGGAAATCTGAGGCATCATTAGGAAAAAATTAAAAGGAACAAAAATCAAGGGCATTTTTATATTCAGTGCAAAAGAAAACACTTGGATACAGAAAACTATGGCTATTAAAAATAATAAGGAGGCAACTTAGATGTTAAGCTGAGAAATTAGAACATTAATGATGGTTGCCCCCATTAGATAATGGAAGAAGTGAAGTGTGTAATTTTAAGACCCCTCCTCCCTTCACACAATAATCCTCAACAAGCACCCTGAAAGTCTTCTTAATATTGTTTCTTATATATTAGGGAGAGCAAAAATCCCGAGGATTCCTCAGAGAGTTTCCTTTTGAATTGATTTTTTGAAGAACAGGGAGTAAGCTTTCCTGGTGAATAAATCACAAAATTGAACCTGGTCCTTCCTCTTCAGCCCTCCTGGAGTGGCCTTTGTATGGGCTTCATCATTTTTCTTCTGGACCATGACAATCTCACTGAATTAGCCATGCCCTCATCTTTTTTTCTCTTCTCGCATACACTGTCCACACTGTCACCAGAATTATTTCTTTGAATCAAAAATCAGCATGTTACTTGAACGGTTTCCTGATGCTCCGAAATAAAATCCTTATTGTATGGGCACCTAGGTGGCTCAGTGAGTTAAGCCTTTGCCTTCAGCTTAGGTCATGATCCCAGGGTCCTAAGATGGAGCCCAGCATCAGGCTCTCTGCTCAGCAGGGAGCCTGCTTCCCCCTCTCTCTGCCTGCTTCTCTGCCTACCTGTGATCTCTTTCTCTCTGTCAAATAAGTAAATAAAATCTTTAAAAAAAAAAAATCCTTATTGTAGCACAAAAGGCTGTTCACATCCTGGCTCCTCCCTATTTAGGCAACTCTCCCTCGGCAGCCCTCTACCCAGCCATGCATCCCGCACCCTGGTCATACTAAAACTCTCAACAGTCCCTGAATGTCACGTGTTCTTGTTACACTTTGTCAGGGGTCAGGGAATCAGACTGGGATAAAACAGAGACCAGTTGTAGGGTATGGTCAAAACTCACAGGAAGGGAAGAACTTATGGGCAGATAATTGGGAGTGATTGTACTTTAATCCTTTCAAAGGTTTATTGAGTAGAAAGAACACTTGTCTAAATAAGCTCAGTGCATAGCAGTTACCCATATCACATTGCTTTATAACCAACATTCAAGGAATTATATTAGCCTCTTGGCTACAGAGCATATGGAAGTCCAGATGGGTGTAGGTTTTTTTCCCTTTTCATTTTGTTTAACTTGTGCTGACGGTATCAGATTTTCCATCTCCAGAGTCATAGCTTGTACTTGTAAACATAGTGAGTTCAGTGGAAGAGGAGAGGGAAAGGCAAAAAAAAAAAAAAAAAAAAAAGTGTTTTATGAGGAGAGGACAGCATTTACCTTCCTTCTTAATGTCCAGTAATACACAGGTATCCGTGAAGATCAGCTCCTCTCTAGCAGGAAAAATTCAAGGTTTGGTGCTCTTTAGGAAAGAGACGGTTTATAACATCTGCAGCCTCATAGAGCTGAATAAATTTTTTGATTGAGTTAAATTTTTCTTTAAGATACTCTATAACCTGGGAAGGAGAGTGAAACATTTGGAAACAGTCTCCAGTCTTTCATTTCACTGCTTGTTCTGCCTTCTTTTCCCTGCTACTCTGTAGGCCAGGGGCCCTTGGTCTTCTAGCAAAGAGAAATGACCTTCATTTCCAGGAAGCTGGAGAGGAGAGGAAGTCAGGGATCAGGGCTGATGACGGGATCGTCTTATAGTTGGGAGATGTCTCTACTGCTTGTTTGGTGCTTCTTTCCTGGGAATGGAGGCAAACAAGGGGAGTAAAATAGTCCTTCCACTAGGAGTTAGGACCCTGCATGGATACAGACTTTACCTTTGCATACACCACAGTAAAAATGCACATGGACATAGTCTCTTTAAGGTCACACAGTGTAAGGGAGCACATGTCCACCCACCTATTAGGATGGTACATTGGGTCACTTTTCCTGAGATACTTATTAAGAGGGATCATGTCCATTTAATTTAATTAGAAGAAACAAAAATTACCTGTGTTACGTAAAGTATAAAAAGCACACGTACTCTTACTGCTGGCCACCCTCTGGTGAGGAGCACCCCCGTGACTGGGATTCAGACTACTCAAAACAAGCAAGTTCACTCAACAGAGTCACTGATGTCCAGAGTTGTCTCCTTTAGCTAGATCAGAGTGTTGAAACTAGACTGATAGAGCAAAGGGGTGGGGGGAAGGTTGGAGAGTGAAATACCCATGATTTCTGACAAAACCAAACTGCCTTTCTTCCAGCTAGAATGGGCAGAAAATCTTAATCTGATTACTCAGAAAAGCCAAAGGCAGTGATTCTGGAAGCACAGAACATGCCTCCCCTATCTATAACCATGCTAGCTCGAGAGCAGCCCCTAAGGGGGGGGGGGGTATTTATTCATTGGGTGGGTTCTAAGTAAGTGATTGCCATTGTATTCACTACCATGCCAGGAACTGGGAAAAGCTAATGAATGTGCTAAATCTCTGTTCTTATTGGGGTCACTGTCTGGTGAGAAACAGAAACGGGATGGAGTATGATGGGGCCAGTCTACTTGGAGACACAGAACTCAGGTAGCTTGTAACTATACCAGACACTGTGCTAGTCAGGTCTTTGACATCCATCAGTAGATCCCACATTCTACTTCAAGATTTCTAAAGCTCTGACTCTCATAATCCCCATTGCATTGATTTATATAGTCATTTTATCTTTATTTGAAGAGCAGAAGGGAGAGGCTGGCAACCTTCAAGTCCTGAAGAAAGTAATGCTGTCTTTGTAGGTCATGTTTTGCTAATTCTTCCTTCATTCAGTCAGATCATAGAGTTGTAGCTTGTACGGTTGAATAAGATGCCATCTACATTCATCCTTCAAGCAGGAAGAATGTGAAAACTTAATAAACAGGGGAGTCGTGATCACTGAGATTAACAAATGATCCCCACCTTGCCTGCTGTTATGGTAGAATGATTCCCCCACTGCCATAATTCATATGTTGAAGTCCTAACCCCCAGGATCTCAGAATGTGACTGTATTTGGAGAAAAAGCCTTTAAGGCAGTAATTAAGTTAAAATGAAGCTGTTAGTGTGGGCCCTATTCAGTCCACCTGGTGTCCTTATAAAAAAGAAGAGGTTAGGACACACAGAGAGACATCAGGAGTGAGCGAGCATGAAGACCACATGAGGACACAGTGAGAAGGTGGCCATCTGCAAGCCAAGGGGAAAGGCTTGGAACAGCTTCTTCTCTAGTTCTCTTTCCTCTGTTCTCAGAGGAAACCAACCCTGCTGGCACCTTGATGTTGGACTTCCAGCCTCGAGGACTGTGAGAAAATAAATTTCTCTTGTTTAAGCCACTCAGTCTATGGTATTTTGTTATGGCAGTTCTAACAACCTAATATATTTGCCTTCGTATCTTTTGAATATGCTGTGGTTCAGTAACTTGATGGACTAACCTTTCAAAAGAAAAGAACCATACTTCTCCTTAGTTCCCATTCAGACAAGGAAAGGTGCTTGAATTATTCTTCTAACATCTCATACGGTCACTAAACTGGACACATCATGAACACTATATTTACTATTTGGCAAGCTCCCAAATCCAGGGGGCACTATTAACTTTGTCTCACATGGATTGAGTTCTTTAAGGGTTGAACCTGAGAAGTCTTCTAATATTTGATATTTTAATATTGACATGCTTGAAGAGAGGGCTCAGAAATAAATGACCACTTCAGATCTGTTCTGGCTCAATGATCCACAAGTATATATACCTTGAAAGGACTTTGATCTTCTCCAAGTCTTTATATAAATTCAAAGTACTTAGTATTTTTAAAATATCATCTGCCATTAAAATTATTTTTTTCTATTGGCTGTGGTTGAAAATCACATAGATAATGTTTAATAATCAGGAGATTGACATGTAAATCACCATTGTTTGAAAAAGCTCACTGATGCGAAGATGTAATTTTCTCTCTCCTCCCCAAACCAGTAAGAAAGCAAATAACAACCTTCTCGTAGTCCTGTGGTTAATAGATTGAAGATTTGTGTTGGGAGAGGGGGTATAAAAATGCTTTGTTTCTGGTGCTTTCAGGTTGATAAAGTGTTAGATAATCCAGGCTTTTTACCGAAATTCATTTCCTCTGCTTAATGACTAATTGTGGCAAAATAGACATGACTTCAGAATCCATGTATTTTCTATTTGCATTTTTTCCTTCTGATTCTTAGATTTAAAATTCCAGTTGTGCTAGAAATCATGATATGTCTAACACTTCTTGAAAATTATATAGATCAAAAGAGAAAGCATGTTCATAAAAAGCTTTGATAGTCTCCTTCTAATAAACCCCCCTTTTAGACATTTTTACTTTATACAGAAAAGCAGTGTTCAGTTGGGAAATGCTCAGATATTGTGCTTTAAAGCCTTAATTTATGTGATCAGCTTGATCCACATGGTGCACATTATCCCTAACTTGTTGGCAGAGGGAAAAATTTAGCTTGATAATATTTTCTACCCTTTGTGAAAAGAAAATATGCTTATTAAGGAACCTGGGAGGCAAAGTTGGGCTGTACTAGCACAGGGACCAGCCCAGTGTGGGCAGAGTTGCTGCAGGGTGTCAGGAGACCTTTGCCTGTTCAATTTTCTGCTGCCTGGTCCCTCAGAGATCACTAATTCCTTTTTTATGCTATAACCAATCCAATATCAACAAAGACAACATCTATGTTCGATAGGTATATTTTTGCCAGCTTATATTAAATAATTCATTATAAATTTTTGAAGGGCTGAAATTAGCCTTTATTAAATATAGAAGTAGGCATCATCAGCATTCCCTGATGAAAGCAATCCACCCCTTTAATGATTCCTCTCTCCAAGTGGTATTGTCAGGACTGTTAATTTGAATGTTTTTAGAGCATTTTTTACGGGTTATAGGTTATGAATCATGTCCCCCCCCCCCCACCCTGCCAAAAAAAAGGTGTTGAAGTCCTAAATGCCAGTACCTGTTAAATGCAGTCTTATTTGGAAATAGGATCTTTCTAATGATCAAGTTAAGATGAGACCATTTGGGTGGGCCCTAAGCCAATATGACTCGTGTCCTTCTGAAAAGGGGAAATTTGGACATATAGAAAGACATGCCCGGAGGGAAGGTGACATGAAGACATAGGGAGGAAGCTACAAGCTGAGGAAATCTTTTTTTCTTTTCTTTTCTTTTTTTTTTTTTTTTTTTAAGATTTTATTTATGTATTTGACAGAAAGAGATCACAAGTAGGCGGAGAGGCAGGAAGAGAGAGAGGAGGAAGAAGGCTCCCTGCTGAGCAGAGAACCTGATGCAGGATGCAGGTCTCCATCTGAGGATCCCAGGATCATGACCTGAGCTGAAGGCAGAGGCTTTATACCCACTGAGCCACCCAGGCGCCCACAAGCTGAGGAAATCCAGAAGCAAGGCGAGAGGCACAGACTATGTTCTTTCTCATAGCCTTCGGGGGCATCAACCTAGTCAACACCTTGATTTCAGATTTCTAGCCTCCAGAGGCATGAACCAATACATTTCTGTTTTTAAGGGCACCTAGTTTGTGGTACTTTGTTAAACAGCCCCAAGAATCTACCACACCAACAAAGTCTCCTCTACCAGGGTTAGGATATTTTCACACATTTGAAGTCTTTGCATGGATGCCATGTGCTTCCACATTAAATGATCACTTCATTCAAAATGGCACAAGCAGACATTTTTTTAATCTCCATTTAATTTTTCTCCTCAGCATTTACTGTTTAACACACAATATGTATTACTTATTTACACTTTTTGTCATCTTTCTCCTCACTTTAATGTGAGTTCCACAAAGGGAGTAAGTGCTGACAATTTTGCTTCAAGCACAAAGCTGACCCTCAGATAGTTGCAATATAAGTCATTGAAACAATTAGCTGCTTCCTCACCTCACTCCATTCCATATCATCTTCAATACCTATCTTACTCCAAACACAACCACGTCACAAAGACCACTACAAGGGAAAAACAAAAAGGAGGAATGAAAGGGTGTTGCCTATTTTCATGTATGATTTTTTTTGTTAAGGTTTTATTTATTTGCAAGAGAGAGAGAGAGCACAAAAGCAGGGGGAGCAGCAGACTCCTTACTGACTGGGAAGCCTGATGTGGGTCTTAGTCCCAGGATGTAAGGACAATGACCTGAGCCAAAGGCTGACACTTAACCAACTAAGCCACCGAGGCACCTCTGTTGGCTAGATAGTTTACTGCTATGTTTGTAGCTTCTTTTTTGCTTTTTTAATGGAATCTTTTCTTTTTTTTTTTTTAAATTTTGTTTTATTATTAACCTATAATGTATTATTTATTTCAGGGGTACAGGTCTGTGATTCATCAGTCTTACATAACACACAGCACTCACCACAACACATACCCTTCCCAATATCCATCACCCAACTACCCCATCTCTCAACCCCCTCCCCTCCAGCAACCCTCTGTTTGTTCATGTATGACTTTTTTGTTTGATGTGTATGTACTTTGCTGGCAAAGCATCAGATTCAGTAAATGAGATTATTTTTGCAAGATGAAAAAAAAAAGAAAGAAAGAAAGAAAGAAAGGGTGTTGCGTAGGAGATGCTGGGAAATTTGCCTAATCTAGGATGTAGTTCATTTCAAGTTACGAGTAGTAGAAGAGTAAGGCAGATGTTTTTATCTTTCATTTCTATTCATCCCCATACCTTGGTGTCAGCCCCTTTCAAGTCTATGAGATTTCAGTAATTTTTAAACAAGTAACATTTCTGAAAGGCTAGCACAGCAATTTTGAATGTTCTTATTTTATCCAAAATCTCTGGTTTTAGATTAA
The DNA here is from genome assembly GCF_022355385.1 of Mustela nigripes. Lineage (NCBI taxonomy): Eukaryota > Metazoa > Chordata > Mammalia > Carnivora > Mustelidae > Mustela > Mustela nigripes. Next base: position 38,535,736 of record NC_081571.1, on the reverse strand, counting down.
CTGCTCAAAGGGGAAAATGCTGGATTTATAATCTGCTTGGGTTCAGATTTTCTTCTAGGACAATTTGGTAGGCACTATGTGTTGAGTAGATGTGTTTTTCATGCCTGTGACCTTACGGTCTCATGGGAGAGTGAGCAATGTTCCATAATACTGGTCCCTGAAGGCAGAGTATTCTATTATTTGGATAAGGTTATGGTGTCTTAGGCTGAGCCCCCTTCTTCAATCTCTTCTAACCTAAAATAGTATGGCCTGGGCTGCTCCAGGGTTTTGTTTAATTTCTGTCGGGGTTTGTTCAATACAGTTATGCCTAACTGATCACCATATTTTTATGTTGCTTAAAGTACAATTTTTAATTCACGTGTTGAATTCTATTTCCAACCTCAGAACAGAGAAAAGCAGTTGTCTGGGATCAGAATGTCTTACCACTCATACATATGGCCCTGGGCAAATTATCTAGTCCTTTGAAGCCTGTGAAAAGGGATAACCATTGCTAACCCTACAGGATTATTATTTAGAGAAAAAAATGTATATAAGGTTCTGGAACATGGTAGGTGTTCTGCAAATGACAGAGATTGCTATTTTCCCTGTAGGCTGGCAAATTCAACAATCTATTTACTTAACCTACAGGCTCTAGGCTGCTCAGATTTCAGCAGCGAACCCTCACAGGTTCAGGCAGCGAGGTTATGCCTCTAATCCAATTTGCCTCTTCCATATTACAGATATGGATGTGATTCTGTCCCGGAAATTTGGGTTGCAGGTGCCAAGAGGAGAAGAAAGCGTATGTGTGAGTGCTCAGAACTCTCTGGTAGAGTCTTCCATAAAATCCCATTTGGACAATGCCCCAGTGACCAAAAAACAAACCAACCCCAAACATCCCAAAACCTCTTGCTTTGATAGTAGCTGAGATTGTCCCAAACATACAGGGGATCTGTGAATCCACGGCCGTGTTGCTCCTGCAGAAACACTGAGTGTGTCCTTGAGCTGCAAGCTCCCCTGATTTTCTCAAACAGTACTAACTTCCAATTCCACTGAGGTGGGTGGATGTTCATTAAAGCATTTCACTAGCATACAGAGAAAAAGGAAATCAACTTGAAAGATAATTTATGAGCAACCTTTTTTAGTGTTTGAAAATATGCCAGCACATCTAGCTGCAGCCACTCAGGTTTTTATGGATTTTTTGTTATTGTTGTTTGTCATTTTGGTACGATAACCACCTGTAGTCATTAACTCTCCCCATTTCTAGCACAGGGTCTCAAACATCTGTCACTGCAGCCAAAATGTCCCTCAATGGACCTCGACTTTATGTCCCTGAAATGGGAATTTCAGCTCCCAGCGCTGGAATTATGCATATGTCCTCTTTAGCAGGCAGCCTGGTCATTCTCACCTCCAGTTCCGCATTCCTAAAGTGGTGTTCCCTGCACCCCACTCCTCCTGGGAACTGTGCTTCAGTTTTTAGGTAGTCCCCGAAGTATCTTATCTCTCCTGCTGGACTTCAGGCGCACTGAGGGCAAATATGAAGTTTCCTGCAGTTTTATGTCTCATTCTGCACCAGCAGAGTGGGGGCTCAGTAAATGCTTATTGAATATATTTTGCATATAGTTCTATAGACATAACAATACTGAGAAGTAACAGACAGGGGAGGAAGGAGAGGGAAGACACTAAAAGAAATCATTTTGGTTGTTTCTTTCAATGAAAAGATTTTACATCATCGTATGTTGGTTGAGGTCCTAAATTTTCACAGCTATTTGAATTATCCACACTTACAATAAAGGATGAAAATTCTATGTTTATATATAGGAGGTCTTTTTTTTTTCTTCTTTCACCCTAAACATAAGTTCTCAAAATAAAGGATGCTAGATCAAATTTTCCCTGTAAATGGTTTATCCTGGAAATCTTTTCTTTCCTTAGTGTAACACTGGGTATTTACAGCTGCTACAGCTCATCAGTCTCAAGCCAGTAAATTATCCTGAGAGATCATAATATTGAGGTTTTAAAGATATTAACATTCTGGTATGATGTTTTTCTTTCTTTATTTTCCTTTTCCTTTTTTTTTTCTTACTGGAAAGAAACTAATGTAATTTGACCTTAAAATATGAAAATATGATCCTCCATTCAGACCAAACAGAGGCTCCCTATCTCATGGACCACATTTCCAGTAAATGGCCTATGTGTGTTCTAAAGGATGTATTTTTCATGGTCCCTAAGTGAAACTCAAATCATGTGTGCTCAGAAACATTGTTTTCCTTTCCAGAATATCCTGGCTTAAAAATATTTACAATTATGAACCTCAATATGAATGTAATTTACCATCTAGGTGACTGATATGCTGACTAAAGAATAAATGTTTTTTATTTTCTTTAGATACAAATATATTATTCTTATAAAGGATGAATATTATACATGTGTGTTTATAATAATGACAAATGTAGAAAATTAGGCAAAAAGGCAATGATATAATTAAGACCACACATACCTCTGTGGGATTCCATGGCAAGCTGTAGTCCCTGTCCTGGTGTATACACTGCCTTTTTCAGGCTTAACACAGGCAATTTCTAAACGGGAAACCAGATGAAGCTGGGGAAACCAAAATTTATTGGTTTTGCTTAATTTAAGACATAAAAAAAATCAGGACATCATCTGTAGTCGCCAAGGACAATGCTGCCCAAGGCCCTCTTTTAGGCCTTCTGAGATAGCCCTCCTGGCACACTTACTGAGCTCAGAAAAAATCCAAGTTAATCTGGAGAATCAGAACTGTTTCTGTCAGGTCATTAGAAATGGAAGGTAAGTAGATTTGCACCATTCCTTTGCTGCAGCCTCAGGATTCCTGACCATGTCCAGTCTGTTCAGAGAGGCAGGAAATAAAGAATGTAAAGAAATTTTAGTGAGCATTGCTCAGAGCAATGAGACTTTGGGCAGTTTGCGCTGTAGACGAGCTGCTTGACTTTGGGCAAGTTAGGTTGATCTCTCTGTTTCCACACTTATACAGTGGGAATGATGATAATATTTCTTTTCAATGGAGAATGAAGGTCTTTGGGAGGATGAAGAAGTTAATATGTAGAAAGCACTTAGAATAGTGCTGGGCACCAAGTGAGTGCTGTGAAAAGATTTCGCTATTATTTATATTATCCCAGGACTCTCACGGGTCTCCATATTCCTTTGGGATGACTTTTCCCTTCATATACATGTTAAAAATCCTTCTGGTCCACCTTAACCATCATCATCGGAGCCAACTATAAGAGCTGAACTAAGGAAGTATTATAGGTCAGTGGTTTAGTGCTTGGGTAGGGATCAGAGAGAGCTGAGGTCAAATGCATTCTCTATTTTATATCAACAACTCCTTTTGAAAGTGTAGCTTTCTCATTAGTGAACTACTAATGAGGTAGTACTAGGCCCTCCCTTTTTGGGTACTGCCCTTGTTAAATGAGGTAATGTATGGGAAGCCTGTGGTAGAATCATCTCCTTCATTTTGATTCCCTTGACATTTCTTTTTCTTCTGGACACACACACACAATTATCCTCCTTGTGTTATGCTTGCCTGGTGCATGCCTGGATTATATCAATTATTTCTCTTTCTCTCCATTGCTTAGCCCAGTGCTATGTTTGTAAGAGCCCATCAGAACACATTTGTGGAAAAAACAAATAATAAGAATGAAAAAGGAATCAGAAATGAATCATGAACTTCTAGGGTCAGCCTAAAAGCCATTACTGTAAGAATATATAACGATATTGATAAACATTCAAAGAGCTGCCTTTAAAAGTTTCATAGCTCAAAGATACCCTGAAATCTTTGAAAGGCAAAAAAGACTTTTAAGAACCTACTTTAATTTGTTTTCATCCCCCATTTCTTTTGTTGTCATGTGGTGAGGAAGGCTGATTCTCAGGGTCATTGCAAATTGATTTTGTGCTGTGCACTTAAAAGAACTGAAGTAGGTTCTTAGAGTTTTGTTCACTATTACTGCTCCTAAGGATTCTCATTCTGATCATTGATTTAATTTTTTTTCTTTTGGTAATAGGTTTTTGAACTACAACAAAAAATTATTTTAGCAAAAGTATTAGCCCTGTGGATAATTGCTATGGGATTTTTTTAGTATTGTAAATATATGTTTAGATATATTGTAATTCATATGATCCTCAAAAATCAAATTTGTTGAGTACAACAAATATGATATGTTTTTGCTGGTTATGTTTTGAAATGCCTTTAAAGATCTTTGTATAAATTGTTATAGAAATTTTATAATCTGTGGTAGTAGTCAAAGTATAGAAGGTAAGAGGGAATGTGTATAAAATATTATATTTTATCATTTTATTACTTATATACCTTAAAGAGAGTGTTTTAAAAACTGGCATTTTATTCTTAATTTTTCTCATTATACTTGAAAAGTGCTTTCAGGTTGCCTGTTCTAACAGTTTATAGCAAAACCCAACAATCGCCTTTGTAAATATCAGAACTGGTGCATAAACTCCAGAGGGACCCAATCTGTAGCAGCCCAAGTTGGTCACTGGGAGATTGATTTTATGAATTGGTATTCAAAGTGTTTCTTGCCCTGATAAAATATAGCCTCTTCCTCCACCTGAATAGGGTTCTATAATCCACCATTTTCTCAGATTCTTCAGCTGTTTTTTCAGATAATATTCTGCTGGGAGGCTGTGTCCAGCCATCCTACGAAACAGTAATAAATGGACTGTCTGCCCTTTGCTGTGGTTTTAGTCAGCACCTTGGAGAGTAGAGGTTAAAACTTAAAAACGGAAGTGATGGAGAATAAAAAGGGAAATTTCACAAGGTGATGAAAAAAAAACCATTCCAATTATAAGTGGGAGATGTATACAAATGCTCCATTGATGAAATGGCTTTCCTTACTGTGTGAAAATTAAAGAATCCCTGGACCCAAACCCCTTTAATACCCACAAACAAGACTCCTGCCACGGCAGGAAGTCAATTATCTCCATGGCAACCAAAACAAATAGTGAATATTGCCTTAGCAGACAAGATGGATAAAAGGTGCATCTAAAATTAATTTATGTCTTGGGATCAGACACTTGAGATGAGAGAACTGGTCCATAAAGTACCCAAGAGGAGCTATTAAAAGAGAAACAAAATAAGTCCCTTGTTGAGTTCCCAAGGGAGCCGTGGTTGGAGCATATAAATCCTTTTTGCTCAGCCTTTAAGGGGAAAAGTTGTCAATATTTCCCCATTTACATGCCAGCTTTGATGATGGCCCCCTGTAAATCTCAGGCCTGCCAAAGAATGTTTATTAAGAAGGGCCTTCAAGAGTGATCTCTTAATCCATCCTCTAGTACAGTTGGGGATATTATTATTATTATTATTATTATTGTATACCTCAATTCTGAGATGCAGAGATGAAGATTAAAGTTCAGAAAATTTAAAGAGTATAAAAATCTTGCATTAAACAAAATATATAAGAAGAAGAGGAAAAAGAGAACACCATCACCAGCACACAGACTCCTCAGAAGCAAACATGGAGCTGTAAATTTTTCATTAAGTGCAAAAATTTTAAACACTAATTAAACCGCTTTGGAAAAAAAAGCTCCAGATATTAAAAGGAAATTTTCAGGAGAGAAAAGGTGTGTCTGCTCTTCTGTGCCTGGAGACATGGCTTTTGAAGTCAGGGAGACTCCAGCAAGAGTCTCCAGTAAGAGTCCATTTCTTACCCGAAGTAGGAAGATGGTGGGACAAGAAGGCTGAGTGGGATGCAGATCCCAAGCACTCCCTGCTAGGGCAGAACTCTTCTCCCCAGACTGGAATCACATTTAATGATTAAGCTGATTTAGGTTTCCTCTTTCTAATAGACAAATCCCACACCCTTTCTCCAAGGTCACAGTTCCCTCCTTCAGATGCAACATTTAATCAATCCCACAGGAGCTGTCTCTTTCTTCATGGTATCTCTTGTCAGTTTCTCCCTCCTTCCTATCCACCCTCATAACTGCATAGCTAGGTGATTATTATAGTTTCCTAATTTACCTAACCACCTTCTTGCTCTCCTCACCTGTATCTTTCCCATGCACTTGCGTTCATTTTTCCAGAAGATCATTTTATTTTTTATGCCTTTACTAAAAACACGACAATAAAGCAAAACAAGACAAAGCAAAACAAAACACAATGACTTCCTGTTGCTTGTAGCATAAAACCAAGATTCCTCTGTGTGACATTTACGGTTCTCCACCAGCTGACCTTAACCTTTACACTAACATGTCTCCCCACCAAGTGCTTCCACGAATCCATCATTCTAGTCATTATCACTTACCACAAATGCCTTACACTCTCCCGTGTGTCTTTACTCCAGCAATTCTTGTTACTTACTGGAATAGCCTCCCCTATGGGCTTTATTTCTTTCTTCCCAACACAAAGAGCACCTCTTATACATCTCTTAAAAGCCAACTCATATTTTACATTTCTGAACTCTTCCTAACCTCGTGATCTCATTTTCCTCTGAATCCAGTGGTACTTAGTATCTGTGGTGGGCAGAATAATCTCAAGTCCCTGGAATCAAGTGATGTGTTATCTCACAGGGTAATAGGGATTTGGCAGATGTAATTAAAGTCACAGACCTTAAAATAGAGAAAAAAAATGGTCTCAATCTAATCACAGTGGCCAAGCCCTTAAACGCAGAGATGGCTGCATTCAGAGAGATGTGATAGAAGGGAAAAGTACAGAGATTCTTAAGTGTGAGGAGGATTTGAGGCACTGTTGCTGGCTTTGAGATGTAAGGGCCCACATGCGAGAAATGGAGAATGTTCTCCTAAGAAGTTAGGCCATAAGGGTGGTCTAGAATTGACAGCCAACAACGGAATGGGAGCTCAGTCCTTCAGCTTCAAGGAACCGGATTCTACCAACAACCAGGATGCAGTAGGAAGAAGGTTCTTCCCAGAACTTCTCAATGAGACCCCAACCTTGATTTTAGCTTTGTGAAACCTGGGGCAGAGGAACCAGCTAAACCAACCACAACTTCTGACCAATAGTACTGTGAGATAAGAAATTTATGCTGTTTTAAACACCTGAGTTTGTGGCTATGTGTTATGAGAGCAATAGAAAATTAGTACAATGTCTTTACTGTGCATTTTACAAAGTGGGGTGTTCAAGAGATATTGAGGTTTAGAATTGAACTATTGGTCTAGAAATTGCATAACCTTAAGGCAAGTTACTGAATCTTTTAGGTTCTACAGTTTCATCATCTTTGATAAGGAAACCCATCATCACTCATAATAATTCATAGGATTATAATGAGAATCAACTTAGATATGACATATGAAGGCATTAGAAACATGCCTGCCACATACTAACATTCAATAATGCTATGCCTTATGGCTATTTATATTAATGATGAGTTTCTACAAGTAGATTCCAAGTTCCTGAGATATGGACAAGCAATGGATTAAAAATGATCACAAAGTCTTCACAGTTCTTCCCATGAAGTGACAAAGCTGCTTTTTCTCCATCACTTGCATCTGGGCTGGTCTTTTTGACTTTTCTTGTCTAAAAGAATATGATGGAATTGATGTCATGACAGTCTCAAGAGGACCTGCAGCTTTTGCTTCTTTGCAATGTTTCCACCATCATGGGAAAGAGGCCGGGGGTGAAAGACAAGCTGGGGAGAAGGCTGGCTACCTCTGTCACTTCAGAGAGCCCCACCAACCATCCTCTTTACTAACCATCAGAGCCTCTAGCACCAGCCAAGCTCACCACAGCCACAGAAACCAGAACAAAAACTACCCAGTCTACCCACAAGATCCCAAAATATAATAAATTGTTGTTTTCACCTGCTCAGTTTCACTTTTGCTTGGGCAGCAATATATAGCTGATGCTGGAGATCACCTTACCCGTCCTTGCATTTTCCCCAGTTGCCTCTGAAAGACCCCTCTCCCCTTGCTAAAGGCTTGTTTAAGTAACCTGATGTCCCCAAAGCACCCCCTATCCCCTTGCTGAAGGCTTGATTGTTCCCATAGCCGGATGGCAACACATACCAGGATGGCTATTGTCTGTGATCACCCGGTCTGTCAAAAGAAAAGACAAATGAGGAATAGAGTGTACCTGGGACTTTCCAGAGTGCTGAGCCAAGGCCCACCAGAAC